>NC_081855.1:47948388-48307574 GCF_963259705.1 Myotis daubentonii | reverse complement strand
AGTCTTGGGATCTGAGGGGGACTGCAGAGATAGCCCCTCGGAATTTGATCGAGAGGCCGTTTAGAAACCGCATTAGACAAATGGAACCGGGTACAGAAAGCCTTCCGTGATGTAATAATACCCCCCCCCAGCTCCGAATTTATGTTTTCCTGTGTTCACCTGGCACACTCCCTCAATTCCTAACTACTCGGTCAACATGTTTCGAACCCGCTGTGTACCAGGTGCTGTTCTAGGGGAGCGGAACAGAGAGGTAGGGAACATTCTCTAAAGCTTGTAAGCCACCCTCGCCTCATCCCGTCTTTCCCTTCAACACTGTTCTTGCGATTCCTCTATTTTCGTTCCAGTAGCCCCCGCGGGCAGACAGGAACATCCCCATTCTACAGACGCGAACACCGCGGCGGCCAAGGGGCAGGATGAGTTGCACTGCGACGACTCCAGGCCGGGCCGGCACCCGGCCACGTGCGGCGAGGCATTTCGCGGCTGCCGACACCCACCCGCGCACGCTCCCTCCCCGTCCCGGCCTCGCCAGGTCCACGTGTGTGTGTCTGTGTGCGGAATGGGGACGGGGGCGGTGCCGCCGGAGGGGTGGGGTCCGGGCGACGTCACGGGCGCCGCGGCCCAATCAGCGGCGGCCTCGCGGCCCCGGCGCTGGTATTGGGGCAGCGAGGGGGCAGTTCTCGAGAACGCGGTCTCCGGGAGCCAGCGGGGAAGAAAGGAGCCGAGCGGGCGGAAGGCGCCCTCTCCGCCGCCTGGGCCCGGGCACCGGGTGCCGGGCCCGGGGTCCTTCCCGCCGCCTGCGGTCGCCGGTCGCTTTGTTTCCCCCGCCTCTGCGCTCCGGGCTCCTCGAGAGGGGCTCCCGCGGGGGCTGCTCGGGGATCGCGGCGGCAGGAAGGGCGGCCGACCGCGCGGGGACTCGCGGGGACCCAGGAGTCCGGCCGCCGGGAGGCCCGCGTGAGAGATCCAGGAGGGAGCTGAGCTCGGCGCCCCAGGTGTGCGGGCCGGGGGCGGCCGTGAGCAGAGACCTCCCCGTCGAGGGGGGGCGATGTTCCCCTCGCCCGTGGGCTCTTCGGGCAGCCGGGGCATCCCGCCGCTAGGACCCGGGCCCCCGCCGCGGGCACCCCCCCGGGCGGCTCCATGGAGACTCTGTGCCCCCCGCCCCGCCTGGCAGTGCCGGCGGCCCCGCGAGGGTCGCCCTGCTCCCCGACACCCAGGAAGCCGCGCCGGGGGACCCGGGAGTTCTCCCCGCTCTGCCTGCGCGCCCTCGCCTTCTGCGCCCTCGCCAAGCCCCGGGCGTCCCCGTTGGGCCTCGGGCCTGGGGAGCCGGCGCCGCGGGCTCCGCTGCTGCTGGGCCCGCGCGCCCCCCCGCGCCCCGGCAGCCGGGCCCCGGAGGGCCTGAGACCCCTGGCGGGGCCGGCCGGGCGGTGCGGCGCCCCGAGCCCCCCTGCCGGCCAGGATGCCGCCGCCGCCGCCGCGAGCCGGGCCCGCCGCGAGGAGGAAGAGGGCGGAGGCAGCTTCCCGCACTCGGGCGCTCGTTCCGGCCTCCCTGCGGGCCGCTGCCCGGCGCCCCGGAGCCCGCGGGACTCGGCGACCAGCCCCGCCTCGGCCCCGCCTCGGCCGGCCCCGGGTCTGGACCCTCCGCCCGGCCCCGCCGCCGCCAGCCCGCACCCGGAGCCCGGCTCCCCGCCTTCGCCGCCGCCGCCACCTGCGGGCCTGTCCCTCGAGCCCGCGGCGCCGGGGGCCGCGCCGGAGCCGCCCCGGTCCGCCCCAGCGGCCGCCGTCCACGGAGCCCCGCCGCCGGCCGCCCCCGAGGCACCCGCCGCCAGCCCCTCGACGGCCCGCGGAGCTGCGGCCGCGCCCGGCAACCTGCGCCAGGAGCACTTCGATCGCCTGATCCGCCGGTCGAAACTCTGGTGCTACGCGAAGGGCTTCGCCCTCGACACGCCGAGCTTGCGCCGCGGCCCCGACCGGCCTCCCGCCAAGGGGCCCGCCCGGGGAGCCGCCAAGAAGCGCCGCCGGCCCGCGCCCCCCCAGCGCCCCGCGCAGCCCCGCCGCCCGGCACCGACGCTCCCCACCGGCAGCACCTTCAGCCTCCTCGACTGCTTCCCCTGCCCCCCGGCCCTGGTCGTGGGCGAGGACGGGGACTTGGGGCCGGCGTCCTCGCTCCGCCTGCAGGGGGACTCCAAGCCGCCGCCTGCCCACCCGCTGTGGAGGTGGCAGGTGGGGGGCCCCGCTGTCCCGGAGCCCCCCGGCGTCAAATTCTGGGGGATCAACCTGGAGGACCTCTGAACGTGAGACCTCTGCTGCCAAGAGGGGAGAAGTTGGGGCCACAGCCGAGCTGCTGGCTGGCATCTCACACTTCCTCACCCCTTGATGTTTTATGGGCTGTGGTCAGAGGGACCTCAAGTGACAATGATCTTCAAGCGCCCCACTGGTGGGGGCGACACCCCCACCCCCTCCTCCATCCGAGGTGATCTCAGGCTGCAAGGGAGGTTGGATGACCTGGATGCCAGTCCCCCCGCTCTTCCATCTCGGATCTCTGGGGGCAGTGCCTTCACCCCAGAGGCAGCCAAGGAGGGTGCTCCGCGGAGACCAGGCAGAAAAGGATGGAGAGACCTTGGTGATGGACATACCGGTTGTTGTGGGCGAGCTCAGGGATGAGGGGCTGAGATGGGGGTGGGGAGGTGATTGGCAGCTCCCTGGGGGCATCCCCCACCCCCACCATCTAGGCCTTTAACCCTTCACTCCCCTCAGGCCTTCCCCAGCGCTCAGAGCACCACGAAGCCTTCTTGGGGGAAAGGGCAGCTTGAGCAAGGGGACTATCACCCCCTTTCCTAGGGGCCCCCAGGTCAGGAGACCCCGGATTGTTGGGGGGTCCTCAGTCTCAGCCACCAACTTTCCCCTTTTGTTCAGTTTTGGCGTTTCCTTCTTCAGTTTTCCCGTTTGCTTGCAGTTTAGGGGTCTGATGGGTAAAAGGATGCCCCTTGGTCAACCAAACCCCTCCCCTAGTTTACTCCTCAGATGAGATCTTCGGAGGGGCAGGGCCAGGGACCTCCTCCCCTCCAAAGTGCAGCCTGCGCCTGGGGAAGGGGCCAGAGGTTTTCCCAGGGAAAGTAATGGAAGGTGGAAGAAATCAATAAAGTCAGACCAAACAAGTTGCCTTTTGCGGTCCTCTCCACCGATGTATGGATGGGAGGGGGTGGAGGTAGAGGGGAGGCCCGGGTCCTGCTTTGGACACGAAACTCAGCCCCCCTGAGAGAGAGACACAGACCGCGGCTTTGGCGGAGGGGTAAATGGAGGGGCTCTGGGCCTGGACACGAGGGTCAGGGGGGTTTGAAAGGGCAAAGCTTGGGTTTGGATGGGAGCTGGGCGGCGGTGCCTTCAGCTCGCCCCTTTCCTTCAGGCATTTTGGGAGTTGTCAGGGACCTGATGGATCCGAGGGGGGCAGGGCCAGGGGATTAGCTTTGAGGTCAGAGGTTCTGTTTTCTGGGGGGAGGGGAGAGCTAGGCCTGGACCACGCCCTCAGGCCCGGAGGGTCCCTTAGAGCCGGGAGGGATGGAGCGGCTTTCCCCACCCAGGTGAGGTCAGGGGAGGTCAGCTCAGGGAAGGTCCAAGTGTGGGTGTGAGGGGAAGCTGGGGGTTGAGGATCTGCCCAACCCCATGGGGACCCAGTGACCTTTCCACCCCAGCGAGTGATGCCCCCCATTCCCGCAAAACAGGGTGAGGGAGGAACAATTCCCACACATGATCCTGGGGAAGGACTTGTCTCCTTTTCTGTGAAAATGCTTTGTAAAAAGTTATTGTTTGCATAGAGCAGATCCTCTATAAATACTGTGTTGGACCACAAACTTCGGTTCGTTGTTCAGACCGTGTCTTTCGATTATTTTTTGCTGGGGGTGGGGGTGGGGGTGGGGTGGTGGGCGTGGGGTGGGCCCTGCTCTCTTTCTCCTCAACATCTGGCCTTTATGAACCCTGCTGACCTCCCCTCCCCCTCCAGCTGTGTCTGGGAAGAGGGAGGAGGGCCTGAGAGTGCCTTCCATTCCCGTGCTTGGGGGTGTCCCTCTTATCTTGTTCCCCAAGACTAAGGGAGGGAGGCAGAAGGCAGACGTGGGGGGTGGGGAGAGAGTCGCTGTGAAGAAGGGGAGATGTTTGCAAGGACAAATCCAGAAAGGCCGGGTCCTGTTTTGAAAAAGCTTCTTGCTTTCAGTTGTGTGGGCCGGGTCAGCTCGGGCCCCTGACCAGCCTGGGAGGATGGCCTGAGCTCAGGGCGAAGGAGGAAGGGGTGGTGGGTCATGAAATAGTCTTTCGGACGAGGACGAGTGGGAGGTGGGCCATCCTCCTCCTCAAGTGAATGTATGAAATCTCAGTGGGGCAGCGGGCAGGGGGCAGGGCTGTGAGCACACCTTTTGACCAGACCTGGCACTCCCCTCGCTGAAAGGTTTAATTGGGAGAATCTCAGGGCTGGAAGCACCCTGAGAACGTTCTAGTCATTTTACGGATTAGGGAGCTGTATGAGTTTCCTAGGGCGGCCTCCCAGCAGAAATGTTTCCTCTCTCGGTTCTGGAGGCCGGAGTCTGAAACGAAGCTGTTGGCAGGGCCACGGGCTCTGTGACGGCTCCAGGGGGGTCCCTTCCCGCCTCTTCCAGCTTCCGGAGGGCCCAGGCGTGTCTTGGGTTGTGGCTGCATCCCTCTGGCTCCATCCTCACAGGGCCTTGCCCTCCCCTGTCTCTTACAAGGGTACTTGTCACTGGGTTCAGGGCCCCTCCCTATAGTCCAGCTTGAGGTCATTTTGACACCGAATGGAATGACTTGTTTAAGAAGGTCACACTCACAGGTCGGGAGGGAAGGGAGTGAGGACACGGACATCCCTTTCTGGGTGCCACCATCCATTCAGCGGCTACAGACTGAACTCGGAGAAGGAGAAACTTGCCCGTCATTTTTGGAAGAAGAAAAGGTGTTTGAGTTTGGTGTGGGGTGCTGCCCCTCTGGGCTGGGGCCACAGGTCTCCCTGAATTGGAGCAGCCTGGGGAGAGGGTCCAGCTGGGCAACTGGCTTTTCCCAGGCTGACCCCAAAGATGCTGGGACTCCCCTCCCCCCAATACTCACGGGGAAAGGAAGCTCAATCTAATCTCCCCAGGAAGGTCCAAGGAAGCTCCCTCTCCCCGCTCCCCCCTCCCTCCCCGGTTTCCTGGCTGCTCCAGGTCGGGTGTCCCAAACCCCTGTTCCCAGATTGTCCAGGGGAAGCCCTTCACTTGCCCATCCCCCATCCTTCATGTTCTCCGAGGTTCCAGGCTCTGCCACCGGTGTGTCCTGTGGGGTATGGAGAAGGGGGGGGGGGGAGGGGTGTCTTAGCTTCTGTCTGGGTCTCTAAGTTCTCTTCCAGGGTTCTCTCTCTCCCTTTTGGCTCAGAGGGTCGCTCTTTATGGGCCTCTATCTCTCGACAGCTGCGGGGCCTTGGTCTGCCCCTCTGTATCAGGACCACCAGCACAGTCCCCAGAGTGAGTGGCTCCTTAAATTTTGTCCCCAAGGCCTTGGGGCCGACCTCACCCTAAGCCATCCCTGCTCACCATCACTCCCTTCTCTTGGGAGGCTCAGCCACTGCCCCCACCTTCTGCCTCTCGCCTCTTAAATCTTTCCCGTTTGACTTCTACCTGCGGAAACCACTTTCCCAGGGTCACTCCTGACAACCCCAACCACAGATCCAATGGCTGCCTCCTGGCTGCTCTGGCCGGATCTCTCCATGAGGTATGGCATTGCTGGCTACTCGCCAAGGTCTCCCTATCTCTCTCCAAGGTCCCTTTCTTGTCGTCTGCGCCCCCTCTTCCTCCTCTGTCCTCAGGAAGCTTTAAAAAAGGGGAGCCCAATGATGGCCAGTGGGTTTACACCCCCCCCCCCCGCCGTGATTCCCTTTGTCTTCCTCTCCCAGATCTTCAGCTCCCACGTGCAGGGGTAAGTGACTCCCAAAAGACTGTCCCTGCCTCCTCCTCCCCCAGCCAGCCCCGCTCCTGAGCTAAGGTCTCATATCTCCCTGTGGATACCGGCAACTCATTTTCCCCGATTAATGACCAAACTGGTTGTCTCCATCCCCTGCCCACATCAACCTCCCAGGTCCTGTCTCCATCCTGGTCACAGTTTTGTCTTTCTTCCCATTCCCTCCCCAAGACTCAGCACCCTGAATTCTCACCCTGTTTCTCATTTGACCCACTGCCATCTATTTCTGAACATCTCCCTGCTTTTTGCCTCTCTCTCTCTCTCTCTCTCTCTCTCTCTCTCTCTCTCTCTCTCTTTCTCTCTGGTCTCTCTCTCTCTGGTCTCTCTCTCTCTGGTGTACTTTATTAATGGTGCATGACAAGGTAGGGCTCCCTAAGTCCCTCCCCTTCAGCAGGGTGTCAGAGTTGGAAACTGTGGAGGTCAGGAGGTTCTCAGTGTGTTGGGGGATCTATTTGGGGCAAGGACTCCCCAGTATCTGAGGGCCTCTCTTCCTCTGGCTGGGGCCGGTGGTCCTCGGAGGCCGTTAGGGATATTCCTGTTGCTATAGCCAAATTCATTGTTGTCCCAGGAAATGGCTTGACAAAGTGGTCATTGAGGGCGATGCCAGCCCCAGCATCGAAGGTGGAAGAGTGGGTGCCACTGTTAGCGTTGCGGAAGGCAGCTTGGTCCTCAGTGTTGCCCAGATGCCCCTGAGGGGCCCTCCGACACCTGTTTCACCACCTTCTTGATGTCACCACATTTCTTGCCGGTGTCTCCTGTCTCCTCTCCACCACAGTGCAGCTCCCAGTGAGTCGAGTCTGGACTATTGCAGTAGCCACCTAACTAGTTTCTGTGTCTCTGGTTTTTCTTGATCTCAGATCAGATTGCCTCCTTACTCAGTGGGGATCCTGACTTTATTACAGGCCTCCTCCTTAGCCTGTCATTTGGGGCCCTCTGTGCTTTGGCCCTAACTCTCCTCCTATCCCTGTGATTTCACTTTATACACCATGTGATCCATCACCCTGGAATGCCCTTCCTTCCCCAGCCACCCACCCACCCTTTTCTCCACTTCATTCCCCAAAGCCCATTTGAAAGGCCAACTCTTCCATGAAGTCGTCTTTGATTTCCACGGTTAGATGTGAGCCTGCCACCTCCAGACCCTCTTACTTTTTTATGAAGAACTCCAGACCTCTTCACGCTGGGAGGTGGTGGGGGTGGTGGGGTGTGGTGGAAAAATATGGACTCAGAGCCAAACACTTCCCTTCCCCTCTCCATGGAGAACCTGGCAAACGAAGTCAGTCTAGCCTGGGTAATTACCTTTCTTTTTTTTTTGCAATTAAAAAAATGTATCTTGACTGTTGAAAATATTACAGGTGTCCCCCCTTTCCCCCCATTGATCCCCTCCCCTCGGGAATCGCCTTTCTGACCTAAGCTTTCATTTCATTGCTTTGGAGCCACCGACACTAAAATGGCCATTTCAAAATCACTCCTGAAATTGTAAAAACTTCCCGAGAAGACACTGTCCCGTGTTCCAAGTCCCTTCTACATGGTATTTATATTTTCTTTAAGATAAAAAAAATAGGGCGTTGATGATAATTGTAATTTTTTTGCACTCCTCTAAGCCATCTTGACTTATCCTGGCTTTTTATAAGTTCGGGATCCGTGTTCTGTCACAGCAGGCCCCTAACGAATACCTGTCTGATGCAGAGGGCGCATTTAAAAAGGCTTCCGGGACTGCACAGCAGCTTGGCCGGCGGACTAGCTAAATGCAGTTCCGGAGCTGTCCACTAGATGATGCTGTCTTCCAGCACTAGATGGAGGATGCCCGGTGGCTGGCGAGCGGATTAATTCTTCTGAGAAATTGAGCACTTCCCAGTGCTGGGGGTGGGGGGTGGGGGGGTGGGGGGGTGGGGGAGATAAGAAATGCTCCTTGCACACGAGGACTTAGGTGCTTTGCATACATTAATTTGCCTTGGTAACGACAGAGAGCTCTTATGATCTCTGTTTAATAGATGAGGAAATGCAGGTTCAGAGAGGTTGGCTGATTGGCCCGGGGTCACACAGCCAGCGGAGGAGCGGAGCAGCTCTGGTCTGTCTGCGTGAGTTTCCCCTTGACAGCATTTATCACAGCAGACCCTTACATGGCACTTCCTTGGAGCCAGGCACTGTTCTGAGTGCCTTATGCTTAGTCACTCATCTAATCCTTAGGACAGGGGTTCTCAACCTTGGCTGCACATGAGAATCGCCTGGGAATCTTTTTAAAATCCTGATTTCTGGGCCTCATCCTCCGGAGATTCTGTTTCTTTGTTATGGGGTGGGGCCACAACATTAGTAACAAAGAAACAGAATTTCTGGAGGATGAGGCCCAGAAATCAGGATTTTTAAAAAAAGATTCCCAGGTGATTCTAATGTGCAGCCAAGGTTGAGAACCACTGCCTTAGAGCGACTTTGTGAGAAAGGCATTTTGTAGCTAAGGAAACCGAGGCACAGAGGGTAAGCTGACACAGCTGCGGAATAGTGCCGTTGGAGTCTGTGCTCTTAATGACCACACAGCGGCCATGTTTCACCAACCCAGCCGTAGCCAGTTACCCACCGGAGGTAGCCCCCCAATACTTGGACGTCACAGAGCTCTGTGCCAGAGACACAGACACAGAGCCTGCCCCGAGAGACCTTTAGTTGCCTGGGAAAAGCAGGACACGCAGTCGTCTCCTGAGGGTATGGACTCTCCACAGAGGTGCTGGGTGACCCCAGCGGAGTGGTTTACCCTCTCTGGGCTTCGGTATTACCACCTAGAATCAGGGGACTCTGTAGCAGGAAGTGACTCTCAGACACAGACATTTGTTATCCATGATGATTTATTGCAAAAATTACAGCATTAAAAAAATAGAGGTGATTTTTTAAAAAATATTTTATTGATTTTTCACAGAGAGGAAGGGAGAGAGATAGAAAGTCAGAAACATCGATGAGAGAGAAACATCGACCAGCTGCCTCCTGCACATCTTCCACTGGGGACGTGCCCACAACCCAGGTACATACCCTTGACCGGAATCGAACCTGGGAACCTTCAGCCCGCAGGCCGACGCTCTATCCACTGAGCCAAACCGGTTTCGGCATAGAGGTGATGTTTTTTTAAAGAGCACACAAAGTCCAGCTTGATTAATGTTGACACTGGCACATACCTGTGTGATCACCACCCAGGTCTAGGTAAGCCTCACTGTCAGCTTTATGCATAAAGCTGTGTGTTACATTTTAATTTTTTTGCTAATCCTCATCTGAGGATATTTTTTCCATTGATTTTTAAAGAGAGTTGAAGGGAGGAGGAGAGACAGAGAGAAACATCTATGTGAGAGAGACACGTTGACTGGTTGCCTCCTGCAATTGAGGTAACGTGCCCTTGACCTGAATCGAACCCATGACCTACCTTCAGTCTGCAGGCCAGCGCTCTAACCACTGAGCCACCGGCGAGGGCCATGTGACACCGTTTTAAAGGGATGGGGAGGGGCAGTGAAGAGAGGGGAGCGTGTTAACATTCACTCAAACATTAACTGTCCTGGACAATGGGCTAAGGGCTGGATGTAAGAAATGACCAAAAATCGCTATTTCTCTCCCCAGAGCTCACAGCTGAGTAAGGGAGAGAGACAAAGGAGTAAACAGTGACCGGACAGCAGGACCGTCCAGATGGAGGTGGAGATCAGGGAGGCTGAGGGAACAGTGGAGCAGGTGGGAGGAGCATGGGGAGGGGGAGGGAGGACTTCCCGGAGGAGGGGATATCTGAGTTGAGTCTCGAATGGTAAGGGTACGCAGGAGTTCATGAAGGGAGGAAGGCCCAGGCGGTGCTGAGGACAGAGAGGGCAGAGCAAGGCACAGAAGCCTGAGTGAGCGGGACTCAAACAGTCCTATTGCCTGAAGCACGGGGGGCAGGCCACGAGGAATGAGGCAGAGAAAGGCCAGATTACAAAAGGCCTTGAAGATCAGCGTGAGGAGTTCATTCTGAGCCCCTGAGGCATGACCCAGCCGGACCATGGTGGCCATAAACTTTACTTATTATTTGTTCAATAAATATTCATTGAGCCCCTACTCTGTGCTGGGCCTTGTGGCAGGCACTGAGAGAGAATGGTGAGCAGAACAGGTAGGGTGCTGGCCCTCTGGAGCTCGCAGTGTGTGGGGGGGATGGGAATGGAGCATCCTGCAGCTGGAGCAGCGCTGGGAGGCAGAGGAGTGCCAGGCCTGGGGGCGGTGCCAGAGCACCTGACCTGGGCAGGGAGAGCCGAGGAGGCTTCTCTGGGGAAGTGATGCTTGAGAGGAGTTTGGAATAATGACTAGGAATTGGGACAAGGAGAGGGGAGGGAAGGGTGTCCAAGGCGGAGAGGACAGTGCGGCTAAGGGTCCTGGCGCTGGAGGAAGGTGCACCAAAGAGCTGCGTGTGGCTGGAGCCTGGGCAGGGGCAGGGGGAGGGCCGATCTTGCAGGGCCTTGCAGGCAAGGCAAGGATGTGGGCTTGTTCTGACAGCACTGGGAAGCCAGCCGCGGGCTTTGAGCAGGGGCTGTGACCATCAGATTCGTTTGGAGAGGATCAGTGTGGACAATGGGGACAAAGGCGGACGAGGGGAGTTGGTGAGGGGGCTACTGTCGTAGTCCAGGCAAGAGAGGATGGTGGCCTGCGAGGGGAGGGCAGGTGCAGGGGTGGGGACGCAGCTGTGGCGTGAAGTGGACGCAGGTACAATTGGCCAGCTGCCTGAGGGTTAGATCCGGGGGGTGAGGGTGAGGGAGGTGACAGGAGTCAGCCTTGGGACTCTGGCTTTAGACACCGGGTGACGATGAGACAGGACATGCTGTGCTGGGGTCGGGACGTGGGGAGCATCCTGCGTTCGGACATGGACATGGAGAGTCCGAGGTGCCTCTGAGGCATCCAAGTGGATGTCTGGGTCGGAAGCTCAGAGGAGAGGGAGGGGCAGAGGGACACTCGTGGGAGCCGCCTGGGTGTCCGCGGGGATGGGGGTGGGAGGCGAGGTGCCGGGAGGTCAGGGAAAGATGAAAAGGTGAGGAGGGAACAGGGCTCAGGACGGGGCAAATGCCTGCATTTCGCTGGAGGATGCGGTGGAGTGTGGGGGTGGGTGGAGGCTGGGAGAAAGGACAGGGAGTCAGTCCGCTGGGAGGAGAAGGAGGCCTTGAGGAGGGACCATTGCCCGCCTGGGTGAGGGGTTGAGGGTGGGGGTCAGGGAGAGGAGGAGTCTGGCTTGAATCCCGGCTCTTGGTCCTGGCGCTGCTGCTTGAGGGCGATCTAGGCTGGAGGCAGCAATGTTTGGCGTCGTCAGCATCATATGACCGGGCAAGAACGACCAAGGGGTGCGTGTCAGAGGGAGAAGAGGTCCAAGAATAGAACCCTGAGCGACAGGAACCAAGCTGAGAGGACTGTCCGGGGGCAGGCGGGCCGCTGGGGCCTCTGGTGACCCCTGCTGGTCCTCCACCCAAGTCTGTGCCCCCCACACTGGCCTCCCAGCCTCCCTCGCAGCCAGGTGTGGCCATGGGGTTCGTTCCCAGCAGGGGAGGCCCAGGAGAAGGCTGTGGGCCCTAGGCACACCCATCCTCCCCCTTCCTGCGCTGTCACCAGCCGCAGCCTAAGATCACCCACAATGCCTGGGGGCCAGGGCAGCCACACCAGGAGGGAACCTGGTCTTGGAATGTCTGTGCAGCAGAGTTCCCACTGACCTGGAAGGTTCACTGGGGACATGAGAGCAGGATCTTACATTCTTCCTTTTCTAAAAAATATATTTTTATTGATTTCAGAGAGGAAGGGAGAGGGAGAGATAGAAACATCAATGATGAGAGAGAATCATTGATTGGCTGCCTCCCACTGGGGATCAAGCCTGCAACCCCCCCGGCATGTACCTTTGACCAGAATCGAACCTGGAACCCTTCAGTCCGCAGGCCGACACTATTCACTGAGCCAAACCGGCTAGGGCAAGACCTTATATTCTTTAAGCCAAGTTCTTAGTTGGATCTCTTTGTTTCAGAAGTTTAGCTTAACTAACACGGCTTAGCCGCATAACCCAACTAATACAATAAAAATTGTTAGCCTAACCAGTACAGTATAAAATTAAAATACAATATCACAACAAATTAGCCCAACTAATATAAGTTACCCTAACCAATAGGAGAACAAGGGAGGAGACGGCATCAAGAAAGATGAAGTGGTCCTAGCTGGTTGCTCAGTGGTTAGAGCACAGGCCCGGGACCGGAGGGTTTGTACCTGGATTGCAGGCTCTAGGCCAGCCTGGCCTGGGGCGCACGTGGGAAGTAGCCAATCGATGTGTCTCTCTCACATAAATCTCTCTCTCTCTCTCTCCACCCTTCCCTTTCACTCTCTCTAAAAATCAACGGAAAAATATCCTCGGGTGAGGATTAATAAAAGAAGAAAGAAAAGGAAGGTAAAGTGGGGGACAGTGTTGAATGTTGCACAAAGATCAGCTAAAATAAGGGCGAAGAGGCCCACTGGCCTTGGCACCAGGAGGCTCGAACGGCCCCCTTTCAGGGGCGTGGGGGTGAGGCAGGAGGCAGAGAAGCAGGTGCAGCCAATGCAGGCCTCTCGTTTGAGGAACTGGGGTGGGAAGGAAAGAAATGGGGACCATCTAGAGGGGACTCAGCATCAAGCGTGACTGCAGTGGAGTTTGGGGGGAGGGGCTAAGGGAGACCCTGGGGAAAGGATGAGGGAGGGCGGGAGGCCTGTGTGCAGGGGCAGGGGCTGGGCCAGGGTGGACAGGGAGGAACATGTGTGCCTCACTCTGCCTCACACCCAGGCAGAGACTCCGCAGAGGAGCGGGGACAGGTGTGCTGGCAGCTGTGGGAGGGGTGGGAGCACTTCCTGGAGAGCTCCCTCTCTCTGAGAAGTGAGAGACCAGCTGAAGGCGCAGTGGGGGAGGGGGAGAGAGGTGGGTAGGGGACGGAGGAGCTCGGAGAAACAGAGGCCAGGAGAAGGAATCTGCTAACCATACAGAGGCCGTTGGAAGCTGGGGATGGGTGGAGGCACCAGACTTCCTGGGGGTGGGGGCCTTTTCCAGCTGAGCTTAGCCGCTGGGATCTAGGAGCCAAGCGGGCAGGTAGGTGGGCCCAGGACCTTGCAGGCAGCAGAAGTCAAGGAGAACGTGAGAGTGAGGGTATGAAGTGTGGGTCCTGGGGTTGGCCAGGGGAGGAAGTTGAAGGCATGGGGGTGGGGGGCGCAGGGGGAGGGCAAGAACTCAGTAGAGAATTGAGAAGGGTGAGGGAGGGTGTGGGGTGTTGGGGAAGGCACAGAGCGGTTGCGATGGATGGACAGACAGACAGACGGAGGGAGGCAAGTCCTGGAAAGATGAAGGTTGGCCAATGGAGGCTGCCCACCTTTCCTGTTTTGCTGGGACCCCAAGGCTCCCCAGGATGACAGCAGGACTTGGGTTGGAGAGACATTCTGGGAGTCAAGAGCCAGAGTCTTTGACACATGAGGGGTGTGGGCAGGGCAGCTGGTGACATGAGCCTTCCCTGAGTGGCTCCTTGCAGGACAGGATGGGCTGTTGGGCGGGGAGGGGACAGTCCCCTCTGCCCACCATATGGACATGAACAGGCAGAATAAACAACGGTCTTACATTTATGGCCTTGAGCTTGACCGTGACAAAGGCTTTCGTGCTCCCTACCTGTGCAATCAGGTGTCTGTTTGCACAGAGGAGCAGCTGAGAGGGATGAAGTAAAATGCTCAAGGCCTCACAGGTGGGGTTGCTTTCCCCACCTCCAGTCATCGCCACAGACCAAGGTCACCTGAATCTTAAGTTTGCTGCCAGGAAAACAGAAGGGAAGTGTCCCCTCCCCTAGATCCCTTCCATGGAGGAACAGGGTCCTGACTCCGGAAGTAAGTCACCTGCAGCTTCCGTAGATGGAGGGGGGAGGGGAGGCTGGGTCTGTTCCTGGGTTTGGGGAGGGCCCAGGCCCCATGGCCAGGGCAGTGTGGCAGCAGGGCCCTGCTCTGGAGGATGGGGATCTTGGAGCTGGAGCTGGAGTTGGGGGGCCCAGTGGGGAGCTGTCTGTGGCTCATGAAGACCTGTCTGTCTGTCAACATGTGTCCATGGGTCCTATGAGTAACGGAGCCCTGTGTGTGCGTGTGTGGGGGGCAGTCCCTAGCGTGTTCCTGAGGGGGGGGGTCTCTGAGTGTGCACGAGTGTGTTCGGGGTAGCAGCGGTACCGTCCTGCGTCAGGCTATCCCACGTGCATTGAGCGTGCTCCCCTTGGCTGTGCGCGGCTTTGTGTCCGTCTGGGACTGTGTAAGGATGCGTCCCCTCCTCACTGAGCCAGAAAGTAGGTCAGCATGCAGGAGGCGGCGGAGTTGGGGATCGATTGCCAGCAGTAATAGGCTGAATGGGGAGAGGGGCAGGGTGGAGGAAGGGGAGGGAGCAGGGAAAGGTACCCTTGGCCCTGGAGATTCCTCCTGCTTCATCCCCTCCATTCTTCCTGACACCTGCTCTGGGAGGAGCAAGCTCAAAAAAGAGTGGGCGGGCGTGGGCGGGCGGAGGCAAGCAGAGCGGTGGAGATGTTGGGGTGGCGGTCCTGGCCTGGCGAAGTGGGGCTGGGGGCCAGAGGTTGCACGGAACAGCCCTCTGGGGCTTTGGTCAAGAGAAATGTCTCTTTTTCCCTCGTTAAAAAGTCTGGTGTCCCTGCTGCCTGATACTGCCAGATCTGCTGTAGCCAGTTCCCATAGCAACACCCCTCCCTCCGTCCCACCCCCCTCCCCGGTCACCTTAACTGGGCAGTAGAGACAAGCTGCAGGCAGACCCTGAGCAGCCTCTCGCCTGGGCCCTGGGCGGGGCCTGGGACTGAGGGATGTCTGGTCAGATGGGGCCTGAGGGCTCGATTTAGTTAAGAAAAGGATGGAGAGCATCTATCTCCAGACACTGATGGGTCTTTCCCTGGGGAGGGGACCCAGCATTGCTTTGTCCTGTCCCCTGAGAAAGGTCACAATAGGGTCAGGGCACTGCCCAGGGACCTGGCTGCAGGGGACGGGCCTCCTGTCCCAGGCCAGGGAGTGAGGACCCTACTCCTCTGCGGCCCGAGTCTCCCGAACAAGGAGATGCTTCTTTGTCTGTCCCGCCCCCTCGTGCTGGATACCCCTCCATCTGGGGTCCCTAACCACTCACCCCGCCACTCCCCAAGTCTCCCTCAGGCAATGGGAGCGGGAGTCTGAATGCCAGGGCCTGGGTAGGGCCGTGGACCCTCCCTCTGCCAGGCCTGCCTCCAGCTTCCCACTTCCTCCTCCGTCTGAGCTGTTGCAGCAGCAGCAGCAGCTTCTCTCTCAACACCTCCCAACCCAGGGCCCAGCCAAGTCCCGCTCAGCCCACGCACAGTCCCAGCGCTGGCAGCATCTTGGCTCCTACCCGCCGCCCCCCACCAACCTTCAGCCTCCTCGGCCCCTCCCTTTCTGTCTTCCAAATCCTGGGGAGTCCGTGGACAGCTCCTGCTGGGTCTGGGGCCCACCCGCGGGCCTTCTCTAGGGCAGGGCTTTGTACTGGGAGCCACATCACCCAGCCCCGTGAGCTCCTGTCACCCTGGGCCAAAGTGGCCATCACCTGAGTCCTTTGTGGGTTCCAAGTCAGCCAGACCCCGTGGCCACTGTGGGCTCTATTTCCATCTAACTCCTGTGGGCTCCATACTAGTTGGTTCAAGCCCCCCTGGCCTCCGTGTCATTCCAGGCCCTGCGAGCTCCAGGCGGTCTGGAGCCCTGTGGACGCTGCTGTGGGAGCCCTGACACTCTGGGCTGGGAGTTCCAGGTCGGCTCAGGCCCAGGGAGGTGCCATGTGGTGCTAATTCCTTGACCTGCTGGGTGGCATCAACAGACGCCATCTTCATCGGCACCCTGGGCCCCCCGGGCCTCCGGTGACGTCTTTTCTGTCTGAGCCACGGTGAGCTCCGTGTTGCTCTAATTCCTTCTAGATCGCGCGGCTTGGTTGGGGCTGGTGGACATCAGCACTGGCATTACCTGGGACTTGCTGGGAATGCAGGATCCCCGGCCTCAGACCTGAACCAGAGCTGCCTGCGTTGTGGTGAGACCTTCGTGACTCACGTGCACATTAAAGTGTGAACAGCACCCTTGTCCACCTGGACCAAGGTGGAACCACACTGAGCCAATGCCGCCCAGGCCCATGTGGGCACCTGTGAGGAGCCTCCAGCACCCCGTGGGCGTGAGGCATTGTCCCGGTGACCCCCCAGGCCTCCGCCTCCTCCTCGCTCATCTTTCTCTTCTTCCGCCCGCCCCGAGGCCTTGCTTCTAACCAACTTCCTTCTCCAAATCCAAATGCCCAGTCTCCCTCCACCCAGAACCCAAGCACAGAAGGCTTTTGTCATCCCTCATTCTGAGCTCTCTGCTTTGGGGATCCTCCTGGCCCGCCTCCCCCCAGCCTGCTGCCGACCTCAGGCCACCCCAGCTGGGAGGCTGCTGCGGTAGTTTTCCATCCCTGCTGTTCTCTGCCTGATACACACGTTGCACTGATAGAGCCGAAGTCTATATCTATATATACTTCTCACCCCCTCCCCACCCCCGGACGGCGTGTGTCTCCTTTGCCAGGCTGTGGTCGTGCAGTCTGTCGCTCGTTAAGGCACTGTCTCCGATTTGCATGTTTAATATTTTATCCAGGAAGCGCTCCTGGCTGGGGCTCTGGGAGGTGGTGTGAAGCCGACAGAATGTCAGGCCCCGGAATGGTTGCTCACGGGAGATGGCGGGGGGCGGCGGTGGGGACTGGAGAATAGTGACGCCAGCTCCTGGCTGCCTGTCTGGCTTCGGCATGGGGGTGGGAGTGGGGGGGCGTGTCAGCGATCAGCACCCCCAGCCTGCACCGAGAGCCGCCCTTCCTTGGGACACAGCCATTAGGAGGGTGAACTCTAATTTGAACTTGGGTTTTAGGTTCAGTGGCTCCTCCAGGTCTTGGTCATTTCAGTGCCTGGGGATTTTCCAGTGGGAAGTCACCCCAGATCCAGGCAAACCACGGAGGAGGACAGAGTGGGAGGGAGGAGGTGGGCAGAACAGCGGGTCTGGCTGGTGCTGTATGACCTTGGAGTGTCATTGAACTCTCCAGGTTTTTGTGAGTGACAGGAGAGGATCATTAGCATCTTCCCTCCCTCCCTGGCTGGTTAGAGACCTGAGTTAGCGGTACTGAGTATTAAAGGCAATCTCTTCTGTTCCCAGATATTTGTGAAGAATTTAACAGGCAGGAGGGGGAAAGGAGGGAGAAAGAAGAGGCTCTGGCTCAAGGGCAGATGGAAACATCGGAAGATGGAAGTGGGGGAGGAGAGCGCAGACAGACACAGGCCTTTCATTCTGACCCTTGGGAGGCATGAAATGCTTGATTGTGCCCGTGTCCAGAGGGTTCAGTGGGGCCTGGAGGTTGCGGGGAGAAGGGAGAGCCTGCTCCATCCCCTTGGGAACAAGATCCCCACACATTGTGCCGTTGCCTGGCAAGACTCGGACAGAAAGGGCTTCTTAGAGATGGCAGGACAGGGCATGGCCCCAGGCCCTGCTCCCCACCCCTTGCCAAGTTTCAGCGCCTGGAGGTTTATCTGTTCAGGATGGAGCCCCGGTTAGGGGCAGAGGCCAGGAAGGGGTGTGGGGGGAAGGGTGGTGTGATTATCCCTCAGCCTGGAACTGGGAAACGCTCCTGCCTGGTCCACAGCAGCTCCCACGGCTCCTCCCCTGGTGCCACTCCGGGAAGGTCTTCCTGGGGTCCGGCCTAGCTCCTTCCTGCCCCGCGGCCACTGCAGTGCGATCACTCTCGGTTCTGCTCTCCGGGTGGGTGAGGCCCTCAGGCCTGGGGTTTCCTGCCTTTTTTCCCAGGAAGAGGCGCTCTGGTCTGATTCAGAAGCCTGGAGGCCTGGTCTGCCTCTGGGGCCATTCGCCCCCTGCTCATGGACATAAAGGGCTTGGTCTCTATGTAAAGTGACACCCTCCTGGGGGCACCCCCATCACCCACCCAGTGGTTAGGAGCTGGGAGGAAGCTTAAAGGGCCTCCAGACAGCCATGATCGACCGCCAAGCTGTGCACCAAAGCACAGCCATTTTAGGTGCTGGGGAGCCAGCCCTCTGCTCTTCTTTTAAAACATATTTTTATTGATGTCAGAAAGGAAGGGAGAGGGAGAGAGAGAGAGAAACATCAATGAGAGAGAATCATTGATCGGCTGCCTCCCGCATGCCCCACACTGGGGATCGAGCCCACAACCCGGGCGTGTGCCCTGACCGGGAATTGAACTGTGACCTTCTGGTTCATAGGTCGATGCTCAACCACTGAGCCACGCCGGCTGTCTGGGCCAGCCCCCTGCTCTTCTCAATGCCCCCCATCGAGGCCAGAGGCTTGCAAACACCTTTTACCCTGGGGACTGTTTGTCCAAAGGACATCGTGCAGAAGCAGAGGGACACAACCCTGAGAAAAGTCCAGCTGCTGTGGCGGCAGCCAGGGTGGGGGCCAGAGGACAGGCCTGCGTTCCTCCTCCTGCCTCTCCGAAGCCCCCCTGCCCCTCCCGCGGCCCCCAGGGGCGTCTGAAGGCCCCGCAGGACTCCAGTGCTTGGCCGCGCACAGTGAGAAAAACACTGATCTGCAAAATCTAGTTTCTTAACTCCTGGAAGCTGCCAATCAAAGGGCATGGGCGCAGGCAGAGAGAGGAGCGTGAGTGACAGTCCCATAGGCGGCAGCTCGATGACAAGGGAAGAAGAAGTAGAATGATGTGGAGCAGAGACATGTAAGCCCGAAGGCTCGAGGCTGGGCCATTGAGTTTGGGGGTGACCTTGATTGCTCCTCAGCATCTCTGGGGGCCAAAGTGAGTAACAGCGCGTGCTCAGAGCGGAGGCCTGGGGCGCCCAGGGATGGTCATGTTGGGTGGGAAGGAATTAGGTGAGAGATTTCCGAAAGACTGCCCTCCACAAAGGTTAAGGTACAAAAATATGGAACAACGTGGGTTCTCGAAGGCGAGCCCGGAGCTCACTGAGTGTTGACTCACTCGAGGAGCTTAGAGCCGTAGGGTCTTGAGCCCTGGTTCTCAGCTGGGGTGATTTTGGTTCCCTCAACCCCACCCTAGGGGACATCTGGCAATGTCTGGGGACATCTGTGGTTGTTACCACTAGGGAGGGGGTGTTACTGGCATCTAATGGATAAAGACCGGGGGGCGCCACTAAACATCCCACCATGCACAGGACAGTCCCCTCAACATTGCCCGCACAAAATGCCCACAGTGCCGAGGCTGAGAAAACTTGGCTAGGCTCTAGAGAATACCGGAGGCTTCACTGTATCTATTATTTCCCCGGCTAGACTATGTTCCCAGAAATTAGAAATAACGAGTCTTCTACCTGTCTACTTCATCTGCCTCTAGGTCAGTGGTTCTCAACCTTCTGGCCCTTTAAATACAGTTCCTCATGTGGTGACGCAACCATACGATTATTTTCGTTGCTACTTCATAACGGTCATGTTGCTACTGTTATGAATCGTCATGTAAATATCTGACATGCAGGATGGTCTTAGGCGACCCCTGTGAAAGGGTCGTTCGACCGCCAAAGGGGTCGCGACCCACAGGTTGAGAACCGCGGCTCTAGGTCCTTTACAAGTATTTGTCAGACAAATGGGTGATTCAGGGACTCACCTGGACGTGAGGCCCCACTCTCCTCCCTGTCCGGAGCCCGGTTTGCCTTGGGGAGTTCCCAGACCCCGCAGGGGATCCTGGCGCTGGGCAGCCCTGGGGGAAGCTGAGGAGGCCTCACCCAAAAGTGCCTGAGCTGTTGACTCAAAAAGAACAGATGCTCATCCACGAAGCAATTTGCATATCATTTGCATGCTTCTTTGACTATAATTTGCATGTTGCTCCTTTAAAGTCAAAGGCACAGATTCCCCCTCCCCTGCCTTTTCCACCTCTGCCCCTTTCCTCTCTCTTTTCTGACTCTTTGGGGGAACGCCCACCTGTTGGGCCCACATTTGCTTAGCTTCCTCAGGGGCTACAAATCACTTAGGAAACCTGTTCATAGGGAGATGTCAAAACAAACAAACAAACAAACAAACAAACAAACCCCCCAGGCCCCTCGCATCCTGCCCATCCCTTGTGGTCAAAATCAAGGCCTTTGAGGTCTCTGATACCTGAGTTTCAACATGGCCTCTGCCGCTCCACAAACAATACGAACCTGAGCAAGTGATTTAATCCCCCCGCCCCTCAGCCCCCTCATCTGTGAAATGGGGGTCATGATATTTACCTCGTTGAATGACTGTGACGATTTAACAAGAAAGTCGATTCAAGTGCCAGGCGATGGGTCGGCACTCGGGAACCGGTAACTGCTTACTATTGCGCAGGGTTTCTGTGAAGTAGCTGTCACTGGGGCAGAACTGCTCCTCTGGGCTTCTTGCTCTGCTGCCAGTCCCTTAGCGCAGTGGTCGGCAAACTGCGGCTTGTGAGCCACATGCGGCTCTTTGGCCCCTTGAGTGTGGCTCTTCCACAAAATACCACGTGCGGGCGCGCACGTACAGTGCGATTGAAACTTCGTGGCCCATGCGCAGAAGTCGGTATTTTGTGGAAGAGCCACACTCAAGGGGCCAAAGAGCCGCGTGTGGCTCGCGAGCCGCAGTTTGCCGACCACAGCCTTAGCGGATCTCTGTTGCCTTCCTGAAACTCTCTTTTCTCGCCTTCGAGTTGCCACTGTCTTCTGGTTTTCTTCCCACCTTGCTGGCTACTTCTTCTTAGTCTGATTCCTTCTCTGTCCGACCTCTCGAGTTTGCAGGACCCCCAGGGCTTGGTACCAGGACCCCTCAGCTTCTTCCCTTGGGTGTCCACGGCTTTCACCACCAGCCCCCTGCCCTTACTTCTCCAGCTTGCAGGCTTATAACAACACCTGCCTGATAGCTCCGCTTGGATGTCTACGGGCTTCTCAAAACCCACCTTGGGGTTTCAAATGCCTTTCCTCTCCCCGGCTTCCCTGCTCAGTAAGTGACAGTCACTTAAGCAGTTGCTGTAAGTCCAACATTCCGGAGTCAGTCTTGGATTCCTTTCTCTCCCTCACCTCTTGTGTTAGTTATCTATTGCTGCATAACGTGTTACTTCCAAAACTTAGTGTCTTAAAAGGATAAGCGTTGGTTATCTCGCTAACACGGGCTTCTTTGGGTCGGGAATCCAGCAGCGGTTTGACCAGGCCCAGGGTCTCTCACTGGGTTGCAGTCAAGATGTCCAGCGAGGGTGCGGTCATTCAAAAGCTGGCCTGGGCTGGCGAACCTGCTTCCACGGGGCCTCATTCACATGCCTGTTCGGTTAGTGCTGATGGTTGGCAGGAAGCCTACATTCCTTGCCATGTGGTCATCATAGAGCTCTTGAGGGTCCTCATAATATGGCAGCTGGTTTCCCCTGGAGCAAGTGATGAGAGAGAGAGAGAGAGAGAGAGCGAGCCAGGAGGAAGCTGCAATGCTTTTTCTGATCTTGTGTTGAAAGTCACACACTGTTACTTCTGCTGTATTCTATTCGTTAGAAATGAGTCACTAAGTCCGGCCTGCATTCAGGGGGAGGAAAATTAAGTTCCATGTTTTGAAGTTGTGGTCATATTAAAAACCATCGCCTGAATACGGCTCGCATTAGCTACTTCTCTTCCTCTCCACTGCCACCATCCAGTCCTGGTCACCCGCATCACTCACCTCTGCCATGGCAGTGGCCTCTGGACGGACCGTCTAGCTTTTACTCTTGCCCTTCTACAACCCACTCTCCACGAAGCAGCCAGGATGGCCGCGGGTCAGTGTCAGGCAGATGTGGGAGCTTCTTGTTCATGGTGATGAATTGCATCTTCTCTTTCTTTTAAGAGCCGCTGAAATGGTAGTAAAGAGAGAAGGAAGGCATAAATCCACAAGGACAGAGAAAATGGTATCTCAGCAGAGAGAGGATTTCAGCGATGTTTTGGAAGATTGGATGTGGATCAGGGAAGAATCATAGACTTAGCTACCAGGACAGAGGAAGACAGGCGATAAGGAGAAAGGGATTCAGAGGGGCAGAGGGGCAGAGGGGCAGCGGTGAGGCGTGGCGTGAAAGGACCGTTGACCCCTCCACCATTGTCCTGCGCAGCAAGGGCAGAAACAAGCTTGCTCCCTCCAGTCAGAACACCAGAAGGTTCTTATCTGCAGAAACAGAACGTCTCCACAGAAAAATCCCATATACTAACATTTGGAGGATTTCCAGTGAAACCGCTGGCTCTTGGCCCAATGACTGAAAAGCAAAATCCACCGGTAAGAAAAGCCTCCCTCGTGCCTATGGAACTTGCCGTCTGCTGGTTAATGCCTCCCCCTTACATACAAATGGCCGAGCAAGAGTCACCTGACAAATGAAGAAAACTCCCGTCAGTGCCATTCCTCCGGGAAACAGACACCAGCTACAGTGAGGAGCACATGAGATCCATTGGGGGTGATGCTTATGATGAGTGAAGAGAAGAGGGAACAGGAGTTGACAGGGAAAGTCTGCAGACTGAGGTGCAGGACTGGTAAGTGAGAAAGGAGAGGGGGCAGGAATGCCTGGCCACGGTGGCTCAGTGGTTGAGTGTTGACCTATGAACCAGGAGGTCAGGGCACATGCCCAGGTTGCAGGCTCGATCCCCCAGTGGGGGGCTTGCAGGAGGCAGCCAATCAATGATTCTCTCATTGTTGTTTCTCTTTTTCTCTCCCTTTCCCTTCCTCTCTGAAATCAATAAAATATATTTTATTGATTTTTTACAGAGAGGAAGGGAGAGAGATAGAGAGCTAGAAACATCGATGAGCGAGAAACATCGATCAGCTGCCTCCTGCACATCTCCCACTGGGGATATGCCCGCAACCCAGGCACATGCCCCTGACCGGAATCGAACCCGGGACCCTTCAGTCCGCAGGCCGACGCTCTATCCACTGAGCCAAACCGGTTTCGGCAATAAAATATATATTTTTAAAAAAAAGAAGAAGAAGAGGGGAAGGAAGAATGGTCAGGTGAGAAGAGTTAGACTGTGGTGCAGCCCCGAGAGAGTCTCAGCCAGCTTCAGAGCAAAGGTTGACCGCTAGAGGAGCCTGCTGGGCTGAAATGCGCCCCCCCCCCCGCCCCCGTGGGACCCCCTTCACCTCACCATGCTCAGTGATTGACTGGAGTTGCCTGGGGAACATGTGTCCCTCAGTTCAAATGCTGCAGTAGATCGAGACAGGGTTGCAGCTGAAGTTTGTCAGCTGACAGCACTCCTCATGGCAAATTCTCTCTTGAAGTGTCATCTGGGTGGTCTATTTCCATGGCTGCTACGCTCCCGGCATGAACGAGATCAATAAAAGAAAAAAGGAAAAAGGAAAGCTAAGAAAACAGAAAAACACACAAAACAAAACCCAACCAACTTAAACACATTCCTCATTGCTGATAATGAACATCCTCTAATAGTTATTAAAAGAAAGAATTGGCCCCGGTGGGGTAGCTCAGTGGGTTGGAGCATCATTGCAGGTTCTGTCCCCAGCCAGGGTACAGACAAGAATCAACCAGTGAATGCATGGAGAAGTGGAACAACAAATCGATGTTTCTCTCGCCCTTCCTCTCTCTAAAATCAATCGTCCTATATAATAAAAGCCTAATATGCAAATTGTCCCCTAGATCAGTAGATCGACTGCTCGCTATGACGTGCACTGACCACCAGGGGGCGGCGCAGAACATGGTGGGCGTTGGCGATGTGGCACTGGCAACGGGTGGCAGTGGAGGCGTTGCCAGCCACAGTGGGCCCCGAGGAGAGCGGGACTGCGGCAGGATGGTGGAGCAGGTGAGTGGGCGGCGCCAGGCCAAGGCAGGTGTGAGGGGAGGCGCCATTGCCCTGCCGATCACCCCGCAGACAGACAGTAGGGGGTGAGGGCCTGTGTGGGGGGTGGGAGTGGCCTGGGAGAAGTCAATGGGGGAAAAGGAGACATATGTAATACTTTAAACAATAAAAAAAAATAGACAAAAACGTATGAAATGATAGCACTTAGATATTAGAAATCAGGCAGCAGAGGACAGTGAGCCCTGACAGAGGAGAGCAAAGCCACAGGCCCTGCAGCTGTCCCAGCCTACAGACCGGAGTGAGTTTCCAGGCCACAGCACAGGAGGGGTGACTCAGAGCCCGAGGTCTACTTGAGTTTTAGAAAATTTATACAGTTTTGCAACCAAGATGGTAGATTTAAAC
Organism: Myotis daubentonii; assembly: GCF_963259705.1. Taxonomy (NCBI): domain Eukaryota; kingdom Metazoa; phylum Chordata; class Mammalia; order Chiroptera; family Vespertilionidae; genus Myotis; species Myotis daubentonii. Next base: position 48,283,440 of record NC_081855.1, on the reverse strand, counting down.
TCAACCATATGAATAATCACAATCAATAACCATGGTCTAGACCCGTGGTCGGCAAACCGCAGCTTGCGAGCCACATGCGGCTCTTTGGCCCCTTGAGTGTGGCTCTTCCACAAAATACCACGTGCGGGCGCACACGTACAGTGCGATGGAAACTTCTTGGCCCACGCGTAGAAGTCGGTTTTCGGAAAGGAGATAGACGAAATAAGTATACGAGACGCGTGTGGATGGGAGAGTTGGAAGGGGTCGACCTCAGCGAACGTACCTCAATCAGATTGAGGACGTCTTTAGCAAAGGCCAGCTTAGGAGGGCCCTAATGAAGTTAATAAGAATGTACCTACCTATATAGTTTAAGTTTAAAAAATTTGGCTCTCAAAAGAAATTTCAATCGTTGTACTGTTGATATTTGGCTCTGTTGACTAATGAGTTTGCCAACCACTGGTCTAGACGATCCAATTAAAAGGCAGATAGAAAGAAAGACCCAACTATATGCTGTCTACAAGCAGCTCACTTCATTTTATGTGTTTATTTATCTTTATTAATGTTTTAAAATGTTTTTTTATTGATTTCAGAGAGGAAGAGAGAGCTAGAAACATCAATGATGAGAATCATTGATCAGCTGCCTCTTGCACGTCCCCTACTGGGGATCAAGCCTGCAACCTGGGCATGTGCCCTTGACCAGAATCGAACCTGAGACCCTTCAGACCACAGGCTAGGTCTCTATCCACTGAGCCAAACTGGCTGGGGCTATTTATTTCTCTTTAAAAATCAGCTATTTAGCTTCCCTTTAAATAAAAAAAAATACAACAAATGTAAGCCCATTTAAAATCTAAAGTTCTCATGAACCAATACAGTCGCCTTTTGCTGGGCCAGGCCTGAGGGCGGCTTCTGTACGTGGGCCTGTAGACATTTGGGCTGATCGTTCCCTGTGGGACTGTTCTGTGCGCTGTAGGGTGTTCAACAGCAGCTCTGGCTTCCACCCCCTAGATCCCAACGGCACCCTCTCCTGGTCCTAACAACCAAACATGTCCCCAGATTCCCGCCAAGATTCCTGCCCCTGCTCCCCAAATCCTGACCCCTGGGGGCAAGAACTGCTGCCTGAAAGGATTCTCACATGATCTGCAGGAAAAAGAAAACAAGGCCAAATACTGGCCGTCTCAGGCAGTTCTTAAAATGCTTGCCAACTTGAATTTTGGTCACATCACCAAAAATGTTTTCTGCAGCATCAGTCCTGTGCCAGTTCCCCCCAAGGAAGGGCTGCCCAGAATGTCCTAGGATGCACCAATTGCCCCTTTCACAGAGCCCAGACCCTCAGGGCTGGGCCTTTACCTCAGAGAGGACCCCTGGCTTAAATCACATAAGAAGCCCACTTTAAAAATCAAGATGCACCAAAAAAATAAATAAATAAAAAATAAAGATGCAAGCCTGGCTGGTGTGTCTCCGTGGCTGAGCGTCGACCCATGAACTAGAAGGCCACGGTTCAATTCTGGTCAGGGCACAGGCCTGGGGTGTGGGAAGATTTTAAATCAAGGCTTCATTTTCCTTAACAGATATAGGCTTACCTGTTGTGATCTCAAAAATCAGAATGTTCTAGGGGCCTCCTGGTTCATAGGTCGATGCCCAACCACTGAGCCACTCCGGCCGGGCTACTGACATTTCATGTAAATATGAATACGGTCGGGTGCAGCCTGGGCGAGGCGTGGCCGGGGAGGAAGGGGCCTTGCTGATCTCACAGGGGCTGGAGCAGGGCTGCTCACCTGGGAGGCTGGCAGTGAAGCAATGCATGGCCAGCCTTCCCCGGGCAAAGCGCCTCCGCTCTGTGCTCCTCCTGTCTTCTAGAACAGGAAGGAGGGAATACCCGGAGTGCCACTCCCAAGCTCCCACCACCAGGAGGTAGGACTTAGAGGGAGCAATTACTGAGTGCTTTCTCTGCACGCGCGTGGCCCATCCTCCTCTCAGCCCTTGTCTTAGTCGCCACTTCAGGAGAGCAGGGGCTGGTTTCTCTCTGTTTCCTGTTAGCTCCCAACGTGCAGGAGAGCGTCCCGCCCCTAGGAGGGGCTCAGTAAACACCTGTGAACTGTGGCGTGAATGTCAGGCGCTGTGCCGAGTGGCTTACAGCGCCCTGTGCAGTCCCTCGAACCCAGCCCCATGTCACAGAAGAGGAAACTGGGGAATGAAGAGGCTTAGGGAGGAATAAGGCAGAGTGATTAGGCATGAAAAGGGATCTGGATCTGAATCCTGCTTCCACCACTAATTAGCATTGTGCCCTGGGCAAGTCACTTAAGTTCTCTGAGCCTCCGGTTTTCTCACCTGATGTAGCTGTGACCGGTTGGTGTGGGGCCCTGGAGCCCTGGAGCAGGTCCGGGGTGGAGTCTGTGAGCGAGGGGTGAAGGTTCGCTCTTATCTGGGAGGTGGTGAGAGATGAAGGGGATGGGCTCTGGGATGGACAGACCAGAATTTTTTTTTAAAAAAAATATATTTTATTGATTTTTTACAGAGAGGAAGGGAGAGGGACAGAGAGCCAGAAACATCGATGAGAGAGAAACATCGATCAGCCGCCTCCTGCACACTCCACGCTGGGGATGTGCCCGCAACCAAGGTACATGCCCTCGACCGGAATCGAACTCGGGACCCTTGAGTCCGCAGACCAACGCTCTAGCCACTGAGCCAAACCGGCTTGGGCAAGAATTTTTAAACAACTTACAAGCGGAGGGACCTTGGGGAAAAGACCTACACTTCCCTTTATTATTATTTTTAAATATATTTTTATTGATTTCAGAGAGGAAGGAGAGGGAGAGAGAGATAGAAACATCAATGATGAGAGAGAATCATTGACCGGCTGCCTCCTGCACACATGACCTCCTGGTTCATAGGTTGATGCTCAACTACTGAGCTACACCAGCCAGGCCCTACACTTCCCGTTACTCCTGGCACTTGAACGTCACTTTCCACATCGATAAGAAGGGGAAAGCATGTCTACTTCTGGGGCTTGTTGTAAGGATTAAGTGAGGCACAAATACCCGCAGTAGGTGCTGAATCAGCACAGTGTCCAGGTGTCTCCATATGCAACCCCCACCCGACCTTGGCCCCTTTAAGCTGGCAAGTCTCTAACGCCTCTGCAAGGAGTTCGTTTCTCATATTGGCCTTCCCTCCCCCAACCACGAGAGGTGCCCCTCCAGCAAACTGGGCAAGGCTGTGGTCAGGGTGGCTGGTGGCCCCAAGAGGGCTCTCACCCACCCTGGGTAACTCCTGCCTGCCCGCGGCTACCTGTTCTTTCTGAATCATGGCCCTTAGCCTCCATAGGCACCTGCACCCCAAGCTTCACAGCTGGGCATTCACCACGAACAGCTCCTTCGCCAATGCTAGCCTGCCCCTTCCGTCTCTCTCGCTGCCCTTCCCTGGTCAGCCCTCTCCCCAGCGGGGCACACAGGTTGCAGCGTACCCCAAGCACATCCCTTGGCCGAGAGCCCCCTCCCCATCTTCTTCACCTGGCAAAGTCCTGCTTCCTTCCCACTCAAGCCCAACTCACACGTCAGTCACCTCTTCCATAAAAGCTTTTCCAGACCCCTTTCCCCACAGGACTAATTGCTCCTTCCTTCCATCCCCAGGTTGGGGGGCGGGGGGAGTGATCCACAGGTCATAGCTGTCTGCTCCTGCTCCTCTGTAAGAGGGCAGACACTACTGATCTCTGGTCCACCTTGCCCAGGCTTCTGGGTGCTTGCCCAGTGCTCTTCAGGGTCTCCTGTGTGCCTCCAGCCCCCATCTGGGCTCTGAGCCCCAGAGGTAGCAGGTGTGCCCCTCATCCGGCAGGAAGGCTCCAGCCCCACCCCACTTGGCTGTGTGCGAAGCTATAGTACAGATGGGGATGTCGAAAATATCCGTGACATATTCCAAACTGGCCTACTTTCCTATCACGAGAGAGTCTGAGACGGAGACGGGCGAGGACAAGTGAGATGGGAGTTTGGGACCTGTTCCCACCTCCTTCTTCCTCCTGCAGCTCAGTTGTCAGACAGGAGAGGGACTTGCAGCCTCTCCCAGCAGGACTCCACCCTGTGCTGGCGCTGTGGTTGGGGTGCTGGTGGAGAGGAGTGGCGTGCAGAGGGCCTGGGGAAGTTGGTGGAGGAACCGAGGACGGAGGCCTCCATCCTATCTTGGGACGTTCCAGTCCCAAGGAGGCAGGGCCTTAGACTTGGGGGCTGCAGGCGTGGGTTCTAGTCTTGGTTCAGCTGTGAAGCCTTGGCCAAGTTTCTTAACTTCTCTGGGCCTCAGTTTTCTCATCAGCAAAATGGGCTGTTTCTAATCCTCGCTTGCCCTCCTCGAAGGCTTGATTTAGGGGATTACTTTGAAGACTGTAAAGCTCTGGGCCCTGCCTTATTAATCCAGTTTTCTGCCTTTTCACCTAGGCTAGGGTGTGCACTCACTCGGCTGCAGGGTCACCTGCTCCAGCCCTCTGCTCCCAGCAGGCCGGGCAGGCGCTCCACCCTTAATCCTGGCTTAATGATCTCTGGGCAGGGAGTCGCCCACAGTCCTTCCTTGGAGCCAGGCCCTCAGCATCCCGCCTGCACCAGCAGGCGGTTCACACTCAGCCGACTCCGGTCTCTCTTGCTGCCATGGGACCGTGGGTGTTCTCTGAGCTGTCTCCTTGTTCACACACAGGTGATGGTTATTTAGTTTCTCCCTTTTCAGGCTAGACACCTCCTCTTTCCCTCTGTTTCCAAAGGGTGGGCAGGATCTTTGGGGCATTTTTCTAACCGATGAAGCTGGGCTTATTCCTGCTGTCAGGTTCCTCATCCAATTTTTTTTTTTTTTCCAGGGAGGAGATGGGCAGTCTCTGCCTCAGTTTCCTCAGCTGGCACGGCACAAGGGTAACAATCGGCCGAATTGGGAAACATTGTTTGTTGTGCATTCGCTAATCGGGGCCCAAACAGACATGATGGTTCACATTTCAAACACTTAGGCACATACCCTTTATCCAGCTATTCCCCTTCTAGGAATTAATTCTACGGACATGCACACATTGTGTGAAACAAAGTAACCCCCAGGCTATCTCTTGCCCTGGAAACAACCGAAATACCCGCCAACGGGTACCTTCCTAGGTGCTGAGGCGGAACAATGTCCAGTTCACACTGTGAGGAGTGTGTCGTGCGCCGCTGTCCGGGTCGAGCACACAAAGAAAGTGTCTGTGCTCGGCCGGCCGGTGAGGCCCAGTGGTTGAGCTTCGACCTGTAAACCAGGAGGTCATGGTTCGATTCCCGGTCAGGGCACATGCCCTGGTTGTGGGCTTGATCTCCAGTGTGGGGCATGCAAAAGGCAGCCGATCAATGATTCTCTCTTATCATTGATGTTTCTCTCTCTCCCTCTCCCTTCCTCTCTGAAATCAATAAAAAAATATGTATTTTTAAACAAGTGCTCATGAACACAGGAGCAAGTCTGAAAGGCCCAAGAACCTGGGAATGGTGTTTGCTTCCGGGACTGGACCTGGGTGGCCGGGGGCAGAGGCAGTGGTGGGGAAACTGACTTTGCACGCTTTGAACAGCCCCGCCTTAGGGGTCCTTGGATAGGCTGTGGAGGTCAGGGGACCCACAATTCCTTGTGGACTGGCATGTGTATTCATTTGTCTAGGGAGAGGGTGCAAAATTTTTATCAGGACACAAAGGGTTCAGGGTCCACATTCCCTGTTGTAAGGAGTGGTCATTAAAGGTCTTTGAGCCCAGCTGGTGTGGCTCAGTGGTTTAGCATTGAACTGTGAACCAGGAGGTCATTGTTTGATTCCCAGTCAGGGCACATGTTCAGGTTGTGGGCTCAGTTCCCAGTAGGGGGTGTGCAGGAGGCAGCCAATCAATGGTCCTCTCTAATTATTGATATTTCCATCTATCTCTCCCTCTCCCTTCCTCTCTGAAATCAATAAAGAAATATATATATATATATATATATATATATATATATATATACACACACACACACACACACACATATATATATATATCTTAAAAATAGAAATAAAAAAAGGTCTTTGAGTGGAGGATCTAGTGGGGCTTTAGTGCAGTGGACTGAAGGGTTCCAGGTTTGATTCTGACCAAGGGGACATGCCTGGGATGCAGGCTCGATTCCCAGTAGGGGGTGTGCAGAAGGCAGCTGATCAATGATTCTCTCTCATCATTGATGCTTCTATCTCTCTCTCCCTCTTCCTTCCTCTCTGAAATATATATATATATATATATATATATATATATATATATATATATATATATATATATATATATATAGAAATAGAAATAAAAAAAGGTCTTTGAGCCCTAACCGGTTTGGCTCAGCGGATAGAGCGTCGGCCTGCAGACTCAAGGGTTCCAAGTTCGATTCTGGTCAAGGGCATGTACCTTGGTTGCGGGCACATCCCCAGTGGGGGGTGTGCAGGAGGCAGCTGGTCGATGTTTCTCTCTCATCGATGTTTCTGACTCTCTATCCCTCTCCCTTCCTCTCTGTGAAAAATCAATAAAATATATATATATTTTTTAAAAAGGTCTTTGAGTGGAGGATCTAGTGGGGCTTCAGTGCAGTGGGGAGAAGCAAATGTGTCTGCTTCATCCTGGGAGCCAGCCCAGCGCCTAGCACATGGAGAGGGGGTTGTGGGGAGTAAGAGAGTCCAGAGAGCAGGGAGTCCATTTAGCGGGTGAGAAGAAAAATTCTGTGGGAAGGAAAGCCAGAGGGCTTCTGAAAACTGGAGCGAGATCGGAGAGGGGGGCTGCCCCTTGGGCCGACTGCAGGATGTCCGCGAAGATGGGGAGCTGAGCGCCTCAGCGCCAGCTCACACACCTGCCACCTGCTCTGCTAGGGAAGCAGGAACCTGAAGGGGAGCCTCGCTTGGGGTGGGAGCCAGGCAGGGAGGAGGCTGCAGAGCTGCAGGTCGGGTCCGGAACACTGCACCCTGGGGTTCTGTGAGCATCTTCCAGTCTTCAGGGCAGAGGCCTGGTGCCCCGGGCATCCGGGAAGTCCATGTCTCATGCGGGCACGAGCACCCGTTTCCAAAGGAGGGAGACTCTGAAACTGCAGTTGGCTTGATGAACTCCCTGGAAAACGCCTATTTTCATTATTACTTTTAAAAATGGAGGTGAAATTTACATAACATAGAATTAAAGTGAACAACTCGGTGGCATTTAGGGCGTTCGCCGTGCTGTGCAGCCACCAAATCTATCTGGTCCCAAAACATGCTCATCACCCCAGAAGGAAACTCTTGTGCACGAAGTAGCTGCTCCCCAGTTCCCCTCCCCCCCCCCCCCAACAATTCTTCACGGGTTTGCCTATTCAGAATATTTCACAGAAATGGAATCACACAATATGTGACCCTTGGTGTCTGTCCTGCTTCTTTCACTTACATCATGTTTTTGAGGTTCATCCGTGTTAAACATGTATTAGTACTTCATTTCTTCTTTTTTAAAAAAATATATTTTTATTGATTTCAGAGAGGAAGAGTGAGGGAGAGGATCATTGATCGACTGCCTCCTGCACGCCCCCAACTGGGGATTGAGTCCGCAACCCAGGTGAGTGCCCTGACTGGAATTGAACCATGACCTCTTGGTTCATAGGTCGAAGCTCAACTACTGAGCCACACCCACTGGGCAGTACTTCATTTCTTCATATGGATGAACAACATTCAGTTGTAAAGCTATGTCACAGATCATTTATCCATCACCCACTGAAGGACATGATGGCTGTTGGGTCATATGGTAATTCTATGTTTAACTTTGTGAGGAACTGCCAAACGGTTTCCCATAGTTGCTGAACTATTTCCTATTCCTACCAGCAGTATATGAGGGTTCCACCTACGTTCATTATTAAACGGGTGATTGCTGTGGCCTTGGAAGGCAAGGAGATGGTTACCAGGTGCTGGGGTGGGTAAAACGGGTCAGGACGAGGCCTGCGTTGTCCCCCCACCTGCTAGCCTGAGTGGCAGTGTGTGTGTGTGTGTGTGTGTGTGTGTGTGTGTGTCTGCTTTTCACCAGGCATGTGGATCAGATGGTGAAATCTAGAGCCTCAAAGCCAAGCCTGATGTAGTCTTGCAGGAGCTGGGCTCGTGGTCCACCTGGGCCCCAGTAGCTCACAATATATTCTCTCAAGGATAGATACAGATGCCTTCCCCCTACTCCTCCCTGCTGCAGTTCCCTCTCCTCATCTTCCTTCTCCTTCTTTTCCCTTTCCCGGGCTTCCAACACCCTTATTCTCTCTCTTCCTTTCCCTCCTCTCTCCCTGCCTTCTTCTCACCACCCTCTTTTTCACCTCTTCTCTCCTTTTCTCCTGTGTTTTTGTCCATCCCTCATTTTCTCTTCTTCCCACTCCTGCCTGTACTCTTCTCCCCTCCCCTTCCATCTCTACATTCTTTTTTTTACAAATATATTTTTATTGATTTCAGAGAGGAAGGGAGAGGGAGAGAGAGATAGAAACATCAATGATGAGAGAGAATCATGGATCGGCTGCCTCCTGCACGCCCCCTACTGGGGATCGATCCCGCAGCAGCCTGGGCATGTGCCCTTGACTGGAATCAAACCTGGGGCCCTTCAGTCCGGAGGCAGACGCTCTATCCACTGAGCCACACTGGCTCGGGCTCTACATTCTTGTCTCAGTCTTATTCACGCCCCCACCAAGAGCACTGAGGCTGCAGTTTACTCCCCGAAGACAATTCTTATCCTAGGGGACTGAGTGGGAGGGAAGGAGGTAGGGAGCTTTTTGCATGTTCATGGGCTGTTTCCATGAGTTCCTCTCCCCATTTAGGCCCTGGTAGGCCACCCCAAAGTGAAGGAGTGTGGGTAAGTCTCTCCCTCACCTTTACTCCTCCCTCCTCCCAGGAGAGGAGACCCACCTGTGTCTGCAGCGCCCCTGCTTCGTGCCAAGCAGCTGGGGAAAAGGAGACCCAGCCCTGGCCGGTTTGGCTCAGTGGATAGAGCGTCGGCCTGTGGACGCAAGGCTCCCAGGTTCGAATCTGGTCAGGGGCACATGCCCGGGGTTTCGGGCTCCATCCCCAGTTGGGGCGTGCAGGAGGCAGCCCATCAATGATTCTCTCTCATCATTGATGTGTCTGTCTCTCTCTCTCCCTCTCCCTTCCTCTCTGAAATCAATAAAAAAAAATTTAAAAAGAAAAAAGAAAAGATCCAGCTCTAGTCATCTCTGTCCGTCAGGATCAATGGTCAAGGTTGGGGAGAAAGGAGTTGTCAAGGGCGTTTACGCAGGACGTGGCCTCGGTGGGAGTTTGAGGAAAGGGGAGGCCACTCCCTGTGTGCCAGGCCCAGCAGGGACAGGCCAGCTGAGCCACGTTAGCAGGCAAAGCCCTAAGCTGGGACAGCAGGGTGGGGGGAGCCAGCCCCTGCCCCATGGGTTCTGCAAGTGTGGTTTCCGACCAACAGCAGCAGCAACGGCACTTGGGAACTTATTAGAAATGCAAATCTCAGGCCCCTCCTCAAACTTAGAGAATCAGAAATTTGGGGGGTGGGACCAGCAAACCCTGCTTTAACAGGCCCTCTAGGTGATTCTGATTCTCACTTTAGTGTAAGAGCCGCTGCCCTGCCATGAGGGGGGCCCTGGTTAACCTGGCTACTGTCTTATGGAGAGACAGGACCTTGCTCGCCCGGTGACAGGGGAGACAGAGCCTGTGCTCAGAAAATTCCCAATCGGAGGGTGGCTCCTAGGCTTCTCTCCGCCAGCCAGCGCCTCTACAGGCCCCTCCCAGCGGGAGGCACCAGATGAGTTTCTCTGGAGGGGCTGGCAGCACTCAGGACCCCAGAGAACCACACGTTCTCACCACAGAAAGTCGGTTTGATGTGCTAATGAGGGCATCAATTATTGAGTTTTATTAGCATTCATTAGAATAACAAGCAGGGGAGCAGAGGAGCCCCTGTGAATGCAGGAGGGTCTTTTAAAACTTAGGGCCACTCACTCATCTCCCCTAGGTGGGGGAGAGGCAGGGGAGAGTAGGAGAGGAGCTGTGGTCTAGAGTGCAGGCCTTGGGCAAAGGCAAGCACCCGCCTCCTCCTCAGTGCCCCCCCACACCAGCGTCTACCCTAGTCACTGTCTCCCCAGAACAGGGCCAAACCCCAGCCCCTCACTGCCGCAGGCTACTCATGCTGGAGTTTGGATGGTCCAAAGGGGGCTCATGCAATGCATAGCCGCTCGGGCAGGGGGCTTTCTCCAGGATCTGGGTGGGAGGCTCCAGAGGTGGCGGAGGGAGTAGTGCAGGGGTCCAAACATAATTTCTACATCACCCCTTTCTCTGTGCCTTTCCCCAGAGGTCCATGCGCCCCTCTCTGTCCACCCCAGGCCCATCTCCCTCTTCCTGTCCAGATGTGTGCCCAGGTGCAGCCCCTGTTCCAACAGACCTTGGGGGAAGGAGAGGCGGGGCTGAGCGTGGGTGCTCCTGCATAACCTCCCTCCACAGGCTCCCAGGAGCGGGTGAGGAGGCTGGGTGGGATGACTAAGAAGGGCAAGGTGGGCAGTGCCAGCTGCGCCCTCCCAACTGAGAGCAAAGCCAGAGACGCAGGCGAGGAGGGCCAGGGGGAAGTTACCTGTTGCAGAATGGGAGTGGGGGCGGGTGGCACCTGAGGCATCTCAGGTGGAGGCAGCTGGCACCTTGGTTGTGCCAGGCACCCTGCCAAGCTTATAGGAGCAAGTCTCATCTCTCATCTGGAAAAACCATACCTGTGTTGCTCTTGCCCTGATCAGTCTTCTCCCTCCCCCAGGAGCCTCTGCTTCTGAGATCTGATGGGACAGGGAGGGGGCATCTATCTTCCCTGGGGGTGGGGGCAGAGGATCGGGTAGATATGAGGGTCAGATAATGCCAGGCCATCTGCCCTGGTGGCTCCACTTGGAGCCTCGGGGTCTGTGCTCCTGTTCAGGAGCTGTCTGCCTCTCGCCGCTCCTTGGGACACTGGGAGGCCACTGTCCTGGGTGGGGTGGGTGTGGACGAAGTAGTTGAGGAGAGAAGGGAGTCAGATGAGCTCACAGCTCTGCAGAGGATCAGGAATGTTAAGGATTGTCTTTACAAAGTAAGGTACATACATACAAAAATTACCTGAGTCAGACGTAAGTGGCTCGCTATGGAGGGGGCCCTCAAGATGCAGGAGGGCAACTTAGAGGGGGAACGATGGGTACCCTGTCCTGCTGGCCCCTTTGGAACTGTCTCTAATGTCCAAGGCCTGATTCACGGAGTCTCTCCCGCTGTCCCCGAGGCAGTGGCTTCCTGTCATTCAGCACAAGGACAGCAAAACCGCCAGGTGGCAGGACAAGTGTCTTTCCAATGGTCCTCCAGGGAGTAAGGGCCAGTTCCTTAACCTTGACATGAATGAAGGTCAACCCTCAGCCACACCCTAGAGCCCACTCTCTCCCACCCACCATACAGTCGGTCATGAGCCCTGTGCCGGAGGTTGGTCCCTGAGTCTGGCAGCCCACAGGGTTAGGAGATGGTGATGTTGATAGAAAAGAAGCTGGGAGCCGTGGAGTCAGGCAGATCTGGGCTTGAGTTTCAGCTTTGCTACTCTTAGATTGGACAAGTGGCTATACCTCTCTAAGCCTCAACTCTTCTCTCTGAAATGGGGCTGAAAACGCCCGCTTCTGCAGGGTTGTGAGAGGGTTAAGTTAGGGAATATGGGTAAAGCACCTGCTGATTCCCTGCCTCTTAGGTGGACACAAAGCAGGGGAGGGAAGAGACCTTGTCTCATGGGGGCACCCGGGAGGGGCAAAGGACAGCGTCCTGTGCAGGGACTGAGTGGGGGACTGAATGTGGAGGAGCCAGCAGTGTGAGTCCCCAACTTTGGGGCTTGGAGAGGCTTGAGAGGTGGTGTCCATGCAGTTGAGGGGGAAGCTACCCCTCCACTTGTCAACCCCTCCCTTACACAGGGCTTGCTGCCTCCCATGCCCATCCTGGGCAGGCAGCCAGGCAGGGAGCTGGACAAGTGCCCACTGTGCACTCAGAGGCCAAAAGATGGGCACCGTCCAGTTGGCAGAGGGAGAGGCAGCTGGCTCAGGAGGGGAGACGTCAGGGTGCCGACTGCTGGGGTCGTGTGCCCAAACGGTGTGTCCAAGATTGGCTGCCCTCCTGAGCTGTTCGCCTGGAGCTGGGAAGGGCCCCCTTCCTCCTCCCGCACTGGCCCTGCCATCTGAGTTACTGCAACTGGAGATTAATCTCGAAGGGGCATCAGGGACTTGCCCTTAGCCAGGCATGTGGCTGGTTCAGGGGCAGGTCTGGGGGCGGGCAGGAGAGTGGGAGAGCCCAGAGTAAGGCTGCAACTGGGTAGAACAGGAAGTGGGGAAACCGGTTTGTCATTTGGGCCTCTTTGGGTGGGGTGGGGTCTCCTCTCTCAGCTCCCTGCCTGCCTGCCACTCTGCCTGGAGGCCTGCAGCGAAGAGGTGTACTGAGCCCTTTCCCTGATCAGCTAACCTGCTGTGGGGATGCTGATAAGGGGCAGGGAAGTTAGCCTCCCTTCCCCTCCTCAAGAGAAGCTCGGAGAGAAGAAACAGGACAGAAAACCGGAGGGAGAGAGGGTGCCAGCAACCAAGACAGGAGGAGGGGCCGGTGCTGGTCCCAGTGGGAAAAGTCTGTGGACCTCACAGGTAGGCCAAGGTAGGAGGAAGGAGGGGGTGGGAGAACAGCGCGGGTGGCAGAAAGGCTGGGGCTGGGACAGTGCTGGCTTCTGCAGGCTAAGGTGGAGGTGGCAATGGCGAGGCCAAGAGAAGTGTGAGAGGGGCAGGAGCTGAAGCGCCCTCCTTTGGGGTCCTACTTGACCGATGAGACTAGCAGAGGCCGCTGCAGTTCCAGCAGATGCCTGCAGGAGGGGCCGCAACCCGAGTTGGGGGGCAAGGAGACAGCCCAGCAGGGGGCGCCGGGGGGACTAGGTTCCCGCGTCTAAGCGGCGGCGAAGGAAGGGGGGAGGGGAGCATCGGGCAGAGGCGGCCGGGGGTCCAGGCTCTCCATGCACAGCGCGGCTGTGGCTTTCGGAGGTCACCTTGGCTAAAGAGTGGCCCCCATTCCCGCCGCCCTGCCTCGCCTCCCCGAAAGCGTCTCCATCCCGAGGCGCGCGGGGGCTTGGAGGGCGAGACGTCTCCAGTCCTCGGGGTGCGCCCCTTCCCCGGGGCGGCTCCAGGCCTGCGGGCTTGGCCTCTCTAGTGGCGCGAGGGAAGCCTGGGGCGGGCGAGGCAGGTGGAAAGGGGAGCGGACCGTGAGCGCGCCCTGCACCCCGGCCCCGCCGCGCGCCGCGGGTACCGCTGGAGGGCACGAGGCGCGGCGCCCCCTCCCCTCCCCGCTCCCTGCCACCCGGGCGGCCCTTTGTACGTTCCGGCCACACGCTCGTGCCCGCGCCGCGCGCGCTCCCGCCCGCAGTGACACACCCGCGCCGGCTCTCTCGCGCACTCACACACACACACACACACACACACACACACACACACACACGCACACGCACACACACTCGCTCTCGCACACTCGGTGACACGCCCGCGCGCGCGCGCACCCACACGCCCGGCCGCCGGCGCCCTCCCAGCTGGTCCACCCCGGCGGGGCCCGCGCCCCCGGCCTGCCCGCCTGGCACCGCGCCCCGAGGCTGGGGCAGAGCACGGAGCCCGCGAGGCGGCGAGAGGGCGAGCGCCAGGCAGGCCGGCCCGGGGGCCCCCGCCCCCCGTGCCCCGCCCGATGGGGAACGCTCCGTCCCAAGGCATGTCCCTGTCTCTCTCCTCCCTAATGTGCCTCCATGCTTAAGTGGAAGGTATTTCTGTTTTCTTTGTGTGTTTTCCCCTCGGCCGGGGGCGGGGGCGGCGGCCGGGTCCGGGAGGCGGCGGCCGGAGGGGCGAGGGATGCTCCGGGCGCAGGTGTGTGTGTGTGGGGGGGGGGGGGGCAGGGGGGGAGCGGGCAGGGGACCGCGGCGCGCCCGGCTTGGGAAAAGGACCCGGACGAGCGGAGTGCTGGGACCAGAGAGGGGTTCAGGAATTGGCGAGGCTGGAGACCGGGGGGGGGGGCGGGGGGGGTCTCGTAAAGCCGGGGGAGGGGGCCCGAGGGGTTAAAATTTGGAGGGGTGTGGGTGGAGGGGGCAGGGGAGGGGAGGGGAGGAGGGGGGATGGATGCTGAGGACAGTGGGGGAGGGGAGTGGACCATCCTAGATGGAGGAAGGGGAGGGTGAAAGGGAGGCGAAGGCACTGGAGAAGTCGGGGAGCAGCAAAGGCCTCTTCCTCCGGTCCCAGAACGGGGTGGGTGCACTTGGGTGGTGGTAGCGCTTTGAGCCCGTCCCCCAGGGAAGGAAGGGGACGAGTGCGTTCTGGTGTTGGCTGTGTTGCCAGGATACAAGCCTGCATTCCCCACCCCCACCCCCCTCACCTCGAGGCCCCAGCCCTGGAGACCTCGGGGCCGAGGCAGCAGTTGCAGAAACTGGGGACCTGCTCCCAGCTGAGCTGGCCGGTGGGAAGGGGCCGTGAGAGGGAGGGGCCGGGGCGGGGCTATTTGCTCTTAAGCCCTTCCCCTGAAGAGGGCAGGGGAGGGCGCCCCCAGCTGGGCAGAGCATCTAGGGTTAGTGTGGAGTTAGGAACCGCTGGAGGGGGGCAGAGGGCGGGGCTGGGGAGGGACGCGCCGCGGCTCCCCCTCCCCTCCCACGCACCCCCCTGCTACGTCAGAAGCTCCCGGACCAGCTCCGAGTCCTGTCGGTGGGGGCAGCAGGATGCTGGTGGAAGCCGAGGGGGCCGGCCGGGTGCCTCCGCAGCTCGGCTGGCAGGGCCCAGCGCGGTGTGTGCGGCTGCCGGTGCGAGCACCCCCGCCCCAACCCTCCCCATGCAGCCCTGGCAGTGCCTGCGGCGCTTTGCCCTGGCCTGGTGGGAGCGGACGGCTGAGGGCAGCTCCCGATCTCCCAGGGAGGAGGCCGGACCGAAGGACCCCGGGGGCCGAAGGGAGCCAGGTGAGCAGGAGCCGCGATGGTGCAAGGAGGGGGTCCCGGACTGCCTTTCGCTCTCCCCCAAGACTGTGAAACCAGGAGGTCTGGCAGCCCCCAACTTGAAGGGAAGAGGGTTCCCTGAGCTGAGGGTTCCTGGCTGAAGCCTTTCAGAAGATGTTTGGGAACCAGAGGAGGGCTGGGAGTGGGGAGTAGCTGACCAGACGGACTTTCAGGCTGCGGGTCTGAATGTGTTGTTGGCGTGGCGTTCGAGCACTTGGGGCCGTGTGTGCAACTGTGGATATCTTGGTCTGGGTGACCTTGAGCCAGCGGCTTTGCTGCCTAACCCCGTGCCTCAGTTTCCCTCTTTCCCTTCCGCATCTCTGTCGGCGATCTTAAAGAACTGATGATGCATTCGATGGAGACCCACACCGTGAAAACATAAGGCTCTGTCATGATTGGCGGCGGCTGTGCCGGTGGTGGTTTCTGGCGAGGGTGTGCGTTTGTACGCGGAGGGCGGTTATGGTTTCCGTGCGAGGGTTTTGGCTGTTTTCTGGTTGGTGTTGGGGCTCTAGTGGGCAAGTGTCTGGACCGGCCTAGGAAGGAGGGCTCCAGGCAAGCTGAGAGCTGTTGGGGGGCAGAGACTTAGCTGATGGCCTGGTGTCAACGCCAGGGATGGGGGTGAGGGCTGTGGGCCTCCGGGGAGGGAGGGGCTTCCCAGAATAAGACCCCCCCACACCCCAGACTGCCTGGCACCCAGGCACTGCTGGCAGCGAGTGCAAAGGCTTTGCCCTGGCTTCCTGCCACCCCTCCTTGGGGACAAGAGGGTCTTTGTCTAGGGCCCCCATAGCCCTGCTGCTTCCGTCCTCACCATGATGGTCCATTATCATGATGACCCTGGGGGCTGGATGGGGACTCGGGTCCCCCGTGTGCTCTGGGGTCTGGAAGAAGCAACTGTGGTCCTCAGGCTGTGCTGAGTGTTAGGGGGAGCTCCCCTAGGGGAAGGGTCCCTGGGATTGAGATGCCCCAGCTCCAGGCTTGCTGCTTGCTTCGTAGCCTAATGTGGGGGTTCTGGGGTCTTCAAGACCTGACCCCAGGTTTCTTAAAGGTTCACAGGAAACGGGGCTGGGTGCTGGGATGCAGAGCTCGGAT
This sequence comes from Myotis daubentonii, assembly GCF_963259705.1. Lineage (NCBI taxonomy): Eukaryota > Metazoa > Chordata > Mammalia > Chiroptera > Vespertilionidae > Myotis > Myotis daubentonii. The sequence goes on along the minus strand of NC_081855.1, from coordinate 48,267,400 downwards.
GTGCTCTCTCTCTCTCTCTCTCTCTCTGGCCAGGAACCCATCCTGGAAAAAGGGTTTAATTGGAACAGTGGTTCTCAACCTTCCTCATGCTGCGACCCTTTAATACAGTTCCTCATGTTGTGGTGACCCCCAACCATAAAATTATTTTCGTTGCTACTTCATCACTGTAATGTTGCTACTGTGATGAATCGTCATGTAAATATCTGATGTGCAGGATGTATTTTCATTGTTACAAATTGAACATAATTAAGCATAGTGATTAATCACAAAAACAATATGTAATTATATATGTGTTTTCTGATGGTCTTAGGCGACCCCTGTGAAAGGGTCGTTCGGCTCCCAAAGGGGTCGCGACCCACAGGTTGAGAACCGCTGCATTAGAACCATTGATTCCTTCTTTGGCTTCAGGCATTGACCTCAATGGTGTGGTTAGAGTTGGGGGGGGTGGCAGGGATTGGGGTGCCGCTGGACATCTGCCCAATGCCAACCTTGGCTTTCTCTGACAAATCCAAGCTTAGGAGGGGAGGGTTTTTTGAAGTAGCAGGTTTATTTTAGCCCCTCCCCCACCCCAGGTTGGTCTTGGGGAAAGAAGGCAGGTGGAGTTGAGGATTTGTCCGGAGGGAGCTATCTGGGGTTCTAGGATCATCCTGAGTAGTGGGCCTGGAGCTCAGGAGGGGCAGCTGTGGTTGGGAGGGCTTCTAGGAGGGGGAGTCAGGAGGCGACGGAGGGGTCTGTGGGGGTGGGGCAGGCAGACAGTTCAGGGGAAGGATCTGGGGAGGAATCTAGGGCTTGCCACAAAAGCTTCTCTTTCTAGGAATCCCAAGCACTTATCTCCTCCGAGCCCTGGCAAGCCGATCTGATTTCCTCCTTTGCTTGTGTCCTCGAGGTCCAGAGAGGGGCAGACAGAGACTGTCTCTGAGGCCGAGCGGCCCTGGGCCTGGCCTTGGAGCCCGGCTGCCCGGCCAAGTGGCCCTTGCCTAGGCACGAGGTTGAGGGTGAGGCTCCTGGCAGCTTCGGATCTGGGCTCTGGGCTTGGTGGGAGTTGGGGGACAGATTGTGTCCCCCAGGCTCTGGCTGCCTGCCGTGAGTGGGCCAGTGCAGGTGCCGGCTCCAGTGAGCCGCGGAGATGCTCTTTGAAGATTCCCTTGTTGACTTCCTAGGGCCTATTGGAGCAAAGATAATAAAAATCTGGCCGTCAGCGGTTTGAGGGCTGCACTCGCTTCCCTTCTTTCATGCCCAGCTCTGAAAAGCAGAGATGAAGGCTTTGGATTTGGTGAGGAAGCAGGCTCCCCCCCCCCGCCCCCCCCCCACCCTACCAGCCCCGGGAAGGGGGAGGGAGGGAGGAGAAAGGGAGGGATAGAAAGAGGGAGGGAAGAAGGCAGAGGAGGGAGGACTGATTTCCTGGCAGCCTGGAGAGTTGCTGGGGAGGTGGGCAGAGGGGCAGGGGCATGGTCCCCAACTCCTGCCAGAAAGCCCCAGGCCTCCATGGGGTTCCTGTGCCCCATATCCCCGCTCCAGCTTTGTCCTTTGGTTCGGAGGCTGGGAGCCCTCCCCTCGCTGCTCCGCTGCTCCCACAGTCCCCTCCATGCCCCTCAGTCTCCCCGACTCCCTTCCTCGTGACCTCCCCTCCCTCTGCCCCTGTTTCTCCTGCTCTGCCCTTCATGCTTTCTCCCCCCTGTCTCCCCCTCTGCTCCTCAGTCTCCCCTTTTTCTTTCAGTCTGGCTCCTCCCATCTGTCTGTCTTCCTTTCCCCAGCCTGGGTCCTGCTTTCTAGGACTGTCTGGAAGGTTGAGAAACCAAGCTGGGGGGTGGGGGGGTGGGAAGACGGCAGCAGCCAAGGAAGGGCCTGGGTTCATTGTGGTCTGTCAGCTGCCATGGTCTTCAGAGTCCAGGCGGAAGGGGCTGCTGGGCACTTAGGCCTGCGTGTGTAGTAAGGGCGTCATCCCCTCCCCACACCACAGCGGGCACCTTGCCCTGACACTGGGCTGCAGACGCTCCAGTTCGGCTGCCTTCTGCTGCTTGGCTGCAGGAAAACAGTGCCTCCGGCTCTGGCCCCTCCACCCGTCTGGTCACCCACTCTCCCGGACATCTCTGCCCTCTGTTCCCCTCACACTCACTACACCGTCTCCAGGCTCAGAGGCAGGAAGGTGGGGTTTTGATAGCCTCCTTGGAGCCCCATCGAGACCCTGTGCTCCCTTTGCCACCTTGTAAACCCCCCCCAGGAAAGATAAGGCGGCCATGGAAAGAGCACTGGACTGAGTAAATCCCTCATTAGGCTCCTTCCTCATCGCCCAATGTCTGAATGACCTTGAGCAAGTCCCTTCCTGGTGGGGCCTCTGTTCCTCACCTGTGAATGGAGGAGGAGGTATGGGCTGGATCATCTTCAAGGTCTCTTCTGACATTCCACCGGAGTCGTGTCTCTCTTCTGGATGATTTGCATATGCTTTGCATATCTTAATGATGCCTGCTTGAAGGGAGAGGGTGCCACCCACAGGGACCAGAGTCCCACCCACCATTCCCATTCCCCTTGCCCATTGGCCCATGCTTTCCCTGCTTGACTCTCCCAATGGGAGACTGAGTGTGGGAGAAACCGTTCTTCTGGGAATGGTCAGAAGCTGAGGCCTGAGCATTCCCTGGGGAGGTGGGTCTGGCCCCTGTGTTCCAGCTGTTCCGGAGGCTGGATGGGGGAAAACCCTAGTGGAGGGGACCCCTGCCCTCATCCTTTTTGCCCTAAAAGGTCCAAACAGGAAAGCCAAGTGGTGTGTACATTCACTCAAGGTGCCCATGGCTACCATAGGGTGTGTAGAAACCCATGAGGCTGGCAGGTGGGCTTGGGAGTCTCCCTTCTGTACCAGGAGGCCTGAGTACCCTCTAGATGCCAGGAGCGGAGCTAGGTGTGAGAGTTCATCCTCTGGCTTCAGCTCCCACCCACAGCCCAGGGCCAGTCCTGCGGCCTTGTGCCCCTGCCCGCTTCTGCTCAGCCCCCTGGGCTCTGGGCAGGTGTGCGTTGGAGCTTGGACCTAAGAGATGGTCACTGAGAGAGAACTAGATCTTTGCATCTCTGGGTCCTGCCTCGTTACCACACTGCAAAGGTCACAGATGTCATCAGGGAAGGAGGGAGGGGAGTACCTGCTGCTCTCAGTTCTTCCCCCACCTCCATTGGCCCAGCCTGATCTCCTGGGGCCTGTCCTCTGGGCCTCCTCCCAGCCACCTGGCATGTGCTCTATCTGTGTCTGGCGTAGGCCAGTGCCCTGATCCCAGCCTCTAGTCCTGCCTCAGTGCCCTTCACCCCTATAATGCCCATCACATGGGGGAAACACTGGGGTAAAGGCTGATGCCTGGAGGAGATAATGTGGGGCCACTGAGTAATGGTGGGAATTTCTAAAGACAGGAGCCAAAATGCCCTTCACCGCCAAGGAGAACTGGGCCTGAGGAAATGCAGCCAGAGGGATCAGGTTAGAGTTAGTCTCAGGGAGGGACTGTCCCAGGGGAAGATTAGTTTCATGCCATGGAATTGTTGTGAAAGTTAAATGAAATAATAGGTGAAAATGTCCGGCACAGTGCCTGACACATAATAAACACTCAATAATTGGTGTGAGTGTGGGAACAGATGTCTCTGAATTCAGAGAAGACCCTCCCCTGAGCCTGAGATTTAGGATTCTCCGGCGGGTGAGGAGTCGGAGGAGGGACCATTCCCAGAAGAGCGGTTTCTCCCACACTCCGTCTTTGGCTCCTCACTGCACCCCTCATGCCCCACGCGTGCACTGGGCTCAGGGCCCAGCCACCCTGGGACACGCTGCCCTCGTGTCTCTGCTGCTGCTGCTGCTGGGCAAACAGAAGGGTTTGGAGGCTGAGGAATCCTGTTCTTCTCCCCCTCCCCCATCTGTGCACAGGACAGCTTGAGAGGAAGCAGGCCCACGCTGCAGTCGGAGGCATGGAGGTTAGATAGGAAGGAACATCTCCTGGTGGCTGTGGTGTGTGAAGGGTGGCTGTGCGGGGTGGGGAGCTCCGGTGGTATTTTTGCATCTTTTCCCTCGATGTTGGGTGTGTATGAGCATGAGTAGGCTAGGGGCAGGTGGTTGGTTGGCATGACCTTTGACCTGAGTAGGCTAGGGGCAGGGGCCTGGTTGGCATGACCTTCGAGATGACCTGAGGAGCTCGGCTGAACCTCTCGTGGCTGTTGCTGTTGGCAGAGTGCAAGGGGTCATGACGGAGAGGGGTTTGGAGCTACGGGGGAAAAGATGGGGACAGGGAAGTCACTCTTTGATCCCCAAGGGCGGAGAGGTGAAGGGCACGTAAAGAGAAAGCGTCGGACTGGTGTCAGCGTGCCACCTCCCCTCCTGCTGTCACATGGGGGAAGTTAGTTGGCCCCTCGTCTGCAGTGTCCTTGGTGTGAGAGGAGAAGGTGGAACTGGAGAGTCTCGAAAGCCCCTTCCAGCTGTCACAGGTCGTACCCACCTCCTCTCCCCTGAGATAATACATGCCTGTCCACACAGAGGGTGGGAATAATATTTCCCAGCTCCAGCTGAAGCAGGAAAAATGGAAATTTGGCCCCAGAGAATATTGATGCACGCGCGTACACACACACACACACACACACACACACACACACACACACACACCCCTTACAAACAGTCCCTCCTGCTCCAAAGGCATACCTTGCCTAAATCTGTCCTCTCAGCCTGGAGGAAAGAGAAGGGAGTGGCTATAGGATTCAGCTATCGTCTGAACATAAACTAGCTGTTTTCCTCCCAGCCCTGCAGAACTACCTTGCCACACTCCATTCCAGCCAGCAACTATGATCCAGTCCGCATTTTATTCCACGGAGGCACCTCCAGCCGGTGGTGGCTCATCTCCCGGACAACCTCTCCCTGGTTCCTGGGAGCCTCCGCCACCTGGCCCAGTGGCCTGCATGTCCCGGTGTGGAGTCCCGTAAGATCGGGAAGGAGTTGGGGTTTCACACGCCTGCCTTCTTCGCCTCTACAGACATCCCCATGCCTGGACACCGGCTTCTTTTTCTCCCCGGCCACAGAGCATGCTAGAGGCCCAGACCCAGGGGCCCCCAGGGGAGCCCCCAGACACAGAGACCCCATGGAGAGGCCCTAGCTACAGGGGCTTGTACAGAGCATAGGCGGTGGAGGGGCTGTTCCACCCACCCCAGGGTGTGAGATCATCGCAGACACATGGGTCCCCGGCAGCATCACCCCAGGCACCTACATCTGCCTCGTTGGGGGAGAATTAAGGATCCCTGCTCCTTGGGCAGGCGTCCTGAGGCCCTTGCAGACACGCCCAGCCTCTCTGCCTGCTGTCCTGGCGGTTCCCTGCCTACTCATCCCGCCCAGTGGCAGGCTGGCTTGATGGATCCCCATTCTTGTCCCAGCCTCTTAAGTTGGAAGTTAGGGCTCTGAGGAAAGGTGAGGGATCTTAGGACTTGCCAGCCCCCGACTTGTTAAGCTCTCCCTCACCAAGATGCTCAGGGGGTTTCTGGATGTCAAAACAGGGCCTTTGAGGGCCTTTCTGAGCCGCTGCCATGTTGGAGGAGGGGGAGGAGGAGAGGGGCGCCGGGAGAGCCAGAAGTCACTGGACCATGGAGCTCAGGAAATCCGGGACCCACTTCTCCCGAACCCAACGGCTCGCCTCCTTCCCCTGGTCTCTGGCCCATCAGCAGCTCAGGGTTAGAATCCTCTGCCTCCCGCCCCTGCGACGAAGCAGAATGATACTGAAGCAAAGCCTTCACTGCCACTTACTGTCCTTAAGAAACAGTTTATAGGGAAGCATGGGACGGAAAGGAGTTAGACTTTAAGCAGAACTTCCCAGAGGGCACTGAATGGGAGACAGCCAAGACTGGGGAGAATGGATGGGAGGCAGTTTAGCTCAGTGGTCAAGAGCTCAGGTTCTGGAGCCAGACAGGTCCGGGCTGGGAAGCCCTGACTCACTCCACCTCTCTGAAGCTCTGTGTCCTCATCTCTACATTGGGGCTGATCACAGCGGTTTCCTCGCTGGGCGGGAACCAGGATTAAATGAGGTGCCACAGGCTCAGTTCCTGGCACATGGTAAACCTTCAATAAGTACTAATTTCTCTGTCTTCATCTTCCTCCTCTCTATCCAATTGAATGATTGAATGGGAGACCATTCTTCCTGGAGGAATGGGCTTATGTGAGAAAATGAGATTTGGGTTTTAGATCTCAGCCTGTCTGGGGCTAGGCCCCCGGGGCTGCCAATTACTGCTGGAGGTGGGAAGGAAGCTAGCCCCGCTCCCCCTTGAGTCTTCACTCTCCCCTATCCGGTGGCCCTCTGCCCACGCCCCACTCGCAACCCCCACTGCCGCACCCAGGAAGCCCTCTGGGGCTAGACGTGTTAGTGAGCATTCTTGATTTCTTCCCCTAGTCAGTGTCTCAACATCTGGATACGACAGTTGTTTCTCCCTGGGACGCCTGCGTCTTGGGTAATCGGTGGGAAAATTGGAACCACGAGATTGGCAGGGGGCTCTGCAAATGCTGGCAGCCAGACGTGATGTGGGTATGGATGGGTCTGGGTCAGCCAAGTGTAACCCAAAAGGATGCCCGGGCTACAGTATCTCCAGGCAGGATTGGTCTTAATGCTTCATGCCCCAGGATCAGAGGCAATAGACAGATATAGGAGTTCTCCCCGCGGATGCCTGAGACTACGGATAGTACCAAACCCTATATATATTATGTTTTTTTGCTTCTTATCCATACCTATGATAAAGTTCAATTTATAAATTAGGCACAGTAAGAAATGAACCATAATAACTAATAATAAAACATAATGACACCCTGAAAGAGTCATCGTGGGAATGACTCTGGGGCCTTTATGAAGTAAAATAAGGGTTACTTGCGCGCAAGCTCTGCGATACGGGGGCTGGGACGGGGGCGGTGGATCTGATAACGAGACTGCCGCTGACCGGAGGGGAGTGTACACAGGCAACGCTGGACAAAGGGATGATTCACGTCTTAGGTGGGACAGACAGGAGGGTTCGCGGTCTCATCGTGCTGCTTGGGAAGGCGCGCAGTTGGAAACACGTGCATTGTTTATTTCTGGAATTTTCCATGGAATATTTTCAGACTGCAGTTGACCACCCGTAACTGAAACTGCAGAAAGTGAAGCTGGGAATCAGGGGTGACTCTTGCAGCAGGAGGGAGGGAGAGGACGGTTAGAAAGGACCGCCCTGGAGGGCGAGAAGAGGCAGTTTGAGGGTCAGGCGGGTGTAGAGCAGAAGTGAGATACAGGGGTCCGGGCAGTGTGGGGCAGGGGTGCCATTTTCCTGCACGGCCCCTCACAGTGTGTGACTGCGTGTTGGGTGTGAAAAAAGGCCTTTTCTGTTACCGTCGGGGGGGGACCCTCCCCAGGGCTGGGGGCTGAGTGGTGCAGACTGGGGTCCCGGGCGGGGAGAGGCTTGTGAGTGGAGCAATGACAGCAGGACCCTGCACCCACCCACCTTCCAGAACAGGGTGACGTTGGCGGGGGAGGCAGACGAGCCCTCCAAGGTGCTGTCATTTAGGGTCTAGTGTGGGCATCCCAGGAGAGCGTCTGTCCCATTTCTGGGAGGAGAACCAGCGTGTAGGCTGTCTGTCCTGGGGACCTCATTCTGGGGGCCCTGTGTTTTCTGTGTTGTCCTGCTGTCTGTCCTCCTGTCTGTCTCCCACCAGTGTCTGCCCCTTCAGCCCCTGTTCTTCCTCCAACACCCAATTTCTAGTCTGCCTTTCCCCTCAGCCCGCAGGGACGCCAAAGAGACCGCCCCTAAGGCTCTGCCTGGCTGTCCCAGTCCCCATGTCCCCCATGGCCCAAGGCCCTTGCCCAGCCCACTTTGGGAGCCCTGCCCAGCCCCTTCCTCTCTCCAACGCCTCTCCCCCAGCTCTGGGCATTCATTCACGACTTTCCTCCTTTCCTGTCCCTCACCCAGGGCTCCAGCGTGCAGCGGGAGGGAAGTCTCCAGGACTCTGCTCCCTCTGTTTAAAGTCTCCAGGTGCGTAAGCCAGGAGGGAGGCCTCCCCCACCCTTCCACTCCCACTGCCCCTCAGCCAGGTGCCCCTCCCCAGCCTAGAGGCCAGAAGTGGGGGAGGGGGCCATCCCTGGTGGGCCAGACCTTCGCCTGGGAGGGGACAGCAGAGACCTGACCCTGGGGAGGGCACCTGGCCTGGTAGCGAATGTGTCCGTGTGCGTGTGTGCGCAGGTGAGTTAGCGTGTGTGGCATAGCTTCCCAGTAACGGGGAAGGGCAGAGGAGACAGGATCCCTCTGCCGAGGGGACTGGCGGCTTTGGGGGAGGGCGTCAGGAGCAAGGGCCCTTCTCCGGAGGGGAAGGAAGCCCACAGTCCAGCCATGGCCAGAAGGCAGGGGATGGGAGGAGCTGGGAGCTCGTCTGACCTCTGTACGTCTTTGTTTAGCGTATAGATACTTGTGAACCTGAGATCTCATTTCATTTCTTCAGCCCTTCGTTCATTCCTTCATTTATTCATCCACTCATTCATTCAAAAAAGAACTACTGAATGCCTTCTCTGTGCCAGGCACTGGGCTGGGCTCAGAGCCCAACAGTGGCCAATAGCGTTTAAGGGGTTGTCTGCATTCACCAGCTGTGGGGCCTGGGCCCGTGGCCTGGCCAGCTGACTGTAGTGTGCCCGCCCCTTCCCAGGGCCATGACTCTATGTCCACTGATGCCCCACCCGCCCCTGCTCCCTCTGCTGGCGGATGCTCTGTACCTTGTGTCCTCGTAGAGTGTCCGTGACCCAATGACACCCCTCTCGTAGTGTGCCCACCCCTACGCAAGAAGACCAAGTTCCCCTCAAGTCCATGGTGACCCTGGGGACTATGGGCAGCATTGCTGGGCCAGGACTGAGGCCACTTCAGAGGGCCTCTGAGAGCCAAGGCTGGGGGAGGGAGAATGGGCAGGGAGCCCACCCCCCACTTCTGTGCCAGGACCAGCCACCTGGAGTCCTGGACTTGGGAGTCAGCCTGACCTGGGCTCCAAACCTCATTAAAGCCCCTTCCTCGCTGTGTGGCCTGGGGCAGACCGCTGTCCCTTTCTGAGCCTCCAAGAACACCTACCAGGCTCATTGCTCGGAGGAAAGGGAAAGCAGTGGCTAGTCCAGAGCCTGGCCCGCGGCAGGGCCCGCCCAATGGCTGGTTCCCTTTCTGTCCCTCCTCCCTAGCCCTGGCCTGCCCCGGGGCTGGGCAGGCGGTGCCCTGGGTACTGTGCGGGCGCTGCCCTGCCCCCACTTTGGGAGAGGGGCTGCAGAACCCCGTCTTGGCGGTGTGTGTCTCCATGTCCTCCAGGTCTTGTCGGCTCCCTGCAGGATGCTCTGGCCCCAATCCGGGCAGGCAGCCTGGGGAGGCAGCCCTCCTGGCCACTGGGGCTGCCTCCGCCTTGATGGCTTTTTAATAACTTTGCTCGGAGACAAAATGCAGAGCGCTCGTTCGTCTGCCTCTTAATTAAAATTGCCGTTTTCCTCAAAGAGCAACAGTGCCGCTCCCTTCCCTCCCCATCCTCGCTGTTGCCAGGAGGAGGCCGGAGCGACGAGCCACCTCGGCCCTGAGGCCTGAATGCTCCCCCCCTGCACCCCCCTCTTTGGAATCTTTCCACAGGCAGGGGCTCCATGCCTTTCAAGACTTACTTTCTACATCTGTAAAGAGGGGTGGCAACCCGTCCTGCCTTTCCACCCGGAGTGGAATGAGACGTTGGTGGGTTGGACAAGGGCTGTGGAGGATTGTTAGAGTGACGCCTGGGGTGGGGGTGGGGAGGCATCCGTGGAGGTGGACACACTGGGTCCGCCCCTCAGTGTGGACGCTGGTTTCGGCTAGAAGAGACCTTCAAGCTCCCTCTGTGGGCTCCGAAAGAGAAGGGAGTGGAGGGTGGAGGGTTGGCAAGGGGTCGGGGCTCATGTAGTATTGCTGAGTTTGGGGGGAAAAGTCATCCCTAGCCATAATGCAGATACTAACGACCCATAATATATGAGCCAGAGAGATGCTACATTAAGCTCTGTCCACGCGTTAGTTCATTTCATCCTTACAGCCATCCTGTGAGCGCTACGCTCTTGTCGCATGAACAGGGGAGGGGAGAGACCCGAGGGGTTAGGTAACATGCCCAGGGTCACACAGATGAGCCCTCAGGGCAGCCTCAGCCCCCCTCCTCCTCCTTCCTCCCACCTTTCTCAGATCTAGCCTCACTCCCTCGTGCTGTATGTAGAGCGGTGCACCTTCCCCTCACGTCTGCGCTTTCATAAGCAGGGTTCGTGCCACTGAAAATTAACTGTGAGGTTCACCTCCTCTTCCTCCCCAGCCCCATTCCTGGTTCTGTCCCTGGGGGGACTGAGGAGTGGGGGTGGCAGGGGGAGGGGGACTGGACGTTAGAGAGTTCCCACGTGCAGAGCTGCTTTGGTGCTAGCAGAGCTCCGTTCCACCAGGGAACAGACCCACAGAGTGACTCAGTGGCTGGCTCGGTTGCGACAGCTGCTTGGTTGTGAGACGGGGAGGTGGTCTTACATCATAGCTCCACCAATAAGACCACCCAGGAGAGCATTCTGGAGGGTTCTGGAGAAGTGGGAGGTGCCCAAGCCTGGGGCCTGGAGACCTAACAGCAGGAGGGACCCCCTGGGACAGCTTTGTCTCCAGAAGCCGTTGCTTCTGTGAGTCCTCTTCCAGGAGCACCCTCCCATCGCCACCTCCCATTCCTGCTCCTCCTGTAGCCAGCACCTCCCTGAGGTGCCCCTCCTGCACCACCTCGGCCGCCCCGTGAGCTTCTCCAGCACCGTGTCACATCTCTCGTGGCCATTGGCTCCGGGTACCACAGCCTACTAGTCCAGGTTCACTCTTGGGGGCAAGACACGGTGAAGCAGTGGGTGAGGACAATAGGGAACGGTGGGGACTGTGGCGAGGACAAGACCACATGTGCCCCTTCACGGCATTAAAATTCAAAGAAAACAAAGCAAACCAGCACGCGCCAAACACCACGCCCGCGTCTCCGCGCGGCCCGAGTGTGGTCCCTGCTGAACTGTGATTGATTTATCTTGGCATCCTCGCACGTGGCCCAGCACACAGTGGATGTGTACTAATCGTTTGCTGAGTGAATGTGTGACCGTACATGTGCCAGGTGCTGCGCTAGAGACTTTACATATTTATTTCTTCCCGTCTCCCCAAGGCAGACGCGATTTCCCCCATTTTGCTGTTGAGGAGCCTGACAGCGAGAAGTACGATGACTTGTGCAGGGTCATGTGTGGGGGACGTGGCCGAGGCAAGACTCCAGCCGTGGCTTGCTGTGTCCTTCCCACTCTGTTTGGTCAAGGGTGTGTGTACGTGTGACACATGACACATGCATTCAGTGCCCGCCCTGGGTAACAGGGAGGCTAGTAGCCTCCTGGCTGGCATGCATTGCATGCCTGTGGGTAGGTAGGGTTGAAGGAGGTGGGGGCTGCAGACGCAAGGAGGGAGTAGACGCCCCTCACTCCAGTGCACCCCTCCTCCCTCAGCTTCCGGTCTCATCCCAGCAGCCTGGGGATGGCGGCGTGGTGACAGGTGCCGAGATGCAGCGATGACAGCGCTGCTGATTCCCCCATAATTACTGTCTGATGAGACGCCAGAATTAGCCACTGTGTGAGCATGGGATACAGACACAGGGCACCGTGAGGGAAGCAGCGAGGGGTGGGTGTGGGGAGCCTCTCGGTCCCAGCCTGGGCCCTCTGGCAGCAGGGCAGGGCTGGCACTGGGGAGGAGGAAGTAGGTTGCCGGGAGGAAGCACTGTGTGGTTAATGTGTCTCAGACACTCTCTTGTGGGCTGCGGTTTCCAGTGCTTGCTGTGTGGCTGGGCTATACCCCCGAGATGGCTGGCAGCTGGACAGGGCATCCAGGGCCTCAGGCCACGAACCAGAGAATGATGGGCAGAGCAGCCTGCGCCACTCAGGCTCCTGGGCACGCTCTTGGGTGCCTCGAGCTTGGATCTGCGTTGCTGGGGCTGTGAGGGGCATAGCTGTTAGGAAGCGGCTGCAACCCAGAGCAGACTCCTTGACTCACACCAGCAAAGCCAGTCACCAGGGGCCGATGGAAGTGCCTGGAAGGAGCAGGCAGGGTCAGGTGACCTTGCCGGGAGAGCCACCCATTCCAGGCAGCAGGAGTCCAGTTGGCCCCTGAGGCCTGAGGTCAGGGGAGGCCCGAGAGTGAGGCGCAGGAGGCAAGGAAGGAACAGTCTGGTCCCAGAGCCGGGCTGTGCACGCCCTGGGCATTTCTCATCCCTGGCACACACGCTGGGGGCAGGGAAGGGTTGGCGAGGACAGACCTAGAAAGGGGTCATCTGGGCGGCTCGGACATCATCTGGATCATTGGAGTCGTTTTGAGGCCACCAGCTAAGAGGGGTGGTGACAACAGGGGGCTCACCCAACAGAGGGCAGTGCAGATGGCTGGGCACGGGGACAGGAGCGAGGCCCTGCAAAGAAGGACCTGAGGTGTTGGGCTCAGCAGAGAACCTGTGGGTTCAGGACGCTCCGAAGGGAGAGGTGGTGTCCCCGGGGCCCTGTGAGGGCCATGGACACAATGCTGCCTCATTCTAAGGAAGCGGGAGCCCCACCAGATGATCGGTGCCTTGGATGTAATGAGGTCTCCGTTCCTGGAGGTATCCAAGCCCTGGCTGCATGGTGTTCCTGAAACGGGGAGGACTTGCAGTTCTCCTGTCTCGGCACAGCCTGGGAAGACTGTGCCCAGCTGAGGGGTGAGAAGAAGGCTGGGGAAGGGTAGGCTCCCCAGAGGTTCTCTCAGGCCTGGGCAACCAAATGCACCTGGGCCCCGTGTCCTGGGGAAGGGTCCCTTTGGCTCTCCCAGTGAAGGCCTCCTTGGAGAGGAGGGGGCTGAGGGCCTCTGCTTTCAGGGAAGAGCGTTGTCTGCGTGCCCCCTTCTCAGGGAGTTGGACGGAAGGAGGAGACGCCAGGGGCTTGGCTCAATGGCTGGGACGGAGGCTCAGGGATGCCATGGTGGCGGAATCAGCATCTCCCCCGGGGGCAGCAGGGCACAGGGAAAGTAGGGGGATCTGTGCTGAGAACCCCCACAGCTGAGATGAGGTTCCACTCTGACGCTGGACAAGTCACCCCTTCCTGAACCTGCGCTTCCTCACCTGTAGGGTGGGGAGAGCAGCTCCCCAGGGGACTAAAATGGAACCATAGTGGCTTAAGAGCCCTTTAGACTGTCATGACTGGGGGCGGGGGCGGGGGGGGCGGGGGGGGGTAGGTTTCGGGTCTTTTGCAGATGGTTGGAAGGGGAGACTGTTTATTTCTCCCCTGCCTTCCAGCTTGTGCTCCACCTTCCCGGATCCTGGGAAGGTTCTGGTTGGACAACAGGGAGACCTGCTGAAAGCTGCCCTTGCTGTCGGATCTGGCTTCCCGGGTCAGCCTGGACCTGGCAGGAAGTCCGCTGAGTCTCCTCCTGCCTTTTCCGATCTCGGGGCTGTCGTCCTCCTGCTTTCTGCAGTCTCTCGTGGTAGCACTGACCTTGACATCCTACATTCTTGGTTGGCGTGCTGGGCAGTGGAGTGATTAACCCATGAGCTGAGGGCTGAGCCCTGCCCTCACCCTGCAGCAGCAGGTGGGAGCAGGCCACGAGCACTCTGGCCCCTTGTGCTCTGGGGGAGGAGCTGAGCTCTGTAGAGGCCGGACGTGGGCTGGGTCCCGGGCCGAGAGGAGCATCTCAGGCCCTGGCATGGCCTTGCTGGTTAAACATTGGTCAGAGTAGAGTGGCCTTGAGGTCAGCAGGCCCATCCGTCTATTTCGAGACAGAATGTAAACACTTCAGGAAAGAAACTCTGAACTTGACAGAGTAGGAGCGGGCCCCAGGAAGCTGCCTTCCGAGGGTCAGTGGGGTCGCCACAGTCTGGCACCCAAGCTGCAGAGGCATTGACCCGGCGCCGGATGGGGCTCCCAGATGTGCTGCGATCTCTCGGGGCGCCTTAAATGTACGTGACATGTGGGCCTGGGCCCAGCGCCTCGTCTGTCCTGGTGGCATCTGAGACGAGATGGCAGAGTGGTGAGTCGGGGGGGGGCGTCTGTGCCGTAACCCCAGCCCTCCCAGGCCTGGGGGTGCCCCTCTGCACGTAGATGCCTGTGGAGGGTGGCTGCGCGTATGGAGATGAGCATGTGCTGGGCAGGTGGGCAGGTGCCACCGTGCCCAAGTGTGACATAGATGTGTGGGTGAGCGGACGTGTGTGCCTGCGTGTGTGAGCCACCGGGCGTGTGCGGGAATCTGGAGGCAGCAGGACCCTGGCCATTCTGGTGACGGAGGGAGCTGTCTGGGTGCTGGCAGAGAACTGGCCTCCTAGAGGGAACCTGATCCCGTGACGGGTGGTGTCGCTGAGGAGGCTCCTGCCCAGCATGTGAGGCGCCGGGTGATCACTGGGTATTGACAACACTTCCCTGGAGGAGGTGCGGTGGTGGATGGGCCTTCTGCCCCTCACTTCCAACAGCCTGGGGTCTCTCCCATGGAACAGGATCCCTCCCTCTGGGCAGGTTAAAGGACACAGGAAAGGCCCCTCGCCCACTCCCACTGCCCTGGCCTTAGCCCCTGGGAGAGGTGGCAGAGCCGGGAGGACCGGCACCCACCCCCTCTTCCCACGCTCCGGGGTTCACTCCGTCCCTTCCTGCGGCCTGTGTTCCTCTCTGCTGCCTCTCCGAGGAGATGCGCAGCTGACAGGACACCTTCCCGGGCGCGTGATGGTAGAGATGCCACGCGGGAGCTGCTTGTGAGCGCGGTGCCATGTGGGCCCCCGCCAGCGCTGTCCCCAGCTTTTCCAGCAAGGGCTTCAGACAGGGGGGGCGTGCTCCCCTCTGCAGCTCCGCCCCCTCCCTGCCCAGGAAGCCAATTAGCCAGATCTTCTTCATCAGTAGCTAAAAATCAAAACCCCCGCAGTCCTGGGTCCGATCACTTTCTGACGGGAGGGGGAGGAACGCAGGCAATTGGGGAGATCAGGCAGTTGTCTCCTCGCGCGCTCCCTCAGCTGGTGCCTCCGTGCAGTGCGCAGCCATGTTCCTGTCCGTGCTCCCGGCTTTAAAACCAAAACCAAAACAGATGCGAGGACTGGAGCTCAGACGGCTGCTGACCTGCTCAAGGTCGCACATCTAGTCGGTGGCAGAGCTGGGCTTGAACAGAGCTTTCTCGTCCCCCCCCCCCCCCCCTCGTTCTGGGGTTTTCGGTGATGCCATGGCCTGGTCCGCGTGGGCAGGTGTGCGGGGAGAGAGGGAGGTTGTGTTTCTGAAATTCTGGTCCAGGGCCTGGCTTGTTGGCTCTTTTGCAAGGAGAAGCGTCGTTTCTGGAGTGTGGTGATCAGGACACCAGGCGAGGACCCTGATTCTGAGTGGCCTGGCTGGAGATGCCACACCGGGGTGTGGCTGGGCTGTGACCCCCAACCAGCTCTCTCTTTTGGGCCCAGGGTTCTGTGGCCCTTTCCGCCTCAATACTGATTCTTCCTGAGGAGGGTGTTGTCTGTGCCCTCCGGGGGCTGCCGCCAGGGGAGGGGCGCCTTTGGCAGTTGCTTTCTGGGAAGTGACATCGTGGGCGGAAAAATCCTTGTCCCTGGGGACGAGACGCCTGGATCCCATTGCTGCTCTGCCGACAGCTCCCGTGTGACCTGG
Source organism: Myotis daubentonii (assembly GCF_963259705.1). Taxonomy (NCBI): domain Eukaryota; kingdom Metazoa; phylum Chordata; class Mammalia; order Chiroptera; family Vespertilionidae; genus Myotis; species Myotis daubentonii. The sequence goes on along the minus strand of NC_081855.1, from coordinate 48,251,783 downwards.
TCAGGTGTGCGTGCCCTCTGCACCTCCGTTTCCTTCCTGCGAAGGGCGTTTGGCTGGAGGGAGAGCAGAGCTTGGTTTTCAAGACACACACAGAGAGAGAGGTGAGCAGAGCAGTCTCCAGACATCAGGCTTCCCCGCCTCGGAGACAAGCGAGGAGGGTCAGAGGGTGCCCGTGCCTGTGGCCTGTGCACGTGGGGAGAGGGGGGCAGAGGCCCAGGGAGCAGAAGCCCGAACCCCACAGCCCTGCAGAGCTGGCCGCTGGCGGGTGGGGGGGAGTTGCTGAGGCCCAGCCTGCTCCTGACCTGGCTGTGGGTCCGCTCACCTCGCCCCGCACGGCAAGGCCACCCCATCCGCTCGGAGTGGGACCTCTGCCGTCAAGGAGGCCCCAGTTGGAGGGAGCCCCCTGTCTAAAGAGGTGAACGGGGGCCTTACCCTATCGCCCCCAGAGAGGGGCGCAGGCCCTGCTCTCAGGGACGGTCCAGTCTGAGGAGGAGGCAAGGCTCGGTCCCCAGTCTGATGGGCGGAACGTGCGTCACCAGCCAAGGACCACCGTCCTCTTGCCCTTGTGCCTTGCCGCCGTCCCCACCACTGCGGTGCCCGGGCCGTGGGTGGTCCCTCCCGGGGAGATGGATGTGCCCATTTGGGTGAAGAAGCCCTGCCTGGGGTGCTCGCTCTGAGCAAGTGGACAGAGCCCGCCGGGGGGTGGGAGAGGGGGAGATGCTGGCCAGGCGGCCTCTGGCAGGGCCAGGCCCACACCCCCAGGGCAGCAGCACCCCCTCCCGTTCTCTCCCTGGGGAAAGCCCCAGAGGCTCTGCTGGGAGCCCCCCCCCCCATACCCCTGCTTTCCATGCAACAGCTCCTCCCGGGCAGGTGAGCTCTCCCTCCCCAGCCCTGCAAGGGCCTTTAATTAGATTCCAACTCGTTTACCAGCTAAGTGGCCTTCCGTGGGTTTTAAATCTGCGCAAATTGGTTTGTATTTTTCTGCCTGCATGAAGCTGTGACTGGCAGGGCCCTGCACTCTCCCACTGGGTCTACTAGTAGATACTCAGCTTTCCCGGGGGCTGGGGGTAGCAGGGCTTCCTGGGCATGGGGTGGGAGAGGCCAGAGGGTCACAGGCCACAGCCCTTTTCTCCGCGTCCCCCCCCCCCCCAACTCTGAGGAAGGGAGTCCACATAGTGACTCTCATTAAATCACTCAGCCTCCCTGGGCCTCAGTTTCCCTTGCCATTCCCAGTGACCCTGTGGATTAGTGCCGGGTGCTGGGGAGGGGCGTCACCTGTGTCACCAGCCAAGGATCACCCGGCCTCTGATGCCCTTGTGCCTTGCGTGCCTCCCCCACCCCTGCGGTGCCCAGGCAGTTAGTGGTCCCTCTCGGGGAGATGGGTCCCATCTGGCCTCTTCCCATTTCTCTGTCCTCCCTCTCACACTTCAGGGGGAGGGGAGCTGGCCTTCCCTGGGGACCCAGTGATGACAGTTCGCTCTCAGTCGCCAGGAAGTCACCTTTATCGTCTAACCATCTCCTCCATGCTTTTAAGTCAGCTGCCTTTCCGCCCAGCCTCCCTCCCAGGGGTTCCCCTTCCCCATCCTCTCTGCCTCCCCTCCCGGCCCAACAGGCTCTCCTGAGGTGGCTGACATGCAGGGAGGTGGTGCTGGGTTGTGGGGAATGTGGAAAGATGGGGGGCAGGTGTGGGGTTTCTGCACCCCCTCTGTGCCAGGCGCTGGCCATGAAGTCCTGTCCCTAATTCTCAGTCCAGCTGCCTCGTCCTCTCTGACTACCCTTCCCCTCCTGCCCACCCTCACCTCTGGGGCTCCGGTTGGAGTGACAGGGAGACTCAACAGGGCGTTGGGCATTAGCAGTTTGGGGGGATGTTACACAGGAATGTTTACAGAAAGGCAATTGCCCGGAAAATGACTTTGGTCGCTGTGGCATGGGGTGGAAAAGATGGTTTTAGCAAACAGACACAGATGGGCTTCTGCTCCGAGGACCCACAGACAGACAGCAGGGACGGAGGGGCCTGGGCACACAGCGGGTGGGGCAAAGGATGAGCCCCTCACCTGGTCCAGGTGCCGCCCAGAGCCTCTGCCAAGCGTGACCTTTGGCCTCTGGCCTCTGACCTCCCAGCACACTGTGCTTCCTGACTGCAGCAGGCACCCCGCTGGATGAAGTTGTCAGGCTCAATCGATGGTGGCAGTCGCCTCGGGGCTCCTCCTGGGTGACTTGGGCTCCTCTTGCTTTGGCTGCAGACGGTGGGACAGGGGGAGCCTCGAGCTGCGAGTACGTGTGTTTGGGCGAGGCACTGTGGGGTCTGCGCCAGGCCCTCCACCCTTCCGGCAATCGCCTCGCACCCCTCCCTTTGCCCTGCCTGCGGGTCTCACTGGATCCAGTCAGGCCCAGGGGGCTGCCTGAGCTGGTGCTTCACCCCCACCTCTGCCCAGGCAATGGGCGGGGACACACCTGTAGGCCTCTCAGCTCCCCACCTCCAGGGAGAGGAAGATGGGGACCTGAACTCCAGGTCTTGAGCTTGGGGTCCTCGAAAAGGGGACCCCAGAGTCCTTTTCTCTCTCCGGTAGCATGTAGCTCTGCTCTTCTTTCTACTGTCCCCGCTTCCTCTCTCTTCTCCCCTCTCCCTCCCCCTCCTCTCTTCTCCACATTCTCTTCCTCTGAAGATGATGTCATGTGTGAACATTGCCCCTGGGCAACCAGAGTAAATGGTGGCATCGGGTCCAGATGCAGGTGGGGCTGGGCTTGACGGCTTACCAGACGGTGTCACTAAGACTTAGGGACTCTTAATTCTCATCGTGAGTTACAGTGATCTCATGTAATAGAATGCAGTGGAGAATAAAAATAAATCGGGCTCATAAATAAACATGAAATTTGGAATCGGTGGAACAAATAACAATGTAGCCCTCTTCCCTGCGCCTTTTCCTGCAGCCGCCACTGGGGGGCGCCCACCCCTTCCTGATCACCCCAGGCTTGGCTGTTCCCTCCCCCCCACCCCCCTTGCCCAGGCTGGGAGGGCTGAGCTGAGGGTGACCAGAGCCCCCCTGCCCCACCTTCCCCTCCCCCTTATTCTGACCTGGATTTCACCAGTCCCGGGCATCTTCCCTGTAGCTTGAATCTCTGACTCCAAAATGATGGTCGGCCTTGGACGCCGAGGGTCCTTGGAGAGATGGCAAACCCTCCAGCCCCAACTTATCTCTCAGGCTCCCCCAGCCTCCATCCCTCAGAGACCTTCAGTCTCAAGAGTCCGCCCCTTCCCCATGTACCCCAGCTCGGCTCCCCTCCTTCCAAACCTTCCCCTTCCCTCAGAGCTCTCTGCCTTTCCACCTGAGTCCTCCAATGCCTGTGTCCCTGCCCCAGTAGAACCCAGCCCTGCTTACTCCCTCAAGGCCTCCCTGACCCCCCAAGACCCCTGCCTGGACAGACCCCTCCCCACCTCCCCCTTCCCGGTCACTGAACAGGAAACATCAACCTGCTCAGGGCTGTGGTTCCCAGAGCCTGCTGCTTGCTAGATTGGAATCGATCTCCCGGGCTCTTCGCTGGGCTGCTGAGTCCGGGCAGGGTCAGGGAGGCTGTGAGGACTTGGTGTTGGCTGGAGCAGGTCAGGGGTAATGAAATGGGAAGGCTGTCCTGCTAGGGCCCAACAGCTCTGCGCCAGGAATGTCTAAAGAGGTAAACGGGGGCCTTACCCTATCGCCCCCAGAGATTTCTCCTCCGTTGTCTCTCCAGCTCCTCACTCAGCACCACGGGCAGGGTTTAGAGGTTAACACCCCATTTTACAGATTAGGGGCCCAGGCTCCCCGAGGGAGGAGGCGTGTGGATAGACCCATAAGTAGATGAATGGCTAACCCTAAGCCAGGGTCCCTCAGGGGAGGGGCTGACTCTATACCAGGGTGGCCCTGGCCCCGGGTTTTCCTAGCGGTGCTCTCACTTCAAGTGCCTGGGCCCGCGCTCCCAGGGGCCTTGTCCTAAGAGGAACAGGAAGGCCCTCAGCCCAGAAGCGCAGGCCAGTCCTCCCAGTCCACTGGGCCCTGCAGAAAGCAGGGGACACGCACAGGGCAGGGGCTAGGACGCTGGCCTATGCAGGGGCCTCGCCTCTTCCCCAGCTAGTTTCTGTCTTTGGATCGGGAGGAGCAGCTCTCCTGGGCCCCGGAGGGCACACAGGAGTTGGAAACCTGTCCCAGTGCGCCTGTGTGTGTCCAGAGCGCTGGGAGGGCACGGCAGGCCTGGCTGTCGGGCATCGGGAGAGGTCCCTGCGGCTCAGGCAGAGCTGGGCAGGACTCTGGACCCGGCTCCAGCAGCAAGGCCGTGGCAGGGTCTGCTCCCGCCTGGGCAAAGCGGGGGCTACGGGTGTCCAGGATCCTTGGCCACAGAGGCCGCCTCCTGCCCTGTTGTACCCGATGAGGTTGCAAAGGGCCAGCTGGTGCTGAGGGTGAGCGGAAGAGGGGGGTTTGGGGCCACAGGAGGTTCAGCCCCCTGACTCTGGGCTATTTCTTCAGGGCCCCTCCTTCTCCCAGGTGATTATTAGGGTGATAATCATCATCCAGTCACTGGCCATCCTGGGTGGCCACCAGCTCCTCCAGGGTAGGTGCTGGGTCAGGGTTCCAGCCTCACTCAGTCAGCAGCCATCTTCATGAATCTCCTCCCTGTCAGGGAACCTTTGCGCTGTATTAACTCAATATGGTTTTCGTTAGCTCACTTGGAACTTAAATACATTTACTTGAAAGGAAACCTTCTCTCTCTGCCACCCCAGACAATGCTAGTCATGAAATCAGTGGTCGGGCCTTCTAGTTGGGGTTTTCCTAACCCTTATGCAAATAAAGATAAAATGATTAAAGTATAAAATGGTGCTCCCCCCAAAGCCATCTCTTGTGTACCTGGACCTCATTCTGGGGAGCACAGCAGGGTGACTGTGGTGAGAGGGACAGAAGCCCAGGGGAAGAAGGAGGGAAAGACCCCAGACCCAGCGCCAGGGGAGACATCAGGTAAACAAGAAAGAGCCCCTGGCGGGGGAGGCGGTGTGTGTGTGTGTGTGTGTCGTGTGTGTGTGTGTGTGTGTGTGTGTGTGTGTGTGTGTGTGTGGTGTTCCATCAATAACAATTGTCACATGTCAGGAAAGTGTGCTGGAAGGGGGAGGGGAGAACTAATAGGGGTTGGGGTCAAATCTGGCCTCTGGTCATGTCACTGACTTCTCTGACCTCGGTAGCCCCATCTCTGAAATGGGACCACAGTAACACCCCCTGACAGGGGTCCTGGGAGACGCCTGGGCTGTGATGACAGCAGACCCTTGGAAGCTGTGGGAATCTGTGTCCATAGAAGCCGGTGTTCCCTTGGTTTTGGTGTGAGGTGCTGGGTCCTCTTGGGCTCTGTCCCTCAGATCCACACGCCTCAGGCGTAGCCCAGGGAGGAGTGGGTGTGTGTGTTGGGTGAGGAGTGGCTTTTCCTGAAAGTTGTCCGAATCTCTTCTTTCCCCCTTTGGTGCACGGGAGGTGATGGAGGCCTGGCCACAGGTCTGTTGAACTGTGGTGTGTGGAGGGAGGGGGCTGAGGGGCTGGCCTGGATGGAATCTGGCTGGGTCCCCTTCAAGTCAGCCCCTTGAGGGGGTGCATGTGTCTGCTGCAGTGCCCTACACCCCCAGACCAAGGCTATATTTGGGGGGTACTGTTTTGAGGCTGGTTGGTTGTGGGGTTGGGGGTGTGCCGGGAAGACTGTGCTGGTCTCCCAGTGTGGTTGACTTCTGGGGGTGGGGAGGGCAATGTATTTTATGCCCAGGAATATGGCCGAGGTGAGCCCCAGCAACTCCTGCCACCCCTGGAGCCCTCTGGAACCACTGCCCCCTGCTGGGCTGTGGGAAGGCCAACATTGAGACTTCAGGGTGGGAGTCTGCAGGGCTAGGCCTGGGGAGGCCAGTGTTGTAACGTACCCGCGAATCACAGAAGGACGCCTCAAGAAGTGGAATTAAAGAGTCACATTTATTGCAATCCGGGACTATGAGGGGCCATTCCCCAAATCTCATAGTAACAAGATGGTCGCAGCTCCAGGGTTATATAGGCAAAAAATCACAAAGGCGTTGATTACATCTCAAGGTTTGGAATGAGGAACCTGGTTTGCAAAAAAGCAGTTTACAGAAGCAGAAGCAGCATGTTAATTATAGTTTTGGGTCTCGGAGTCACTGAATTGACAGAAACACATTATCTAGAGCCCTTGGGTCTGGAATGAGGAACTTGGGTTAAACTTAGGCATGTTATCTAAATTACAGTTTGGGGTCTCTGGAACACTGAGTCAACAAGGACATGTTAACTGGAGCCCTCTGACCTTGGGATAACTGTGCTGTCCTTCCCAGGTGGAGGAAAAATGCGCTTTCTAAGACCAGTATGGCCACTACAAATGGGATTTCACATTACAATCAATAGGGTATTCAATCGAATGGGATGATTTATATAATTCAGAAAATCAAAACAACCTGTCCATTGTTAAACAAAGCAAATAGGGACCATACTTCACCAGGGGCTCAGGGCTGGTGAGCATGTGGGGAAGGGATTCAGAGCTCTCTCTGGGACTTCAACCCCCGGCCTTCTCATTTTCCTCGTTTCTGTGCTGTCCTCTGTCCCTGTAGGTGTTGAACTTGTGTGTGTGTGTGTGTGTGTGTGTGTGTGTGTTGGGAAGAAAGGGCGGGGAGGGCCCCAGGAGGAGGGCTTGAGCTGTTCTGTCTGCTTTCTTTTTCCTTTGAGTTTACCCCAAACCCACCGCTCCCTGTCCTCTCTGTGCCCAGCCTCTCCTGTCTGTCCACCTGTCTGTCTCTGGGAAGGGATGGGAAAGAGGGTCCCATGTCTCAGCCCCCACGTGTCCTACTTCTGGCCCCTTTCCAGGCCAACCCCCAGCCTCTAGGACAAGAATGTCCGGGACATGCTAGTCTGAGGGAGGAGGCTGCCACCCCCACCTGTCCAGGAGGCGTGGGAAAGGAAGACAGTGCAGGTTCCTTGCTACACCTTTCAGGAAGGCCTCAAAGGAACCCCCTTCCCCCACCTGTGCAGCCTTAAGAAGGAGAAAGGGGCGTGTGGCTAGAAAGGTGTCCACACCCCCAGCTTCCACCCTCTTTGGCCTTAAAGGACAGCACCTCACCTGCAGTCATCCCTCCAGCCCCTTCCCCCCCCCTCCCCGCTCCTTCTGTCCTCTAGTTGGGGCTGGGCAGCACCTGCCTCACCCCAGGTGCCTCTCGGCCACCCAGGCCTGGCCCCGCCCCTCCCCGCCCCGCCCCTCCCCATAGTGATTCCGGTTGGGGCTGGGCAGCCCCAGGCCCGGCGCGCCGTGACCCCGCCGTGTCCCCTCTCCCCTCCCGCAGATCCGGAGCGGAGCAGCCCCCCCATGCTGTCTGCGGACGATGCCGAGTACCCACGGGAGTACCGGACCCTGGGGGGCGGGGGCGGTGCGGGCAGCGGGGGCCGGCGCTTCTCCAACGTGGGGCTGGTGCACACGTCCGAGCGCAGGCACACGGTGATCGCCGCCCAGAGCCTGGAGGCGCTCAGCGGGCTCCAGAAGGCGGACGCCGAGCGCAAGCGCGATGCCTTCATGGACCACCTGAAGAGCAAGTACCCCCAGCACGCCCTGGCCCTGCGCGGCCAGCAGGACCGGATTCGGGAGCAGGTGAGTGGGGGCTGGGGGCTAGCGGCTGGCTGCTGGCCGGGGCGGGGTGGGGGCGGGCCAGCTGGCGGGGGAGGGTCTGGCCCCCCCCCCCCCCCCGTGCTCCCCTGCCCCCAGGCTCATTCCGATTCTGAGAGGTGAGGGGCGTCTGGGGCGGGAGAGTTGGGCAGTGGCCCGGTTGGCCTTTTCTGGAGCCTGGGGAGGGTGGGGATGGGGCTCCGCCTCCAGACCTCTGCATGCACCGGACTGGGCACCTAACTCAGGCTGATGGGCTGCGCAGAGGGCAGGAAGGCACGCCTTGGAGGCCAAGGGCGCGCACGATGGGGAAGGAGGAGGGAACACCTTGGGACTGACTGTTCTGAACCCAGGACTGTTCTGCGGGTCCATCAGCGGCGGAGTAGAGGCCTGGGGTCCGCACCTCTGTGATGTGGCCCCGTGGGAACCTCACAGGCTGGGTCTGATGTGCCCCCGGCCTGGCAGGGACAGAGCCTGAACTCCTGGGGTCTTTTCCCTCCCACCCCACCCCCATCCTTTCCCCAGGACTCGGTGTGACCTTGAGCGAGAGGCCCCCTCTCTCTGTGCCTTGGTTTACCTCCTGCCATTAGTAAGGCTTAGAGAGGGGTTGGGGCTCCTGCCTTGTCCAGGGCCTGTCTGCTCTCCTTTCGATTTTGGGGTGACGGGTGCTTCCCTTGTCAGCCTCCCCCAGATCCTTGGGTTCCTGGATGCATCTCTCCATCCAAACCTGGCCATCTTGTCTGTAGGAAAGTTCTCTCTGGGGACCAGCCTTCTGCTTACAGCCCCACGTGGGCGAGGGCTGGTGGCTGGTGAGACTCAGGCACTGTCCACTGTGGAGGAAGGGACCGCGGGGAGGGTGCTCCCTGCCATCAGCATCCTCTCCGTCCAGCCTGGAGGTGTCAGTCCCCACTCCCTTGCCTGTCTTGCTCTGTCCCCCGTTTCCAGGCACTGCTGGGTGTGGCTGGGGAAGGGGAAGAGTGTCCCTACCCATCCTCACTGCAGGGGATAAGGTTGCATTGGCTCATTTCTGGTACCTCATCTGTCTCCTGATGTCAGCTCTAGTTCTGTCCGGCTTTTCTTTTACCAGCTCCAGAGTTGTCCTGGGAGCAGAGTTGTGATTGGAATAGGGGGAGTCACAGATGAGGGAGATGTGGTCCCCCTCTGTGGGTCCCCTCTGTGGGTCCCCTCTGTTTGCTCCGGCTTGGGAAGAGGAAGCAGGGGCATTTGTGATCTAGATGGGGTGGAGGGATGGTTAAACCTAAATATGAGGAGCACAGTCATTGGGAGAGGGTTTGGAGGAGGGGGGTCAGCTGGGCAGCCCTGGTCAGGGGAAGCTTCCTGGAGGAGGAGGTACCTAAACTAGGTGTAGACGGATGAAAAGGACTGATGAGGCATCCAGAAGGAGAAAGGTGTTTTATAAGGTGTTGGGGAGCAGAGGGGAGCATAGACTTGAGCAGAGCTGGATTGGGGACTGGCACAGAGCTCCACCTGGCTGGTGCAGGAGGCTGCGGGGCGGGGAGGGGCTCTGACTGGAAAAGTGGGGCCCGATGGTGGTAGCTAGAAGGGCTGTGGTTGTTTTTCAGGGTGAATAGGAGGGGACAAAAGGATGGCTGGAGGCAGGAGAAGGAGAGGAAGAAGAGTGTCATGGAGGACAAAGGGAAAAGATGGGGAGGGGGGTTGGAAAGAAGACTGAACAAGGCTTGTTTGCTGGCTTGGTCTAGAAGGCAAAGACGGAAAAACCTGGGTGACAGGGAGAGGTTGGTGCCTTGAGAGAATTGGGAGGGGAATTGGGGGGGGGCAGGAACAGAGAGAAGAGTTTGAGGAGCGGGTAGGGTGTTCACAGGATGTCTGTTAACCGCTGTGCACAGCTCAAGGCTCCGAAGGGCCCACAGCTTCAGGAGCAGGGCTGAGCACGACCGAGTCAGAATGGAAGTGGGACCTGGCGCATAGCCTGGCCACCAAGGCAGGATGGAGCCTGAGAGTGAAGAGGCCATGGCAGTTGGGGAAGGGCGGCCAGGAAGAGTTCTGCACCTGAGGGAGAGGAGACAGGCCCAGCAGGAGGGCCCCCTGCACTTCCGAGGTCAGGAGGGATGGAGAGAGAAATGGCTATTGGGACCGGCCAGGATACTTGGGTTCAGAGGGGACTGAGAGCTCATGTCTTGAGGTGTGGTGAGCTCATGGCCAGTTTCAGAGCAGATGGGAGGTGGTGAAGGGACAGGATCCTTGGCTGCAGACCTGACGGCCAAGGTGGTGGCCACAAGGGGCAGCAGGCCTGTGAGAGAAGATGTGGGTGAGTTTGAGGGCCTCGTCCGTGTCTGGCATGTTCTTTGGCAGTGAGGAGGCATCCAGTAAACACGTAGGAAATGAATCAAAGCCCAGCCATTCACTCTCAAATTCATTCCTTTATTCATCAACTCATTCATTCCCTCCCCGAGTGTAAGTGGGTGGGACCTGCCGCCGGTTCGCTGGCCATGGAGTGCTCAGTGCCTCCAAGGCGTGCTGGCTCAGTCAATATTTGTGGAATGAATGAAGATGGGAGAATTTGAAGATGCGGAGGGGGAGAGGGCCATGGGAATCAGAAGGGGATGGGCTTTGAGCCTTAGGTGTGGTGTGGCCTTGAGGTGGGAAGAGAGTCGATCCCTCTGAGAAGGCTGGGGAGAAAGCCGGGGCAGGGAAGGAGGCACAGTGGGTGCTGGGCGCTGGGCGCTGGGCGAGGCCCCCTGCCCATGGTTCTCATCTCTGTGAGGTAGGAAGTGACACCCTCAGTGAGGAGGGAATGAGAACTGGAGGAGGGGCGACGTGGGGAGCAGCTCCCTGGCAGAGTGTGCGAGGAGGCGGTCGAGAAGTGAAGAGAAGGACCTCAGGAGTAGCTTCTCCCCTGGCCTAGAGAGCCCCTCCTCTGACAGGAGGGAGACGTGCAGAAACAGACCAAGGGCTCTTAGAGACCCGCCTCCCCTCCGGAAGGGACTAGTCATGCTGCAGGGGCCCTCTGCCGGGGAGAGAACGCCCCTTTCTGCCCCGTCACAGCCCCCCAGCGGCTCCTGCCCGCTCCCCCTAATGGGGTGTCCCCCCCTTCGCACACACAGGTTGGCGGCTGGACCGTGGACCCCGTGTGCCTTCTCAGCTCCCTCTGCTCCCACCTCCATGGCGACTCCGCCCCCTCCGGGGCTGGCCAGCCGGCCCAGGTGAGTCACCCGCCTCCACCCCAACCCCAAACCCATGGCGGAGTTTGGCTTTGGGGAGGATTTTTTTTTGGAGGGGGGCTACCCAGGAGTTTTATTTTGCATCCTTTTCTCTTAGGCAGGACTCTCCCGTTTTCAGGAGATTCTTATGCCCTGTTCTCTCCCCGCTGGTTGCCTAATTCCTATCACCTCCCTCTCCAGACCCGTGCCAAGGTTTGGCTTTGGGGAAGGAATTTTTTGAGGGGGAATACTCAGGTTTTGGAAACATTTTTGTGTTCTTTTCTTCTTCAAACAGGAGTCCCTCCCCCAGGAGTTTTATGCCCTGAATGTAATTCCCACCGACTGCAGGTCATCTCGTTCCCCTCCCCCCCCACCCCCTTCCATCTCTGAGCAGACCCACCCTTCCCTGATGTCTTATCATCAGGGAGTTCTTCATGGTGTCTCTCTCCCACCCTTCTTGCTACGTTCAAGGCTTAGTTTCAAAATTTGAAGAGGATGTTGGCATCTGGGCATTTGTCCTTAAGTGGTTTCCTGCTTCTCCATCAGGCCTGTTTCCCTGATGGGAAGATGGATCTTACCTTAGACAGGGGCACACGTAGGCAGGCGTGGGCTCTCAGCTCAGGCCAGAACACGGCTATGGGAGAAAGCTAGGCATCTGAGGGCCAACGGGGAGGAGGGCGTCAGGGAGTCCGAGTTGCCAGGAGGAAGGGCAGCCCGGAGGGGCTTTGACTTGGCGTTCAGCTTTAGGCGGCAGAGGAGGTGTAGAGGCAGGGGACCCAACGGGTCGCTCACACACCTGGCTCCTCTGGGGGAGGGGCAGCAAGCCTGGACTTTGGTAAGAATTAGAAGAAAAAATGTGACAGCTTAGGGAAGGAGGAGGCTCCGGAGCACCGTCGGTTTAGCCGAGTGAACTCAAGTCTAGCAACAGGTTGGCATGTCTTGGCATCACTCACAGGGCATTCAGCCCACTTCCCTTCCCGGCATCCTGCCCCATCTTGACTGAACTTCGGGGAACAAAGATGTGTCTGCCCCCAAGACTGAATGGCAAGTGGGACAGGCTTGTCCTGCGTGGCCAAGTGCACGTGGCGGCCAAAATGGGGCTGGAACAGGGATGGTGATGAGGCAGCGGACACAGGCTGTGCCTGGGGCATGCAGAGGCCTCCCTAGATGGCGTGTCTTGGGTTAGATGGGGGTGGGGTGATGGCGAGGAGTGAGGTTGGGCTTGGTGAGCTCAGCTGTCCCAAGATGAGGGGTTCTAGGCCTGCCAGCCTCTGCCTCTGACGGAGGCAGGAGAGCTTGAAGGGACCTCGCCCCAGACCTTGGAGTCGCTGAGAGAAGTGGCTGTGCCCACGATGTTGTCATCACTTGATATTTAGTGCGCATCGGAGGCTGCAGTCCCCATGGCTGAGTCGGAGGCTCCTTTTGTGAAGCGCAGGACCAGAGTTCAGCAAATGCCAGTCCCACAGCCGAGCAGGATCAGAAACCATTAAGGCAGCAGGCATCCTAGGCCTCCCAGACTTGGCTGGGAATTGAGTCCTGGTGGAACCAAAGGCCGCGGTGCAAGCGCACTGGGGGGAGAGGCTGTGAGCTCACTGGTGGCGGGTCAGGGGGCAGGACATTCTCCGCCCCCCCTGCCCAGACCTGTGGGGGTGGGGTGGGGGCCTGGCGAGGACCCTGGGGCCCGGGCCGAGGCGAGATTCAAACCACAGCCCCGCCCCCGCTTCCACCGGGCTGGCCGACCTCCCTCCCCCTCCTGCAACCCGAGTCCCGGGCGGCGGGCCGGAGTATCGGGTGACCGCAGCGCAGCCACTACCCTCCGCGGCTCCGCGGCTCCTCGGCGGGGCTGCGCCCGCGGGGCCGCGCGGGGAGGGGGCCGGGGAGGATGTGCGCGGCCGCGCGCCGCGCCGCGCCAGGTGGAGTCGTGGTTACCGAGGCGACCGGGGCCCGGGCCCGCTCCGCGGCGGCGGCTCTCGCATTGCAGCAAAGGGCACCGGCGGCGGCGGCGGCTGCGGAGGTGGCCGGGGGAGGGGAGAGCCCGGGCGGGTGGGAGCAGGGGCCGCCCTCCCTCCCCCGCCCGACGCGGAACCTGGGGCCGGGGGCCCCGGCGCAGGCACCTGTGGCCGCAGGTAAGGGGAGCGGAGCGGCTGCGGGTGTCGGGGTCGCCGCCTCGGGCAATGCGGGGAGCGGGGACACGGAGATGGGGGGGGGGCGCGCTCCGAGGCGGCGAGGCGCCGTCGGGGGTGGGGTTGCGGAGGCCGTTGCGGTTCCAGCTCCCTGAGAAACGCCCCCTTCCCTCCCCCACCGGGTTTACAGCCTTCGGCGTGGGCCGGGCCCCCACCCCGAAATGCCGTGGGCGCCCCCTCCCCCAACCTCGGAAAGTCATGACCTTCCGGGGGTGCACCTCGCCCCCGGCGCAGGTCCCACAGCAGCCTCCCTCCCCGCCCCCCCCCCTGCACACACACACACACACACACACACACACACACACACTCTGCAGGGAATGGCTGGGAAATGAGTGTCAGGGGGCGCACCGAGGGGAGGGTCGTGCATGTGCGCGGCGGTGGGAGGTGGTGCCCGCAGGGCGCGCGCGTTCTGTGGCCCAGCCGAGGGGTCGGTGTTGACGCGGACGGTGCTCCCAGGAGTTGAGAGGTGGGTGTGTGCGCCGGTGCAGCGAGCCAGGGAGTGAGGAGCCGGGGTGAGACCTACTGGTTGTCCGCCCTGCCCTCCCTTGAGGATGCGTTGTAGGGGCTCGAGGTCAAGGAGGGGTCAGGCACTCACCTAGCAGACAGGGGGCATCTGCCCAGGGGCGGGGCAAGACCTCAGCCTCTGGCTGGGCTCAGGCTCCCCGCGGAGAGGGGAGCAGCTGCCAGGGACAGGAAGAACCCCACTAAGGACCCCAGGGCGGGGGAGGGAGGGAGTTAACTCCCCCTCCCCCAGAGGGAAGAAGCTGTTTTCTCTTCTCTCTGGGGAGTTTGAGGACTCCCTGGCCTTGCTCCCTTGGGTCCTGGAGCAGCTCCCCTCCCCCGTTTCTGAAAGCCTTTTCCCTAGAGAGAGATGGAGGGCTTCTGCGTTACCCTCTGATAACAGCTGACAGCTTCCTGGCGCCTGGAAGAGTCTTTGCTACTCTGTTAGCCATGGTAGGGTCTCCCTACTCAACCTGTTATTTTGCCCTCTCACTGTCTGCTGGGAGGGAGACCCCTCCCTGACTAGAGGTATTGGAGGTTTGGGCTTGGGCTGGGGGTCCCACCTCTCCTGGGCCCTCCCTGTCCTCTGCCCTCCTTCCAGGAGGTTTGTGCTGGGAAATCTCTAGAGCAGTGGTTCTCAACCTTCCTAATGCCTCGACCCTTTAATACAGCTCCTCATGTTGGGGTGACCCCCAATTTCATTGTTACAAATTGAACATAATTAAAGGATAGTGATTAATCACAAAAACAATATGTAATTATATATGTGTTTTCCGATGGTCTTAGGCGGCCCCTGTGAAAGGGTCGTTCGACCCCCAAAGAGGTCGTGACCCACAGGTTGAGAACCGCTGCCCTAGGGAATGGCCCAGAGGCTGAGCAGTGCCGGGTCCCAGGAGATGGAGGGAGTGGTGCCGGATGAGAGTGATCAGAGACACACCCCCCTCCCATGGGCTGGTCCCATTCTCCTGGCATTAATTCATAGTCAAATATCTGTTGAGGGTCTGCTATATCCCAGGCACTGTGATGGGCACAGCAGGAGCAACAGACAACCAGGAAGAGGGTGAGGAGGTAAAGGGTGCTGGAGGCTGGATGGGGAGCCCCGCTTTAGTGAACAGGGGAGGAGCCCTCTGCTCCGTCACCCACGGCTGTCCCACGGGTGTCACACCCTGGGAAGAGACAGAGCATCCCCAAGGACCTCCCCTAAGTTCCCCCTCCGAGGACCCTGAGTTGCCGGGAGACCGTCTCATTCCTGATGGGGCCAACGTGGAAGAGGCTCGTTCCTCCCACTTTGCAGAGGAGGATGGGCAGGATCCACTCCGCGTGCTCTACAGGCAGAGCCCAAAGCCCGGGACGGTGGTGGTAGCCTCACTCCAAGTTCGCCAAGCACCAGCACAGCAACCCTCCCATCTCTACCCTCTAGTGGGACTTTTCCTGTGGCACCGATGCCCTCAGTCCTTTCCCCGGCCCCAGCTTGTAACCACTCTCTTGCAGGTCTGCCTGCCCCATGGATGTGCCTAGTCTTGGGACCCCGAGGTAGGCCCGTGTTGAGGGCACAGCCAGTGTGGCTGTGGACAGGCCCCATCCCTGTCACCCCTGAGAAGCATGAGGTGGGCCCGGCCATCTGCACACGCCGAATTGGCTGTGTTGACATTGGGGGCTGGATGGAGGGGGCCATCTTCTGCCTCTTTTGAATCAGGAGTGCACCCACCTGACACATTATGTTTGGGATCATGGGCATGGGACAGTGGCTGAGGTGGCCAGAGACCCCTGACCTCGCTATTGGGGGTGGTGGTGGGAGGAGGGATGAGACTCCCTCTGTATGTGTGGGTACTGCTTCCTGTGTTTCTGCATCTGGCGTGTGTCTGTATTCATACGTGAGTGGGCTCTGTGACCCTGGCGGGGACATTGGGGTGGGGGGTGTGAATGGTGCCGGTGCCTCTGTTTGTGACTGGAGTGTGTGTGAGCAAGTCAGGGTCCTGTGGGAGTGTACCCGTTTGTGAATGAGTGGGGGTGGTGTACGAACAGATAGCCCTGCCTCTGAGTTTGCTTGTTTCCGGGGTTGTTTCTGACCGGGGGGATGCGCGTGTCTTTTGGGGGTTGTTTTGTTGCTCTGGTTGTGCTTGCAGTGATGTCCTTCTCGAGTCTGTGCAAGGGCTCAGCGTGGGGCCTGCGTGTTGCCGGGCGCTGTGGGGGGCCCTGTGTGCTCAGGGTAATGGTGGCGGTGGACGAGGGACAGCAGCCTTCTCTGCAGAGCCGTCCATCATCCCTGGGGCTGCAGACATGACTCTCATCATAAACCTTCCTATGCCCTCTGCCTGGCTCTGCTGGCCCCCACGTGTCCACTCTCTCTGCTACCCCTCCCCTTCCCAAGGCCACAGGCGGCTGTGGCAAGAGCCTGTCACTCCAGCCCCGCACCTCCCCTCAGCACCTGTGGGCATCCCCTGGCACCGATGGGGGTGGCATGTGTCCATAGATTGTTCCAGGCACTGGCTAGGGCACAGACTTCATTGTCCCCCTCCCCTGCCTGCAATGTTACTATTTTTTGCATCTCTGGGAGCCAATGACAAAAGGAGAGCTGGGGATTGTGGCTCAGATGGGGGTAGATGGGGGTGGCCCTGGAGAGTGAACCTCATTATCCCACCCACACCCTAAAGGTCTGACTCAGGGCAAGCCTCCATTCCAGCAAGGCCCCTCCACGCAGCCCCTGACCAACTCCTCTTTGTCTTGAAAGCGTTCAGATGGCCCAGGATGCCCTAATGTTGTTTTCTTCTCCCACTGGGGGCCCGCAGTGTCCCTCCTCTCTGCCAGGGGCTCTGAGGCTTGGGGAATCTTGTTTGCTGGTGCCAGGCACCCCAGGGCCAGGCCATCTGCTGCCTCTTGTCTTCCTGCTGAGGCTGGCACCGGCCAGCAGGGTGCCTTCAGCTTTGCCAAGAACCAGCCAGGCCCCCGGCCACGCCTTCCTGTCCTCAGCAATCTGAAGGGGCCTTCTGGCCTCCGGGGAAGGCAGGGCGACCCCAGGTTATTGTGAATGAGGAGGAATCTGAGCCTCCATCCCTTTTAGAGGCTCAAGGAGCCTCCTCTTTCATCTATCCGGCCACAGGGATTGCCCCTGCTCCCACTGACCCCAACTCCCTCTGTTGCCCGTGCCTCCCACCCATTGCCCAGGGCTGTACGGTGACTGGCATCTGTCCACCTTCCTCTAGAATCCAGGTCTATCATGTTGACAGGCCTCCCTCCACTACCTGCCCCATCAGCCCTCCTGGGGTCCACTTCTGACCTCACTGTGCTTCACTCAGATGCCTTTGTGCATCCAACCTGCTAAATCTACATAATTTGGCTCAGCATTTAAGCCCACTCATCCGGCCCCAGCCCCCTCTTTGTAGCCTAATCTGCTACTTGCCCAGACCCTGTGCCTCAGCCAGCCTGGACAGTGGACTATTCCCTCAACACACCCTCCTCTTGCCTGGCCCAGGGCACTTGCCCACGCTGTCCCCTCTGCTCAGCATGCCTTTGTCCAATCTGAGCTACTCATTTTTCAAGACCTAGTTTAAATGCCACCTCCTCCGGGAAGTTTTCCCTGGCCTGGCACAACCAGCTGCCACTTCGTTGATCCTGCAGCTCCAGTTCATCTCTGTCAGGGTCTCCTGGGTTCCCTGTGCCACGGCCATCGGCGCCTTTTCCCCATCTGTACCTCTCTGAGGTCAGTTACTGTGACGAGAGTGCGCGGCTTGTAAACAGTCGGAGGGGTTCTCCCCTCCCCACTGGCAGGCCCGGAGCCGGCCTGGGTCTCAGTAGAGAATGGGATGTACCCAGGCATAGCTTCCTCCCTGCTCCTGGGAGGGTTGAGGGCCCCTGTCCCAGGGCTGAGTGCTGAGCTCCAAAGGTCTCTAACCCACCCCTGCGCCCTCTCCCCTCCCAACCCCATCATAACCATCTCTTCTCTTATTTCCATCAGCAGCCAAACTACTGGAGTTTCAAGGTCAGTGTGTGGTGCTCCCGCTTCCATGACAACTGCATGTGCCCTCCCCCCCCCTCCCTGCACACGCTTTGCGCAGGGGTGTGCGACTGCACGGGACCTTCTGGTGCGGGCGGAGGGCTTTGGGGTGCAGGCTGTGGCTGCTGCTTTGAGGGACTCTGGGTTCACCTGCCAGGGGCTGGTGGATCCAGTGCTGGAATTTGGGCCACCCCTGAGGGCGATCTGAGTGGGGATTCCCAGGCCAGGCCTGCTGGTTCTGAGGCTGGGCCTGGATCCCGTCATCTTGTGGAGGGGCCTGTTCTCTGAACTCAGATCCTGAAACCCCATCTTCCAGGGAGGCCTGTGACTATGATGGGCCCCTCATCCTGTTCTTACTTCCCACGATGGGGAGCTGGTCAGTGCCAGGCAAGAGACTCACAGTCCTACACCCCCAAACCTGTTGCCCACGTGGAGGGCTGAGCTCAGGGCTGGGTGCCTTCCTGCCTCCTCAGGAGAGACTGGGCTGTCAAAAGCCGAGGAGCTGTCTGCCCCTCCAAGGGCATCCTGCAGCCCTGGGAGAGCCCCTTTGGGTGCCTCTGCCATCTTTCCTGGCACCCAGGCCCAGAGCTGAACCAAGTTAGACTGAGGCTTGTGTCCTAGTCTCCAGCCCCTCAAGTCCTAAGCATCATGACAGGGTGGGAAGTATCCTTCCCAGACTCCCCAGTGCCGTCTTGCTCCAAGCATCTTGTTGGCATGCATTCTCCCAGAGAGAAGACGTCCTTGAATTAGAGAATCGTGGAATAGAACCATGGCGGCAGTCATGGCCTTTCTGGAGGGGACGGTAGCGTGTAGCGGTTTAATCCGAAGGCCAGACCACCTGGTGGTGAATTCCAGTTTGCTACTACCTAGCTAGGTGACCTGAGGCAAGTTACCTAATCCCCTGGGCCTCGGTTTCTCCTCTGTAAAATGGCACAACAACATCTGCATCATAGAGCTGTTGTGCAGAGAGAAGGAATGAGATACTGCATGTCACAGGCACAGTGCCTGGCTCAGAGGGAGCCCTACATGGTCGCTCACCTCGTTCTCTATTAGAATCATGGACGCTGCTTGATTCCCAAATCAGAATCACATTGGAAACTTGTAAAAAAAAATCTTGAACCCCAGGCCCCAACCCTCAGAGATTCTGATTCAGTGAATGCGGGGACCTCAAAAGTGTTTTTAAAAAGTTCCCAAATGGGGCCCTGGCCGGATAGCTCAGTTGGTTAGAGCGTCGTCTCAATATGCCGAGGTACATACAAGAATCCACCAATGAATGCATAAATAAGTGGATCTCTCTCTTCTCTCTCTCTCTCTCTCTCTCTCACTCACTCAAGTCAATAAGCAGCCCAGTTGGCGTGGCTCAGTGGTTGAGCATGGTTGAGCGTCTACCTATGAACCAGGAGGTCAGGGCATATACCCAGAGTGTGGGCTTGATCCTCAGTGTGGGTGGGGGGTGGGTACAGGGGGCAGCTGATCAATGACTCTCTCTCATCATTGATGTTTCTATCTCCCTCTCCCTTCTCTCTGAAACCAATAAAAAATATATATATATTTTAAAAATTAGTAAGAAAAAGAAAGTTCCCAAATGACTGCCCCAGTCTGGAGAGTGTTCGGGAACCTCAGATCCTAGTCTGACGGCCTCACTCAAGGTTCCCCCCACCTGACCTCAGACCAGGAGCCATGGGCTCCCCGGAACATCTCCGGTGACAGGTGCTCACTGCTTCCCACCGCAGCCCCTTTCCTGCCTTTGGGAGGCTCTCTTGAATTCCTGCTTGGCTTTCTTGCCATCTCCCTCTTTTCTCTGCCCTGTTCTCACCCTAGGGATGGAGAGAAGTGCAAACAGGCTTTCTCTCTTCTCAAGAGGGTTTTCTACAAGGGCTGTGAGACTAGAAAGGTGCCCCTGGGGCCGGGATGGAGAGAGGAACTGGTGGGGCAGGGAATGTGGGCATCTCTTTCCCAGGCTCCCCTGGGCAGGGTCCTGCCTTCTCAGGAGCCAGTGGTCTCTAGGATCCCCTTCATTCTAGCTCCTGTTCCATCTTCTTACTGGCACCTCACTAGTGCCCCCCCCCCCCCAAGCCACCGTGGCCATCCCTTGTTCTTCATCCCTGCTAGCTGCTCATTCCGCCTGAACTCTGTAGCCCCTCATCCACACCAGCCTGGCAACCACTGAACTTGCAGTTGCCTGGCAACCTCATGACCACCAGACCAGACATGGTTCTCCACACTGCCTCAGGGCTGAGGTGAGAGAGAAGGGCACAGGCTGGCATTGGTGGTCAGCCCAGATCAGTCTTGGCGCAGGCATCCCTCCCCCCCGCCCAGTTCCTACACTGCCTTCCTCCTCCCCAGACCCATGCCCACTCACTGGGTAAGGCATTGTACTTGAGGCCCCCTGAGGCCTCCATATTTGTCCTTCTACATCCCCGGAGCCCTTGAGGCCACTTTGGGGACAGCTGGGCACATTGCCCATCAGAGGAAGATGCTCTCTCGTTTCAAGAGTGCTAATCCAATTGGAACATTAAATTGAGTTAATACGAAGATGGAGATTAATTAGGGGTTAATCAGGATTTGGGGAAGAAGAGGGCTGGGGAGGAGAATAAATGATTCCTTTTTAGAGGTACTTTTACTGTGTGTTTTTTTTTAAATTATAAAAATGATTATTCTGATTGTGCAAAATTCACCCAGCAGAAAAGGTACAAAGTAAAAAGCGACTGCTCACTTTGGCAGCACAGGTACTCAAATTGTGAATGGCACGGAGAAGGTTAGCACAAGGATGGCACGAAAACTTGTCACAGGGAAAGCTGTCTCAACCCCGAGATAACCAGTGTCAATCGTTTTGAGTGGTTTTTGTTTAAAATGGGCCATTGATTTTATGGAAAAATAGAATTGGGCAAAATGATTTTTTCCTGAGAATATATGTATATATAGCACATATATGTATATCATGCAACGTAACATGGGATGGTGTAGATCTGATTCATTACCTTTCTCCCTTAAATAAATGAGTTTCTGACGACGACCAGGCTTGAGGGGAGGGGCTGAGGCAGAATGGCAGGAGCTGTGGTTGAGTGACAGCCCTAAAAGCAGGTTCTTTACGTGCCATAGAAATCAGGGTGACTCGTTCCCCACAGAGAGTAATCAGACTGGTCTGGGAAGGGAATGGGCCCTGGGTGACACCCTTCCCCAGCCCCGGCCAGACCTTACCTTCAGCTGTAGCTTTGGGACAAGAGGCTGCTGTGCTGGGTTCCAGGGGAGGTGTTTGGGGAAGGCTAGCTGGTTGGCTGTGTGGCAGCATGTGCCTTGCAGGGTGGGGCTGAGGCCTAGCACTTATGCCATGTATGTGCGTGGATCACACAGGCTTAGCATGTACACTGCATGTAATAGGCAGGTCATCTGTTTGAAACTGGGGTCCGACTGGCTCTGGGGGGCTGGGACGGTTTTCCCAGTAAACCCGTGGACATTGTGCACAGCTCAGTGAGGGCCCATGCCCCAACCCCCCGGAGCTGGGATCCTGGGGTCCCTAGCTCTCTGTGCTTTCTCCTTGGGCCCTGCCTCCTGCCCCAACCCAACTCTCTGAACTCCACAAAGGATAAATTCGCCGCTCACCAACCCGCCGCTTAGCTTAATTAATGTCTGGAACTAATGCCCCAATTTGCTCAACGATTCTGCTGCTCACTCACCTCGGTGACAAATTTGTGTTGTTGTTCTCTGGAAGCTTAAAATAGCAGGCGTGCCCATGGCTCCTGCTCCGGCTTCTTGTGTGGCTTCCCAGGGTGCCGAGTCCTTGGCCCCGTCCTTCCCTGCTGGGTGTCCCAGGGAGGCCCAGGCCCCAGGAGGCGGGGAACTCTCCTGCAGCCACACAGCCAAGTCTGGGATCCAGGAGACCTTCCTGTGCGTGTCTGTCGCTGGCAGGGGCTGGGGGGGTGGGGGGGAGGTGCCCGCACCTGGATGGGGGCAGTGGGCAGAGCGAAGGGCTCTCGCTCCATTCCTCTCACCCGCCTTGCCCCTCCAGACCCGCAGCTCACGCCACACTCAGGGAGCCCAGCCAGGGCTGGCAGACCAGGCAGCCAAGCTGTCCTACGCCTCAGCTGAGTCGCTGGAGACCATGTCGGAGGCCGAGCTGCCTCTGGGCTTCAGTAGGATGAACCGCTTCCGACAGAGCCTGCCCCTCTCCCGATCTGCCAGCCAGAGCAAGCTGCGCTCACCAGGTACCGCCTGCCGGCCATCCTCCTCCGGCCCGTGGCTCCTCCCTCTGCTCCACTCGCCCTGTAGCCCTCTTCTTCTCCTGGGCCATCCATCTCTCTCCAACCACCTTCCTAGAAGCCTCTGCCTCCCTTCCCAGCCTCTCCACCCCAGCGATCTCCTCCCCTCAGAGCCTCTCCCTCCTTGTTTCCTCTTCCCAGCCCTCTTCCAGCTCTCTCCTCTCACCTCTGCATCATCTCCCCCCCCTCAGCATCCCCTGCCCCCCCTCCTTTAGCCCTCTCACTCGCCCTCTTCAGCAGCCCCCCTTCATACTCTCCCTTCTCACCCCTCTCCCCATCAGCAACGACTCTCCCCAGTTTCTGTCCCACCTGCTCTCGCCCCCAATTCCATTTCCTTCTCTAGGCTGCAAGCTGCCTGGGGTCAAGGAGGTGCCCGGGGAGGCCCGCAGCATGAGGAGCGCCTGGGTGCACCTGCACCCCGGGGTGGGGGCGGGGGCGGGGGCGGGTCTCAGGCCCTGCCTCTGCGGGACCGGCGTGGCCCCCGAAGGCCCCCCTCGCTCTCCGGGCGGGCGGCGTGGAGGCGGTGGCGGCCGCACTAACAGCGTCTCCTTCGCAGGGGTGCTCTTCTTGCAGTTCGGGGAAGAGACTCGGCGCGTGCACATCACGCATGAAGTCAGCAGCCTGGACACGCTGCACGCGCTCATCGCGCACATGTTCCCGCAGAAGCTCACCATGGGCATGCTCAAGTCGCCCAACACCGCCATCCTCATCAAAGACGAGGCCCGCAACGTCTTCTACGAGCTGGAGGACGTCCGGTGGGCGTGGCCCCGGCGGGGGCGGGGGTGGGGTGGGGTGGGGAGAATGGGTGGGCCTCCCGGTACTTCTCGGTGGCGGGCTTGACTTCGAAGGCCATTCCTTAGCCAGCAGGGGGCTAAGCCGGGGACCGACCCAGCGCCAGCCCTTTGGCTCTCCGCTCTGCCCCTTCCCCGGTGTCTCAGGCCCACCTCCTCCCCTCGGAATCCCCTGTGCGCTCCCCCAGCCTTGAGCTAACCTGACACGGGCTGTGAGCCCCAGGAGGTGACGGGAGGGAGGCTGCTGGGTGTGTGTGTGGGGGGGGGGGGGTGGCAGGTAGCGTGAGGCAAACGAGCCACTGAGCCAGGGGTTAGGAAGGGGTTGGGCTCCTGGCCCCTCTCGCCAGCCCCCTCCCCTCTCCCTGGAGTAGCCGCCCCTCCTCCACGCAGAGCTGGGGGATGGTGACTTGTGATCCTCCTGCCCTCCAGGGACATCCAGGACCGCAGTATTATCAAGATCTATAGGAAGGAGCCGCTCTACGCCGCCTTCCCCGGCTCACACCTCACCAACGGGGACCTCCGGGTACGGCTGGGGGTGCCCAGGGCATGGGAGGGGCTGGGCAGATGGGGTCCAGGAGCTCAATCCCTTGTCATCAGGGACCAGGGCCAGCTTTGGAGAAAGGAGCATAGAGACGGAAGCAGAGGGGCCTCCATTAGTTGTGGGGTCATGTGGGGGTCTCTCCTCTCCCCGGTTCCTGCCCCCCCCCCCCCCGCATCCGCTCAGGATTTCGCCAGCAGGCCTCCAGCTATCCTAGGCGACCCTTCCAGGAACCACTCCTTCCCGCTGGGCCTCCCCACCCCTCACCCTAGGGCTGCGGGTGGTCCCGTCGGGTGCCACTTCTCCCTCCATCTGGGAGCTGGGGAGGGAGAGAACAGAAGGGACTTCCCAAGAGTCGCGGGGGGGGGGGGGAGATACCGGCTCCCCAAGCAAGGACCCCCTGCGTGACCAGCCCCGTGGGGTCCCGGACTGTCTTCCGCACAGAGAGAGATGGTGTACGCGTCCAGGGAGTCGTCCCCCACGCGGCGCCTCAACAACCTGTCGCCCGCGCCGCACCTGGCCTCTGGCTCGCCGCCGCCCGGGCTGCCGTCGGGGCTGCCGTCGGGCTCCCCGTCGCGCTCGCGCCTCTCGTACGCCGGGGGGCGCCCGCCCTCCTACGCGGGCAGCCCGGTGCACCACGCGGCGGAGCGGCTGGGAGGCGCCCCCGCCGCCCAGGGCGTCAGCCCCAGCCCCAGCGCCATCCTGGAGCGGCGAGACGTGAAGCCGGACGAGGACCTGGCGAGCAAGGCGGGGGGCATGATGCTGGTGAAGGGGGAGGGCCTCTACGCCGACCCCTACGGGCTGCTCCACGAGGGGCGCCTGAGCCTGGCCGCGGCCGCCGCCGACCCGTTCGCCTACCCGGGGGCCGGCGGCCTCTACAAGCGCGGCTCGGTGCGCTCGCTCAGCACCTACTCGGCCGCCGCGCTGCAGTCCGACCTGGAGGACTCCCTGTACAAGGCGGCGGGCGGACCCCTCTACGGCGACGGCTACGGCTTCCGCCTGCCGCCCTCGTCGCCGCAGAAGCTGAGCGACGTGGCCGCGCCCCCCGGAGGCCCCCCTCCGCCGCACAGCCCCTACTCGGGGCCGCCCAGCCGCGGCTCGCCCGTCCGCCAATCCTTCCGCAAAGACTCGGGCTCCTCCTCAGTCTTCGCGGAGAGCCCGGGAGGCAAGGCCCGCAGTGCCGGGGGCTCCTCGACGGCCGGAGTCCCCCCTCCCGAGCTCTTCCCCGGGCCCGGGGAGCGCCCGCTCGTTGGGTTCGGGCCGCCCGTGCCAGCGAAGGACACAGAGACCAGGTAAGGGAAGCTGGCGAGTCTCAGGCCGTGGGGGTGGTGGAGAGGGCACTGCAGCGTCTGTGGAGGGTGGCGCTCTGGACTCCGAGACCCTGGAGTCCTCTGTAGACCTGGGGTCGTGGGGGTGTCGCCGGAGTACCTTGTGGCAGGGAAGGAAGGCAATGGAGAGACGGACGGGCCACTTTCCTTCTGTCCACAAGCACTTAGGGGTGGACACGGGGCCCTAAGGCCTCCGGAGACCTGGGCTTGCATTCGTCCCCCAGCCGGTTTTCCTAACCCCCAAACCGAGGCTGCATCAGCTCTAATCGTTAGAGCCTTTCTTGCCCAAACAGAATGTGCAGCCCGGAGCTGTCCAGCACGGGGCCTGCTGAAGTTCACCAGGGGGGCGGTGCTGGTTAGAAGTAGGGGTGGGGAGGAGGTCCATTCAGTGAAGTGGCCTCCGATTGGGGGGAACTCGTGCTCATCACTCAGCTCCTTCCTAAGGATGCAGGGCTGGAGGAGGTGACGGGCACTGACCTGTCTGTCCCCCGCTGCCCCCGGGCAGTGCTGCTGGGAGGTGAGAAGTGATTTGCATTCACACAGCTCTCTTGTGGCCTGTGTGCCAGGCAGTGCACTGGACACTGTCAATGCCAAGTTGGGCAAACCCGGTTCTGCCCTGTTTAGTGGGCGAGATGCATTGAAAAATGCGTGCACTTCCCGTGGCAGGGTGTACAGGGATTCCTCAAGGCAGCTGGGGGCTCTGGGCTGGATTTAGAGAGGAGGACATTCCAGGCAAAGGGAGAACGCGTGGAGGCATTGAGAGGCAAGGGTGGGGCCCATTAGGGAGCCAGTGGTGAGAGATGAGACTGCGGAGGGAGGGGGTGACTGTCGGATGGAGACGGGCTTACCAATGTTATATGGGGATTGGGGGGGGGGCTTGATCCTTAGTTGTTGGGGCCCTTGGAATTGTCTGTGTGCTGGTGGCTGGAGGGAATGGTATTTCCTCTAATTATTAATCTTAGCAATGGTCAGAAGGGACCCCATGCCTGAACAAGGGTTTGCTCAAAGCCACCGTCCTCCCCAGGGAGCGCATGGAGGCCATGGAGAAGCAGATTGCCAGCCTCACAGGCCTGGTGCAGAGCGCCCTGCTGCGAGGCTCGGAGCCCGAGACCCCCAGGTGAGGCTGCTCCCAGCACCAGGCAGGGCCCGCGGCTGGGGCAAGAGGGAGGGAGCGTGGGCAGCAGGGGCCCCGGGCTCAGCTCTGCCCGTGTCTCTCCGTGTGACTCTGGGTGTGAGTCCCTGCCTTTCTCTGGGCTACATCCTGAGATCTGGGGCCTGGAGAGTATGGTTAGGTCGCACCCAGCTTTGACTGCCTGGGGCCAGCCCGGACCCTCTGATGGCCCTCTTTTCCCTGTGCCAC
Source organism: Myotis daubentonii (assembly GCF_963259705.1). Classification (NCBI taxonomy): domain Eukaryota; kingdom Metazoa; phylum Chordata; class Mammalia; order Chiroptera; family Vespertilionidae; genus Myotis; species Myotis daubentonii. The sequence continues at coordinate 48,225,991 of NC_081855.1, read as the reverse complement.
AGCGAGAAGATTGAAAGCTCCAATGGAGCAGCCACGCCCTCAGCACGTGAGTGACCCTGCTCTCCTCCCCGTAAACGTTCCGAGCCTCAGATTACCAATCTGTAAACAATACTTGAAAGGAAAATGAGTAGTCACCTTAGCCCAAGAAGTCTTTGCCCTGACGCCCCACAGGAGGGCTGACTACCATCTGGGGCAGGGAGTCAGAGCCACGTGCCTCTGTCGCTACTGTGTGTGGGGGGGGACGACCTGGCCTCAACGCCTCCAAGCGCATGGTTTGTTCTCCCATCCGCGCGGCCCCTCTGCAGCCTGCGGGTCCGGCAGCCGGAGCAGCGGGGCCACCCCAGTGTCCGGCCCTCCCCCACCCTCAGCCAGCAGCACCCCCGCGGGGCAGCCCGCCGCCATCAGCCGTTTGCAGATGCAGCTGCACCTGCGCGGCCTGCAGAGCAGCACCAGCGACCTGCGCGGCCAGCTGCAGCAGTTGCGGAAGCTCCAGGTACCGCCCCCTCCGGGGCCCCGCCCCGTCTGAACCCACCCACTTGTGCGGACCCCCCCCCCCCCAAGTCCGGGCCCGTCCCTACTCCCTCTATTGAGTCCCTGCCGATCACTGGGCCCTTCTCTTGGGCCCCTCTCCGAACGCTTCTCCCCTTCCCCTTCCTTGAGTTCTGCCCCCTCGCTGAATCTCTGCCCTGACCAAGCCCATCCCTCGGCTGTGTCCCCGACACTGAGCCCTTCTTCCCCGTCCCTGAATCCTTACCGCGCTCCTGGAACCCCCGTCCAGCCCACGGAGCCGCCCCCCTGACCCCCCCCCACCCGCCAGCTAGTACTCAGGGACGCCCCGGTCCCCCTTTTCCCTCCCCCACCCTGCCCCGCCTGGCAGATGGTCCCCCCAGCCAGGAGCCTGGCATCGCGGTGCCCGCTCCTCCAGAGGGCCCTAGAGCCCGTCAGGTGAGAATAATGAGCAGAGACAGGCTGGAGGGGGGCAGCGAGTTGCCATCTGGGCAACAGATAAGATCTCGCCCGCCCCCCCACCATTGCCCCAACTAGGCCTTAGAGCTGGGTTCGAGGGTTAAGTTAGTCTACCCGTTCCAGCCATGGAAACTCTCTATCAAACCCCAGTGCTTGAGCCCATCGAAGCCACATCCATGGTCGGCAGGGCCCTACATAGGGCCACTCCTTGTCCCCCAAATACCCTGTTCTCCTTGCCTCTGTATTTACCCAGCACAGTAACCTTGTCCTCCGCCCCCCACCATCCCACCCCTTCGCTGCTGCTCACGTCCACAGTCATGCAGCCGCACCTTCTGCTTGGGCCACTCAGCACCCCTCCCCCACTACCCCCCATGCCTCTCTCCTCCTGCCTCTGCCCTCCAGAACTTAGCCCTCGGCTTCTGCCCCCCACCCCCCACCCCCCACGCCGCGCTCCTCCATCCCAGCCTTTCGCAGCTGCTCACGGCCGCAGCTGAGCAGCCGCCTATGCTGCGGAGCCCGCCCGGCCTGGGGCTGTCCTCTGCCTGCCTCCTCCTGGCCCTTTCCCTGATGCGCGCCTCCATCCCCTCCCACCCCGGTCCATCGGTCCATCTGCCTTGACAGCTGCAGAACCTCGAGTCGCTGCGCGCGCTGCTGAAGGGCACAGAGGCGGAGCTGAGCATGCGCGTGTCGGAGGCGGCGCGGCGGCACGAGGACCCGCTGCAGCGACAGCGCACCCTGGTGGAGGAGGAGCGGCTGCGCTACCTCAACGACGAGGAGCTCATCACCCAGCAGCTGAAGTGAGGCTGGGCCTGGCGGCGGAGGGAGGGGGGGCGGGGGGTGAGGCCGGCGTGGCGCGCAACCTCCCTTCCTTCTGAATCACAGATGACGTTGGTCTGTTCTGAAGTCTGCTCTCCTTCTCCTGCGTGGCCTGATTTCTCGGTGACCCACAAACCTTGGGCCATCTGGCGCAATTCCTGAGTTCTTTTTTTTTCTGGCTTGATGCCTGCTTTTGCTATGATCTTTCTTCCTAATGGCCCACAGTCTGGATACCCCGTGGCCTGCAGCCTTGCTTTCACGTGGCCAGCTGCCTGATTTCACTGCGCCGTCTGTCTGCTTTCATTCTGGCCTGTGACATGTAAACTGACCCTCCGGTAGAGTATCCAGGTGGAGGAGCAGGTGTTGCTAGCTTGGTCATCTTGGCGCTGACCAGCCACAGTTGCCAGCATCCCCGTTCCCTAATCTCTGAGACCAGGGATAGCCAAGGAAAAAATCTGGCGTTTTCAGAAGGAATGAGAAATAAAGAACACCCCACCCCCAAATGCTTAGACGTGGAAGAGTTAACAGAAGACAGTCTTTGAACCAAATTTAGCAAATAGCTGTCTGGCCAAGATTCGATTGTCTGGCACCGTGGAAGGAAGACGCTACCTTTCGCTGCTGGTCCACTGTGTGAGCCCCCCTTCCCCCCCTGCAGCCTTCCCTGGTCAGAGACAGAGGCCCTGCTCTGGCCTCCCTCCTGGTGGCACCGGGCACAAGGGGACCTGAGGTCCTGCTCCAGCACCGAGAGGCTGTGTGATCGGGGCCGTTTCCGCCCTTCTCTGTGCTGTGGCTTCCTCATTGGTGCCAAGTATTAAGATGTTTGCAGTTCTTTCCAGAGGGGGCATGGGTTCAACTGGACAGTGACTCAGGGAGCTGGGAGACGCTGCTCGGAGGAGCCCAGCATCCTCACCAAGTCCTATTTGATTGTACCTCTTGCAAGGGGCTCCTGAGAAGTCCCCCTGCCCCTCAGCCTGGGGCCCACTTCCCTGGAGCTGAGATGAAATCAGGGGTCATCCCACTTGGAAACAAGCTGGCTCCAGGTGTGAAAGCTTAGTGACAACTCAGGTGCGACCTCCAAGTAGACCAGGGGGCTGCCCAGCCCAGAGAATTCTGTTACCTGACTTTTCTGTTCTCTCCTTGCCCTTTTCACTCACCACATAGGAGCTGGGTTGGAATTAAAAAACACACACACCTTTATTGAGACATTAAAGGGAAATAAAAGGAAGTAAAAAGGCACAGAGGCAGAGGGAATGAAAGGATGGATTTAAGCCTTTGTCCTATGAGTGTCTGGTGCTCAGCTCTCCGGGAACCCATAGACTCACTACCCCCTGCCCTGTTAGCAAACCTGTCACTCACACCGCTCTCTTGCGAGAGCTTGGGGGATGATAGATTGCTTCTGGCAGGTTTCTCCACCCGCTTTGAAGGGGGTTCCTGCCTTTTTGGGGTGGTGCCTGGCTGTGCTGCACACCAGGCCTGCAGTGGCTCCAGCTGGGCCATGAGGGCCCTCCCTGCCCAGCTCCCAGAGCCTCCCCAGGCATCAGGTGGACCAGGCCCCTCCTTATCCCTGTACACTTGCTCTTCCTTGGCTCCCCTCTGCCCCTTCTTCTCGCCCTGGCCTCTTGCAGGAAGTTAAGGCCAATACTATGCGTCCTCCAGTGTGGGAGTGAGATGCAGTGGAACCGAATGGCTGAAGTCAGACATGAGTAGGTCCTGCTTTGCCACAAAATAGCTGTATGATACGTTACTTAATCTCCCAGAGCCTCTTTTTAATAAAAATGCCAAAGCCAGTAGTATCAGTTGAGGTGGCTAATTGATTAGTTAGGGTAGCTGCTGTAACAAATCATATAATGGTTCAAAAGTAATAGACGTGTCTTTCTCCTGGAAAGTATCGGGTGGGTTAGTGAGATGGCCCTCCTTCATGTAGTCACCCAGGGACCCGGGCTAATGGAGGTTTCGCCATCTTCAATATGTGCCTTCCAAGACCACCCACAGGGTCATTGCCTTTCAGCCAACGTGAAGGGGGGAGAGCACGGGAGAGCTTACATGGGAGGTTCCTGTGAGCCAGGCCTGGAAACAGCATGTACCCCTTTCACTCGTATGCCATCGGCTAAACCTCAGTCTACGGCCACTTCTAACTGCCAGCGAGGCTAGGAAGTGTCGTCTGGTGTCTAAGCTACTGTTGATCTATGTGTAGATTGGACATAATCATGGGTCCCACTCACAGGATTTGTGGTGAGAATTAAATAAGGCAGCAATTTTCAACCGGTGTGCTGCAAGAATTTTTAAAACGTGCAATACCTGACTATTTAGTCAGGGGCAGGGGCTTACTTTTGTTTTGTTGTTAATCCTCACCTGAGGATATTTTTTCCATTGATTTTTAGAGAGAGAGGGAAGGAGGGAGAGAGGAAGAGAGGGAGGGAGGGAGAGAGAGAGAGAGACAGACTGATGTGAGAGAGACACATTGATTGGTTGCCTCCCACACATGCCTTGACCGGGAATGGAACGTGAGACTCTTCAGTGCGAGGGCTGACGTCTTTTCCCTTAGATTGTCAAATAAAAAAATGACCACAGCCAACACAAAAATAGCCACCTGGTGTGAATGGATCAACATTTTATCCATTTTTTGTCAGATCGGCAAAATCATACATTTGTTGGTGTGCCACAGCATTTCAGTCATTAGTGTATGTGCGCCATGAGATGAAAAGGTTAAAACTCACTGAAATCGGGTAACGAAAGGGGAGGGCTGAGTGTGCACCTGGCATATAAGAAGTGCTAGGGACATGCTAGCACTTTCCCTGGCCGTGCTGAGTCACAGGAATTCATCCTGGGCGCCAGCGCGGCCTGTCTTTTACCCACTAGTTGGATGAAGATGGAGAAGGCATGCTGATCAGGTTTGCTGATGACAGAGCTTTGAGGGCGAGCAAATCTGCCGGGTGGGAGAACTGAGATTCAGAAGTTGTCTCCGCTTGGACGGTGGAGCTGAAATCCAGCCGCTGGGATTTGTCAGGGAGGCATGTGAAGTCCCGCACGTGGGTCAGGGGTGCCAGTGACTCGAGGACAGAATTGAGGTGACCTGCCCGGGCGGCGGTTCTTTCTTTCTTGTTCCTTTTTTTTTTTTTTTTTAGTCCTTTTTGCAGGCCCCACTGAGATCAACAGTTCTTTCTTTCACTTAATCATTCAGCCCACAATTATTTATTAGAAAGCTCTTCTGCTCCAGGCACCCTGCCAGGTGCTGGGCATCGGCTATGACTCTGGAAGGCACGGCTCTGCCTGCCTGGTGCTGCACAGTCCAGCAAACAGGAGCCCCAGAGGCTGGGGGGTAGGGAGCAGGAAGCAGACCCCCAACCTCAAGTGTAAGGAGTAGAGGACAGGTTCCCATTGAGGCCTGAGAACAAGTGTATTAGTCACACGTATATGTGTATGTGCACACATGTCTGAGTGTGTGTGTGTGTGTGTGTGTGTGTGTGTGTGTGTGTGTGTGTTTGAATAGAATATTCTAAGCAGAGGAAATGGCATTAAAAAAAGCCCAGAGATCACTTCTTGGCCTTTTGGCTAAGATCAAGTGTAGTATCGGTTTAATATCTGATACATCCTCTATCCAAGGAAAGTATATTAAGTGGATTTTGGAGCAGGGAGATGGAATAGGAGCTTGCTCCGTCCACTCCACACATCGACCCGGTACTGCAGTACCTCCGGGAACGGTGCACCAAAAAAAAGCTCAGAGAGGAAAGCACATGCAAGGACCTCAGAGAAATTCCAGACGGTTCTAAGCAGAAGCGAGAGAGACGAGAACAAGAGATGTGGCTGGAAGGACAGTAAGAGCAGTCCCCAGGGCCTGACGGCTTGCCATCCGTTTCCCGGCTGCATTAGCTTATTTAATCGTTACCACGGCCCCAGGAGGAAGGCGCTCTTACCAACCCCATCTTTTGGATGAGGAGGCTGAGGCCTGGAGAGAGTCGGTAACTTGTCCAGGATCTCTCCGCGGGGGCGGGCAGAGCTGGGATTGGGATTTGGGTCTGTCTGACTCTGGAGCCAAATTTTCAACTACTTACCCTCATGCCCTTCTTGACTGCCTTGAAGAGTTTGGCATTTCGCCGCAGAACGATGGGATCCATTTAAGGTTCAACACAGGGGGTCGTGGCTGGGTCTGATTTACATTTTAGAAAGATGTGGGGTTTAAAACGACACAGGCTCAGCATAAGCCCGTTGAAAATCAAAAGAGGTTTTGTCCTCAAAGAAAGAGGCTGAGTGTCTGGATCATTTGAGGAAAGGTAGGTGGACACGGCAGTGCCACCTTGCAAGAAAAGAGACCCCCCTCTGGGCGCATGTAGCTGCCGCTAGCGCTCTGCAAGGCCGCCAAGTTCTCTGCTGCTTCCTCGGCAGAATGCGAATGGGAGGATGCGCCTTGTCGGGAGGGAGGTGTGAGCTGATGTGGCTAAAGACCGGAGTTTCAGAAGGAGATCCGGGGGCCCCATCAGAGGGCCCTTCTGAGGTCTCACCTCCGAGGGCCGGCATTTCCGATTTCACTTGGGCACGTGGCCTGGTGGACGGCTTTTCATTTTGATCTGACTGGTGGCCTGATTTCTTTCCAGCTGCCCGATGTCAGGGGGCGGGGCTGGGGCCAGCAGGGCTGAGAGGGTCTCTCTGTGGCTGCAGTGACCTGGAGAAGTCGGTGGAGAAGATCCAGAGGGATGTCTCCCACAACCACCGGCTGGTGCCGGGCCCCGAGCTGGAGGAGAAGGCGCTGGTGCTGAAACAGCTCGGGGAGACACTGACCGAGCTCAAGGGTGAGCTGGGGGCCGGTGGATGTGGCACGTGGTCCAGGTGGGCGTCCCCGCGGCACCCCCCACTCCCTCCCTCCCAGCACTGCCCTTTCTGCTGCCCATCCCCCCACTCCTCTGAGCTGCTCCCCCCTCAGCTCACACCTCCCGGTGCCCTCAGCTCACTTCCCAGGCCTACAGAGCAAGATGCGGGTAGTTCTGCGCGTGGAGGTGGAGGCCGTGAAGTTCCTGAAGGAGGAGCCCCAGCGCCTGGATGGGCTGCTCAAGCGCTGCCGCGGGGTCACAGACATGCTGGCCCAGATCCGAAGGTCATTCTGCCCCTGGCCTCTGACCTCTGACCTCCGATTTCCCACGGGGGCACACCCTGGGCCCAGATTGATAGATCAGCCTGACCCCTTATCCGGACTCCCCTTTTAAAGGTCACTGATGTCCAGCTGGAGCTATACCCCAACTCCGACTTGTTCGAGGCTTGTCTGTCCCTAATGCTGGGTGCAGTCACTCCTCCCCAGGCTCTTGCCTCTGTCCTGCAAGACCCCAGAGCCCTTCTTACACCCGCCTCCCTCAGGCCAGGCTTCCCTTCCGTGGGCCCACCCCCCTGCTGGTCTCACAGCTGCTTCTAACTCTTCCGACCCCAGGCAAGTGGATGAGGGTGTGTGGCCACCCCCCAACAACCTCCTGAATCAGTCCCCTAAGAAGGTGACCGCCGAGACTGACTTCAACAAGAGCTTGGACTTTGAAATGCCACCCCCCAGCCCTCCGCTAAACCTCCATGAGCTGAGTGGGCCAGCTGAGGGGGCCCCTTCCACCCCCAAGGGGGGCAACCCCACCAAAGGCCTGGACACTCTTGGCAAGAGAAGCGTGGACAAGGCTGTGTCTGTGGAGGTACTGGGCCTGGGATAGGGGGTCAGCTGGGCTCACATATCTTCCCACCATCCTCGGCTGGAAGTGCCGACGTGGCATGGGTAATTCCTCCTGGTGAAGGAGGAAGTCTGAGAAGCCGACTAGTCAGAAAAACATATTATAAAGCCATAATAGCTAAAGCGGTGTGGCGTTAGCATAAGAATAGACTGTGTGATCAATGAAACAAAAGAGAACGTCCCGAAACAGGTCTAAGTGTGTCCAGAGAGTAGTCTGTGAAGAAGGTAGCATTCCAGACTCATGGAGAAAGCTTGTAATATTCAAGAAGTTCCCAGGCCTCCGGGGGGCTGGGCCAAATGTGGGGCTTCCTTTACCATTCCTTGCACGTGTGCCTGGGGGAAGGGGCTGAGGCCCAGAAGGCCCAGGAGCGGGCGGCCACTGTAGTCCTGACTCTTGCCCCCTCCTCTTAAGGCTGCTGAGCGGGACTGGGAGGAGAAGCGGGCGGCCCTGACCCAGTATAGCGCCAAGGACATCAATCGGCTGCTGGAGGAGACACAGGCGGAGCTGCTGAAGGCCATCCCTGACCTGGACTGTGCGAGCAAGGCCCACCCAGGCCCGGCCCCCACCCCTGACCACAAGCCCCCGAAGGCCCCCCACGGCCAGAAGGCAGCCCCCCGAACGGAGCCCAGTGGAAGGAGGGGCTCAGGTACGGGGGAACATAGGGGCGGGTGAGGAGCCCAGAGAAGGGAAGCCCCATCTTCAGAAGCTCTCAGGTTGATGGGGGAAGCACGGGGGAGTGAGAATCTTTGTGATCAGGCTGTTGGAGAAGGGAGGGGCTGGGACATCAGCAGCCTGACCCTCAGCTACTGAAAGGAAGCGCAGAGTCTGGGTTAGAGCTGGACCCGTCCAGGGCTTTCCCCATTGGCCTGAGTGCTGCTGAGGGGACCACGCAGGGAGGAGGAGTAAGTCCAGGCAGACCCAGCATGTACCCTGAGCCAGGCTGTGCCGACATAGGGTGCATCGCTGATCCATATAGACATGGTTCCAGTGCTCCCGGCCCCCCACCCCAGCCTGTGAGCTCACAGGGGAGGCACAAATCTGAACCAGAAATGGCAATCATCACTCATTCACTTATTCATTCCTGCTGCACACATTTGTCGAGCACCTACTGTGCGCTAGGTGCTGGGAATAAGGACTAAGACACTGCTTGCTTCTAAGGAGCTTAAAATTTAGTGGAGGACTGATACTAACGTAGATGTTTATCAGGCACCTACTATGTGACAAGAACCGCCCCAAACGCTTCCTATATATTAATTCTTATAATTTTGCAATGGCCCCAGGAGGCAGTCATGGTGGTTATTCCCATTGTACAGACGAGGGCACTAAGCCCAGTGTGGTCATGTCATCTGTCCCAGGCTGGTGTGTAGGGCAGAAGTAGGATGTGGTGCTAAGTGCAGTGGTGGAGGTGAGCTCTGGTGTGCAGCAGTCCCAGAGGAGCCCTGGGAGGGCAGCAAGGGCTTCCCGTGGGAGGGCCCTTTCCATTGGAGCCTTGAAAACACATAGGTGCTTCCCTGGCCAGTGAGCGCGGGCACGCTAGGGAGAGGGAACGGCGTGTGCACATGCCTGGAGGGTCCAGCAGGGTCCGGGCCAGGGAGTGGCAAGCTGAGGCCGAAAGATTGGCACGTGTAGAGGGTGCTGGGACAGGGCGGTGGGATGTGGTTTTGGGTAATGGGGAGCCACGGAGGATCACAGGCAGAGGAGTGTCAGGTGTGAGTGTCTCTTCTGCACGTGGCCCTGGAAACAGTCCCCACCACCAGAAAAATCAGGGGGAGAGCCTGGTGGGCAGGGACAGGCTCTTGCAATAGGTATTGTTCTCTTTTGATGGAAAAAGGACAGAGGTCCAGACCAGGGCAGGGGCTGAGGGGCAGGGGGGAAAGAGGTGAAGGACAACAGCATTTCTCAGACTCCGACGTGTACCTGACATCGCCTGAGGATCTGCCAGAACCTGGCTTCCGATCCGGCGGCTCTGGTGGGGCCTGAGCTTCTGCATTTCTAACAAGCTCCCGGGCGCTCCGCGGCTGCGGGTCCGTGCACCGCACTTGGAGTATGGAGGGATGAGAGCGCAGTTAGAGGAGTGACAGGGCTTGGGGCTGGGTTGCAGGGGGAGGTAAGAGAGGAGGGGGGGGCTGTGTCCTGTGCCCTCCTCCTTGGAGGAGGAAGCAAGGTCTAGCCCCTTGGAGTCAGCGGTGGCACAGGTCCCCTGACCTCCAGCCCCTCGGCTGCCTGCAGATGAGCTGACGGTGCCCCGGTATCGCACGGAGAAGCCCTCCAAGTCACCCCCGCCACCCCCTCCCCGCCGGAGCTTCCCGTCCTCCCACGGCCTGACCACCACGCGCACCGGAGAGGTTGTGGTCACCAGCAAGAAGGACTCGACTTTCATCAAGGTACCGCCCCACCTGGGGCAGGGCGTGAGGGGTGGGGTTAGGGGGATTCCTGAGGGCCCTCCAGGGATCCCCCGGACGGTCCCCTCTCAGAGGAAGTGGCAGGAAAGAAGCTGGCCAGTGGGGACTCCGTTCTGGCTTGGGCTTCCCCATGGGAAGGGGCCGTCCTGGGAGGACGAGGAGCCAGGGCAGGTGGGAGATGGTCGAGAGCCCATGGAGCCTAGGAGGGGAGCTGATGCTGGAGGCGGGGCAGAGCCTGGGCTTGACGGGGCCTGGGCCTTGCAGAAGGCCGAGTCCGAGGAGCTGGAGGTGCAAAAACCCCAAGTGAAGCTGCGCCGGACGGTGTCCGAGGTGGCCCGCCCGGCCTCCACCCCACCCATCATGGCCTCTGCCATCAAGGACGAGGACGACGAGGACCGCATCATCGCGGAGCTGGAGGTGGGTCAGGGCTGCGGCTGGCCCCCGGGTCGTCCGCCAGACCCGGCTCCCTTTCCCTGCCAAGCTGACCCTGGGGCGAGGTGGCCGGACTAGGACAGGGGTTGGACTCTTGGGCTTCCCGCTGGGTGCCGGCCTGTTTGGGACCCTGTTCTTGCCTCGATTTTTCTCTCCATTGTAAAGTGTGTGTGGGGGGGAGGGGGGGTGGGTCTAAAGTCTCTCCCTGCAGGTTTGGGTTTTTAAAAAATATTTTTATATGTTTTTATTGATTTCAGAGAGAGGAAGAGAGAGGGAGATGGAAACATCAATGATGAGAGAGAATCATTGACCAGCTGCCTCCTGCACACCCTCTTCTGGGGATGAGCCCCAAACCTGGGCATGTGCCCTGACCAGGAATCGAGCTGTGACCTCCTGGTTCATGGGTCAATGCTCAACCACTGAGCCACACCGGCCAGGCGAGGTTTTTGCTTTCAGTCTTTGTGAATCACCCCTAACTGCCCTGAGACCCCCCCTGTGCTCTGAGACCCCCACCCTTGAATGTTCTTTGAACATTTAATACCCAGGTGCCTCGAACCCATCCCAAGTCACTCAGACTCCAGTGTTCCCGGCCCCCTCTCTGAGTGGCCGCAGACCCTGGATTCCCAGGGCTGCTGGAGACAAGATAAATGGGAGGGCAGAGTGGCCAGTGATGACTGTGAAGGGCCGAGGAGCGAAGCTGGGATCCCAGTGCCAGCCCAGGCCCTCGCTTCCCGTGGGGCCTGAGCCATAGACCAGCACCTCCGTTGTCCTCCCTGTGCGTCTCCTCCAAACTGCCCCCCACTTTCTGCTCCCCAGGTGTTTGAGAGAAGCTCAGTGGCTTCCCTCCCCCCCACGCCCTGCCGCCAGCCGATCCCTACCTTGCTGCCCCCCCAGGACTCAGGGCCCCCCGGGGGCTCAGCCCCCGGCCCCACATGGAAGGTAACAGGCTGCCCCCACCTCTCACGGCGCTCTTTCTGCCTGTGCCGCCACAGCTTCCTCTCTTCACCTGTCACGCTAACCCGCTGAGATGCCAGTCACACCCCTGGGTCCCCACCACCGCCACAGCCTCACCCACCTGGACCCCCCCCCCCCCCAGGACAGGTGCACAACCCTTCCTTCCATCCCTGGGACGCCAGCAGCCCCTTGGGTCTGCTTTTCCTTTTCTTGTCTTTTTTTATAATAAATTTTATTGATTTTTTTACAGAGAGGAAGGGAGAGGGACAGAGAGTTAGAAACATCGATGAGAGAGAAACATCGATCAGCTGCCTCCTGCACACTCCCCACTAATGTGCCCGCAACCAAGGCACGTGCCTTTGACCGGAATTGAACCTGGGACCCTTGAGTCCGCAGGCCGACGCTCTATCCACGGAGCCAAACCGGTTGGGGCGGGTCTGCTTTTTCTTACAGGCTTCATTCGGGTCAGCCCATGGGGTCTGGGTATTTTCTTCCAATCTGTGGCCCGAGTTTAGGTCTGGCCTGCAGCCTGGGTTTTGTCCTTGGGAGTTTGGACCTTGTTCACTAGGTGACTTTAAGTCCAACTCAAAATCTGACTTTGTCCTGAGCCCTTGTCTAAGTCTCCACCATGCCCCCTACTCTGCTGCCTGTGCCAGGCGGGGGTTCATTTCTCCCACAGGAACCTGTGCCTTGCACTGGGGCCAGGACTCCCCAGGGGGAGCTCATTTCAGCCCCTCTCAGGCCCCTGGCCCCATCTTGCCCTCTTGGTCAGGGAGCTTGGAATGGAAACCCGCACCCTTCCTTGGCTGCTGGCTCCGTATCTTTCAGCATTTGGGAAGCTCTCCTTTCTCTCTGACTTCAGTCCTTGCTGCTGTCCCCTGCACTTATTTCCTTTGTACTCGTTCTTGGGAACTTGGGGGTGGACTTGCTGTCTGCACCCCTCGGGGACTGTGCCTCGGGAGGGCAACCTGGGCGGGGGGGCTGGGAATCTCCCTCCGCTCAGTCACTCCACGCTGGGCGGGGGGACTGGGAATCTCCCTCCGCTCAGTCACTCCACGCTGGGCCGGGGGGGCTGGGAATCTCCCTCCGCTCAGTCACTCCACGCTGGGCGGGGGGACTGGGAATCTCCCTCCGCTCAGTCACTCCACGCTGGGCTGGACGGGGCGACTGGGAATCTCCCTCCGCTCAGTCACTCCACGCTGGGCTGGACGGGGCGACTGGGAATCTCCCTCCGCTCAGTCACTCCACGCTGGGCGGGCAGCCTCCCGCGCACACAGGCTCCCCTGCCTCCCCTGGTTCTCCTTGGCCCACCGTGGGCTCCATGCCGGCCACCACCTGATTTCTGGCCTGGCTTGAGGCCTGGTGGTGCTTTGTCTCCCTGGCCAGGGGGAGCAGACAGGCGCCAGATGGGGGGCAGTGCTGTCTGCTGGGTGCAGGATGGACACAGAGCTGTCCGAGGAGCCGTCTGGGGATGAGCATTATGGGAGGGCTGCCCCCAGAGGGCTGTGCCTGCGGCCCCCAGCCCCTGCCCCTTCTGGCTCAGAGCCAATCGGAAGGGGCCCAGTGGGCAAAGCCCCTCCGTGGGCCTTTGGGGACCTGGCTCACCCCTGCACCCCAAGGCACCGTCGGGCAGTGGAGCCAGGCAGGCATGGGTTACCCTCTCTGCCTTCCTAGTCTGCACCCCCGTCTTCAGGTAAGCCGGTGGCAGGGCGGGTGGGAGGGAGGCTGGGGAACCTGCTGCCCCCGCCCCAAATGTTCCCTGTGGCTCCTTTTAGTGGAAAGAGCACTGGACTTGGAGCCAGACTACCTGGGTTCAAGTCCTGGCGCTGCCACTAACTAGCTGTGGGTAAATGACCTTGAGCGAGTCACATGACCCTCCCCACCCTTGGTTTCTACCTCGTGAAGACGGTGAGAGCCATCTGGTGGGTTACAGTAGGGATGAAAGGTGAAGGCGTAGGCGACAGAGCCCGGCCCAAAACTGGGGCTCAGAGTTAGACCAGGGCTCACTCCGTTTGGGGGTCTCTGTGGCCGCTCCAAAGCCAAAGCGAGGGATGTTCACACAGAAGCAGGTGCTCTAGCTTTGCCGGAGCCTGTGTGCAACAGAGGGACTTGGTCCAGCCGAGCTCCCCCCCACCCCCACGTCCCCCGCCTTGTGAAGTTCTGAAAGTGGAGGGTGGAGGGACCAGGAGTCTCTGGCCTGTGGTGAGGATGAGAGCCTAACCCTCAGAACCTGGAGGCCAACATCTGGTCTTCACCCTCACAGGCTGCTGGGCCGTCACTCAGTTCAATCCAGCAAACAGCCGTGTGCAGGGTGCCAGCTCACTGACTCTCCGCCCGCCCCTCCTGTTGCTATCCCATTGCACAGGTGGGCAAACTGAGGGGGGTGCCTGGGAGAGCTGCTCCCAGGACTCAGCACGGGCAAGGAGAAGTCAGCTTGTGTCTGTGCTTCTTGGTAAACTGACTTCTCTGCCAGAACGCGGGAGGCTGGAGGGTGTGGTGGGAGGAGGCCTGATTCCTCGTCCCAGCTTGGCCTCTAATTGCTGAGTTCACTCAGGCCCCTCCCCTGCCTCAGTTTCCCCCACTATGGGAGAAAGGGGCTGGGCTCACCCATCGTCTAACCCCCCCCCACCCCCAGCCCCAGCCCCAGCTCTGGTGGTTTAGTTTGCAGGGATCATATTCTGCCTCATCTTTCTTCTCCCCCCAGGCGGCCCTGGGTGCCAGGGCCTTGTGCATCCCCCGGATCATCTTGACGGAGTGTGCCCCCGACCCTCCCTCCCCACCAGAGGCCAGGCTGGAGGAGCCCGGTCCCAGAACGACCCCCACCCCCAGACCCCGGACCCTGGTTGGCAGTGGGAGGGCCCCGCCAGAGGTGGTGGCCGAGGCTTCCAGGCCCAGCAGCAGCTGGGTGCCCGAGAAGCCAGGGGCACCTCTGAAGAGACAGGGCTCAGGGGGCTACAGTCCGGAAGAGGGAGGAGCCAGGGTCCCCTGCTCTCGGGGACCAGCCCCAGACAGAACTCAAGAGCCCTCCACTGCCGAGACCAGAGAAGACCACCCAGAGGAGACCCCCAAGGACTCTGGACACGACGCCCCACCTGGCAGCGGGCAGTGTGAGGGCCAGCCCGGTGCTGGCCTCGGCGGCACAGTGAGGGGTGCCACCCCCCAGCGGATGGACAGCCTGGAAGAGACGCTCCGGGAGCTGGAAGCCACGCTGAGCCAGATGGGCACGGCCCCCTCCGAGAGGCCCCTTGGCAGCCTCCCACCCCTGCCCCCCAGGCCCAAGGTGGCTGCCTCCTCCCCTGTTCTCCCCTCCTGCCTTAATGCTCCAGTCTCTCCATCTTCAGAGCTGGAGGGAGTTGGGGGCTGCAGGAGCACCCAGACAGCCCCCTTCTCCCACTGGCCTTCTCTCCGCTCCTGCCACCCTCCTGGGAGCCTGGCGACGGGCAGGGTTTGCAGGCTGAGCCCTTGGAGGCTGGGAAGCTGGCCTCCACAGGGACCAGCCCATCCAGGCCTGGCAGGGACCAGGGCCTCTCCTCTGCTCTGTATCTGTAAACCAACAAATAAAGTTTTCTCACTCTTTCCCCCCGCTCCCCGCCCCTCCTGTGTGACTCTTTCTGTCTCTGTCGTTCTCTGCCTGCGCCTCTGGACTCCCAGGGCCCTTCCGGGCAGGTCTGGTACCTCGAGTGGTTCAGGGGGCTGGACTGGTCCGTCTTAGGGAGACTGCACCCCCATCTCCCATTGGGAGGAGATGTGGGCCTGGGGCTGCCAATCCTGCTCTGTTTGCCATTATAAAGACCCCCCCACTCCCCCATCTCAGACCTGCTCTCCTGGGCTCAGGATGGTGCCCCTTGCTGGGAGTGGGGGTGTTACATTAGAAGTGGCTCCCCCAAGGGGTGCCAGCTGCCTCTGGGCTCTCCAAGGAAACCACCACCGAGTTCTCACTGGGGAGCTGAGTGGTGAGGAACCTAGCGGGTACCCCTGCCACCTCTCAGGGAGGCCTTAGACCTGGCCTCAGAGAGTGGCCCTGAGTCCTGGGCAGGGGTGTGGAGCCTGGAGGGGTCTCCAGGGCCCACTGAAGAGGTCCTAGCCCCAGAGACCCCGCCTAGTGCCTGGGACTCCTGTTCCCCCCACACACACACCTGACCCGGCTCTTCTTCCTGCAGAGTGGCGGAGGCAGCGTGCCGCCCATGAAGGTGGTGACTCCAGGGGCCTCTAGGCTGAAGGCAGCCCAGGGCCAGGCCGGCAGCCCCGACAAAGGCAAGCATGGCAAGCAGAGGGCTGAGTACATGAGGATCCAGGCCCAGCAGCAGGTAAGGTGGGCACCACGGGAACAGGCCCTCGGCCCCATCCAGTCCCCCGCCCCCACCCTGCAGTGCTGTGTGCTGGCCGCCTCCTGCCATTGTCCCCGTGACCGCCTTCCCACCTGATGCCCAGAGAGGTCCTCCTGCCAGGACCGCCCCAGCAGCCCCTTGAGCCATCTCCTCTCTCCTCTCCCTAATCCCAGGGCTCTGGATCTGGGTTAGGAGTTAGGCTCGCAGCCAGGCCTCTCCCCGCACCGGCCCTCACACAGGGCCAGAGAGCCCTCTCCGCAGCTGCTTCCGCAGGAGGGGGAGCGAGTAGACTCCTGTCCCCACCAGCCCCAGTGACGGGTCCTTCTAAGACCTGGCCTGCCTGGGGTGTGGGAGGGGGACTTAGATGCCCCTTCATCTTCTGCCACTCCCCTCTTCTCCACTGTCTTCTCGCCACCTGCTCTGTGGGACCCCACCCCCCAAATCTCCTTTCAGCCTCCCTCTTAGCTCCCAGGCCATTGCCCAGCTGAGGGAGAAGCCAGCCTGCACCTGCAGCTCAGTCTGGTGCTTGGGGTTCAGTGTGTTCCCGTGGACGTCGGATGGGGGGGGTGCAGAAGGAGAGAGACCTCACCCCCAGATGGGAAGGAGCGGCGGGGGTGTTTCACCCTCATTCAGATTTGATTTGCAGCCGTGGGTACAGAGTTGACCTCACCGTGGGTGTTTCTGCCCTGTGGGCCCGGGTGCCAGGGTGGCTGGCCCAGAGGTGCAGGGTGGCCCCTGGGCCTAGATGTTGAGAGGCCGTTAGGGCACTTGTTTGGTTCCGTGACTATTTCTCAGCAGGTCCCAGATGCCAGGCCTGTTCTGGGCATTGGGGCTGTGAAATGTCCAGATGCTGGGACCTAAAGAAGGTTCTAGGCTCAGAGGCAGGAGGTTAGAAATGGGTGAGTCCCGCCGCCTCCTTTACAGCCGAGGGGACAGCGCAGAGATGGAAAGGGACTTCCCGGGGTGCAGAGCAAGGTGGATCAGAGCCAGGAGCGGCCCCCAGGAATCCCAACGTCATTCCCACCTCACGGCCGGGAAATGGGGGTTCTGAGGTGGTGCAGCAGTGCCCGAGGCTGCACAGAAATCGGAGACACAGCTGAGAAAAACCCCTTGGATTTGTGCTCAAGATCCAGGGATGGCGTGGCGGCCAGGTTCCCAGGGGTGCAAGGACCCCAGTCTTGGTGCCCCTGTGGACAGCCCCTCTTCTTCGAGGGCTGGGAGCGCTGTGAGCACCCACTGTATCCTCTCAGATGGCTCAAATGGATGGACTGTAATGAAGGGACCACCCAGAGGGATGAGGGAAAGCACAGGGATGTTGAGGTACCCAGGGACTGGTGAAAGCAGAAAGCTGGACCACCCTGGGGAGGGGGGAGGCAGAAGGCATAGAATTCAGGGAGCCCGGTGAGACTGGACAGCAGGGCTATAGTTAGGGAGGGCAGGGCTGCAACGTGACCCCAAGGAGGGAGGTAGTGGAGAAGAAACATCACCCCTTCTCTCTCCATCCTGCCATAACCCAACCAGAAGCTAGTCAGCAAAGGCAGGGGGTGGGGGTGTCAGCCAACCAGGGCACAGAGCAGGGCAGGACTTGGATCGGGGGGAGGATGGAGAGGCAGATAGAAAATACTAGTAGTCAGTACACCTTCCATGTACCTAGTTTATGTATCATATTTAATCCTCATAACTTTATATCTTAAAACACATGTGCTCAATCTGCTTTGTCACTGCTAATCCCTGAAGGGCAGTGGTTCTCAACCTTCCTAATGCCGCGACCCTATAATACAGTTCCTCATGTTGAGGTGACCCCCAACCATAAAATTATTTTCGTTTCTACTTCATAACTGTAATTTTGCTACTGTTATGAATCGTCATGTAAATATCTGATATGCAGGATGTATTTTCATTGTTACAAATTGAACATAATTAGAGCATGGTGATTAATCACAAAAACAATATGTAATTATATATGTGTTTTCCGATGGTCTTAGGCGACCCCTGTGAAAGGGTCATTCGACCCCCAAAGGGGTCGCGACCCACAGGTTGAGAACCACTGCTGTAGGCACTCAGTAAATATTTGTCGGGTAGGTGAATGAATGAATGAATGAATGGGTGGATGAATTTGCCGAGTATCAGGCCCAATCCAGGGGGAAATAGACAAAGCAGACTTGAAATGTTAAACTATCGTAATAATCACAGCTCCCACGTATTGCGTCCTTAGTACAGACACCGAGCCTGGTGCTCTGTGTGGCATCGTCTCACCTGCCCTGATGCTGCAGGGACTGTTTCCCCTGCCATGCAGGTCCCATGCAGGTGAGCACCTGAAAGCCCTGGGAGACCCTGCTTAGGGTCCCACTCGAGGCGGTGGCAGAGCGGGGACTTGGGCCCGGGTCTGCCTGTCTTCCTCTGGAGTCTCCTGCCTTGTCAGGGAGCAGGAGCTCTGGGTCGCAGGGAGCGTGGGCGAGATGGCACCAGTGACCTGGGTACTGTCGCCTGGAGCACTGGGGAGCAGCTTTGGGCCTCGTGTATCAGTTGGAATGCTTTTAGCGGCAAGTCACAGAAACTCCAATTCTAAATGGCTTACACAATGAGGAGGGTATTCGGTAACAAGACAGAAGTCTGGAGGCAGGGAGGACCCAGGGCTGGGGAATTCAGCAGCTCAAGAATGTCAGGAAACAGGTTTCTTTTCTATTTGGGTCCTGTTGGCCCAGCCTTCTGCCCTGCCCCCAGGGCTGCCTTCATTCCAGGGGCCCTAGGACACAGATCTTCTCGGGGGCAGGAGAATCGTTCCCGGAAGCCCCCATCTGATCTCCCCTCTCGCCTCATTGCCCTGCCTACATCCGCCACTGGCAAGGAGAAGGGATTGCTTGAAATTGCCATATGCTAGTATTTCTCAGGACCCTCCCCGCCTGGGCTGTGAGAAGCCCCGTCTCTCCTGACAGCCCTGTGCCTGGTTCAGGCAAATAGGAAGGAAGAAGGGCTGGTGGGCAGCGGGTGGGTGGGCCTGGGGATGGGCCCGGAGGAACGGCCAGCAGGGTCTGCTGCGTCAGGATGATCGAGCCCGTATGGGAATCTGCGCGTCATAGCGTGGAGGGACCGGTCAGCGTGCGAGGGCATGGAGAGGCCGCTAGCCTGTGTCCCACAGGACGAGGAGGGTGCAGGGTTCAGCCTAAGGGTTCCGGCCTCCCCCAGCAGAGAGCCGAACACCTGACAAAGCTCTGCTCCTCTGGGCATAATTGGGAGCAACAGGGACGGACTGGCTGGGGAGATGCAAGTGGCAGGAACCTTCAGAGACAGCAGCTGTGCCACCTGAGAATTCTGAGCAGCGCAGGGTGCAGGGCGAGGTCACAGGCACAGCTGGACATGCTCCCTCCGCTTCAGGAAGTGGGCTGTGGCTGTTGCTGCAGCCGGTCAGTCTCCCGAGAGGGACTAGGGCCTGAGAGAGCTTGACCAGACAAAGGCTCACAGAGCCACTGTAAGGGGTCTCCGTGAAGGAGAGGTTGGCAGGGGGTGGGGGCATCCCATCCATGTGACTCTGCCCAGCGCTGTGGGCAGGGGGTGGGGGGACATCACTTGGGTGAATGCAGGGCCAGGTAGAGGCCCAAGTGGGAAGGCAGGTGTTTTAAAGACCAAAGCTCAGAATAGACATAGATGGAGGCTTTTGACAAGTGCTAAAGGGGAGGAACAGAGAAAAGCTTTTAACTAGAGATGAATTGAGAACAAAGGGGACAGCCAGGAGGGAATCAAACAGCTGGCCCGGGACTTGGTGAGATGTGAAGAGATGCAGGAGACACGGGAGAAAGAACTTTAAATAGGAAAGGGGCGGGGATGGGGCCAGACAGGAGCCCAGGGGAAGTGACAGGGAGTCAGAGAGCTCTCGGTTGCCATCAAGGGGCCATGCCTGGCACCTGGCTCTTGGCAAAGGCCCGAGTGAACGGAAGGACCCGGTGCCTGAACCCTTTGGAGTAAGGAATGTGCGGCCACAGTAGAGGAGAGGGCGGGAGACCCAAAGGGGAACGTGCCTTGAGTGGGGGGCAATGTCGACTGCAGCCTGCAGTGTGGTGAGCAAACCCCAGATGAATCACGCGCTCATGGGGGGGGGGGCAGGGGGGCGACATGACCACCAGCAGCAAACGCGGGCTCGCTGTCAGCGGTCAGGCTGCCTGCGATCTCATTTCCCTTCCAGGCTGCTGGGGGCTCGGCCTGGCTTTCCCGGGCAAGGCCTCTGGGAGAGCTGACCCGGCAGCTGGCTGCTAATACAGGTCGTGGGAAACAGACTGACCTGCGCAGACCTAACCGGCAGGAGGTCTCTGGCCAGGGGCCACGGCTGTTTCCAGTCCTCTCCCTTTCCGTCTTCTTTATCAGTAAATACGCTGTCACACTGGTAGCTGAGCAAGGCCAGGAGGGACAGGAGAAAACCCGGCCGCGTAGCCCTGACCCCGTGGACCTCAGTCCAGTGAGCAGCAGGTTCGGTTGGGGCGCCTGCCCAATATGCAGGCCCCGGAGCCCACGCCGGAGGCGGATTCTGGAGCCGGCCCGGGACTCGGCATTTGCCCCACATCCTCTCCTGGAGGTGGAGGCGATGCAGGCGGCTCCGGAGCCATACAAACCTCCAGGACCCGCCCAGCTGCAGGGGTTGCTGGAGGCGGGGAAGGGGTTGGGCTGCTTCTAACTATCAGAGCTGAGTGGTGAGTGCGGGACATGATACCGGGGAGTGAGCGCCCCCCTCACCAGGCCCGGAGAAGCAGCTGTACAGGAAGCAGGTGGGAGTGAGGCTCAGTGCGGCCAGAGCCTTTTCCTCCCGGGTGGGTGGGTGGGGGTGGGGAGGCTCTTTAGCGAAGTGTTTCCCGGGGAGGACACGCTCCCCAGATGCCACCCCAAGACCTTCTGCTTAGAATCAGCCTCCCGCTGAGGTCGGCAGGGCCCCGGGCTGGGCTGCGGCCCTCTGGGACTACGAGCCCACCTCCTCCCTCCCTGCTCCCAGGGCATGCACCCCGTGGCCGTGGCCGCTAACGTTTCATTTCTCCTTCCTCCCTCCCCTGTCCTCTTCCCCGCCCCATCTCCCTCTCCGCTGGCCCTGGTGCCGTCTCCCTTGTGCTTCTCTGGTCCCTCTGTTCCACCTTCTCTCTTTCCTATCAGTAACCTTGGACCTGTGTTCCCACCCCAGTTCCCAGGCCCTTTGGTCCAACTCCGTGCCCCCTTCTGCCCTGCTGTGCCCCCCCTGCCCTGTCTCAAAGGGACCACTCTCTTCAGACGGTTTCTTCCTTCTGCAGTTACTTTTCTCTCGGACATGTGGAGGTTTTTTCCTATTTTAAAGCTTCAGCTGGGGGCCAGCATGAAGGCTCTCCCTTCCTCTCTCTGACCCCTGACCCCTGTTTGTGTTCCAGGCCACTAAACCGTCTAGAGAGACGAGCGGGTCGAATGAGACCTCAAGCCCAGTCTCAGAAAAGCCCTCGGCTTCCAGAACCTCTATCCCCGTATTGACTTCGTTTGGGGCAAGGAATTCTTCCATCTCCTTTTAGAGGCCCCCTCGCACCTCCACCCCAGCCTGCCCCCCTCCCTGACCCCCGACATGGATCTCCCTGCTCTTCCCTTCATCTCCCCCCCATCCCCACTCCATCCTCAGACCCTGGGGAGGGTTGCCACAGGGGTGGCCCTCCTCGCGTCTCTCTCTCCCCACCCCCTGTTGGTGTTTTTGGTGTTTTTTTTTTTAAAAACGATTCACTTTTAATTATCGTTCTTTTTTAAAAATAAAAAGCAAAACAGTAAAACTGAGAACCAAAACACACCACCTTCCTTTGACTTCCTGTTCTAAAATGGCCCACTTCCTATCATCTTCCCTCCCTTTTCTCTTTGTCCACTCCTCTGTCCAAGTCCATCCTGAAGTTCCTGCACCTCCCCCGTCCTCCCCCCTCCCCCCCTCCCCCCAACTTCCTAAGAGCACTCCAAACAAGCTCTGAGCCCCGGAGACTTGGAGCAGCAAGACCCGGCTCCCCCCTCCTCTGGAAGCTGGACATTGGACCAACCCGTGCCAGGCTGGGAAGTGGGACGCAGGCAGACCGTGGCCCTGGAGGCACCCCGCCTGTCCCAGCTCCGCAGTGACTGAACTCTGAACACGGCTGTTTCTTTGCTCCCTGGTGGGCCTGGAGTCAAGATTTTGGGACTGGAGGGGCCTCAGAGCTTGAGGGGCCTCAGGATGGGTGTGGGGTACGTGGGGCCGTTGAATCTGTGTCCTTGGAGAGGACTTGGCTTCCTGGGACTCCCTTCCTGTGATGAGGGGCCACCTGGCCTGCGCCAAGGGGAGGAGGGGCCCCTGTGGACTATTGGCTGTGGACGGTGCGGGGAGCAGACAGCCTGGCCCTGGAGACACTGCCTTGGGAGCCGGCAGCCCAGGAGGGGTGTTTGGAACTTTTAGTTTCCTAATTTAGCACTTTAAACGACATTAACTTATTTCAGGGGGCGGGGTGGGCAGGAATGGAGGGCCTAGATGATTAGATGTTGAGGCCTGGTGGGTGGGAAGGGTCTGGTTGTGAGGGAAATGGGGGGAATACAGAGGAGGCTGACAGGAGCCGTGAGGATGGCTCTGACCCCAGGGGTAGGGGGACTAGACCTTCAACCATCCTCTTTGAGATCGGAGGGCTTTCAGGGAAGGGATACGACGTGGTCTTTGAATGGGGAGCCGGTGACCGCTGGGGAGATCCTTGAGGGTCCCTGAGGCCAGGCCCCCACCTGCGGACACCCGCCTGGCTTTTGGCCTGAGCGGGGCGGAGGGAAACCAGTTTTGGTTCTCAGCCTGGCCCCGCAGAGGGCAGAGTGAGGGGCCCACAGGGAGACTCTGTGGGTGCGGAAGGAGGAGGAGGGTGGAGTGCAGCCCCAGGGAGCAGGGGTACTGTTTGGAGCACAAAGTGGGGTACGCGCAGGGGAGGGAGGGCTGGGATGAGTCTCCCTGAGAGAAGCACAGAAAGAAGGAGCCACTGAAGGCAGCGCCTCTGGGCCCTGGGACCTGGTGGGAAGGTCCCTTCCCGGGGAGCTGTTGAGGGCTGGGGAGGGAGGGAAAACTGGGTTGTGTTTCTTCATTTCTCTTTTTTTTTTGTTTTTTGTTTTTTTTGTTGATTCATTCTTGTTTTCTAGCTTTGGATCATTTTTGTACAAAGGCAAGTAAGCCTTTTTGAAAAAGAACAAAAGAAGAGGAAAAAAATCCCTCCTGAAAAAAAACAAAACCTGGAAAATAGAAAAAAAAAAAAAAAGGACCTCATAAATGATGCAATTACTTTTAATTGCAGGCAACTCTTTACATTTAAGTGAAGTGTCTTAACATTTTATATTGTTTTAAAAATATATTTACATATTATATATATAATATACGTAATATAAATATATATAAATATTTAAAAAAGAAAAAAAAAAAAGAAAACCACGGCACTCTCTCCCTGGCCGCTGTTTTGGCGGGGGAGGGGGGCTGGAGGGTGGGCACATGGCCTGGCTTCTGTGGTCCAGTAACATGGTGTGGTTTGACTTGGCTGTACAGAGACCCCTGACTTGGGAGGGGAGGGGGGAGTGGTGCCCCCTCCTCCCTCCACTCCATGACTCTTCGCTTGCTACTTTTCACTTGCCCTCACCTCCCACCCTCAGCCCGGTGACCTGAATGTGTGCCCCACCGTCATTGTCCTGAGTTGAATGTCCCTTTGTGGGGAGGGGGGGGCAGGGGGGAGTGTCCATCCCCCAGGGGGCAGAGGGAGGGAACCCTGGGCCCGCCCCACCTGCTCACGTGGAGCCCAGCGGGATTCGCATCTTTCTTTCACTTCGGCTCCTGCACATTACGGGCTGAGAGGCATTTGCGTGGAATTGTGCACAGCCTGCGTGTCCGTGTACACCGGCACAAATCCACTTCCCCGTGCGTGGTGGGAAGCGTGTGTGCACAGGGGTGGGTTACCGCCCCCGTAGGCGGGGAGGTGTGCGCCCGTAGGTGCGTGGAACCTGCTTGGGCATCAGCACTTGCCCACCTGCACGTCGGTGTGGAAGAGCTTTTGCATATGAGAGCGCGTGTGATGTGTGTGTGCAGATGTGTGTAGCTGCAAGAGACTGTATGTATGTGGGCCACATGTGTGGACAGGGGGGTGTACATGGAGGTGCATGTTGACCTGTGTGGGAGTGTGCAAATGTGTGTAGACCCAGGCGTGCGGAAGTGCCTGTGTGATGAACTGTTCCATCATCCCTGCACCACTTGCTCTGGCCGCCCTCCCAAGCCCCCATCCCCTTGGCCTCTCAAAGCCCACAGCACGTCAATGCCTCCCCCTCCCCTCCAGCTGCATGCGCCTCGCTGCTCTGTCCATCCGTGTGTGCTTGACCAAGAGAAAACTAAACCGCCTGGGGGGCCCTTGTACCTGGTCCTCCCAGCCCCCGCCCACTGTGCTGTGATACTCACACGGGGGCTCTCTCTCCCGCCCCTTCCACAATATGCTGTTTCCCTAGGAGCCTCGGGCTCGGAGAGGGGTCCCAGGTGGGCCCCCCCGGGGCGAGCCCTGGCTCCACACCCTGCCCGGTCCACCCCGTAGGGCCCGTGTTGGTGTAGCAGTGATGGCTTCTGTGGATATTCTGTGACCTCTGTCAGTGTAACTTGACAATTTCTAAATGGAAAAGGGTTGCTGTGTTTTCTCTGTCTCTCTTTTTTAATGTCCTTTTTCTTCTCCCCACTTTCCTGCTCTCCTTTTTCGGTTTTCTAGCCGAGTGTTTGGGGCTTAAATAAAACTTGTTTCTTTTTCCTCTCCTGGATCTCCTTCCTATAGGCTGCTGTCTCATCATTTCTCCGCGTCACCCTGGAAGGTGCGGGGATGGGTGGGGCAGAGGAGGGGGGTCCCTGGGAGCCAACTGCACCACAAGCAAGGCTCAGGGGAGGAGGGGCAGGAACACACAGGGGCTGCAGCTGCCCCCAAGGGCCTGAGACCAGCTCCGGGAGGCTGGAGAGGGACATCTCTTGGCTAAGCTGCTTCACCACCATCGGTGAGGTCGCTACTGGCGTTGCTGACTCCTGTGGGCGACGGAGCCAGAGATGTTAGATGTCTGGCTCAGCGTCATATAGCCAGTAAGGTGCACTGAGGATTAGAATCCAGCTCTGCCTGACCCAAAACCCAATGCTTTCTCCCCAAATGAAGTAGGGTCTGATTATCTCTATAGTCCCCATTTCTCATCTCAGCGACTCAGACATGTACACACACACACACCCATACAGTTAGTGAAACGGCACTGACATAAGACAGTGCACTCTGGTGTTTTCTGTTAAATTCTAAACATATCAGTCGCAACCCACTAAATTGATTTCATGACCTTTCAATGGGTCAGAACCCACGGTTTGAAACACTGTCTGCTGGTCGAGTTTCAGCCCCCACCATGTTGCATTTCCGCCTTCTCCTCAAAGGCCTACTGGCTCCACTTCCCCCATTCTCCTCGGAAATGGAAAGAGCCCTGAGAGGAGGTTTATTCTTGGTTCTGATTGGGTGGGGGCCCTGACCCTGACCCTGTAGCCAGAAAGCTGCCGGACCCTTCCAGGTGATCATAGCAGAGGCCAGCCTGCCCCACCACTGAGTGGCCAGATGTCCTGATGGGCTTTTCGGTTTGCCTGGCATTCTGAAGGCTGCACCACTGTTCCAGCACATTCTAAAGGTCCTCAGGCTGCCCTCTTAGGCATTCTCCTGCTTCACTGAAGCCTGGGGTATTACTGGGACTCCTCTACCCCCAATAGACCAGCCCTAGACAATGCCTCCTTTATTTAAACAGGACATGTGGCCTGCCGGCCGCGAGTTTGACATGCTTGCCCTAGACCTTAGAACCCTGACACTTGACCCCCTGCCTGCTGACCTTTGGCCCCTGGCCCTTGACACCCGAATGATAAACCTTGACCCCTGACCTTTGACCTCTGAATGTTGACCCCCCCGAACCCTGACCTTTGACCCTAAACCTTGACACTCGACCTAGACCCTTAACTATCCTAGCAACCCTAACCTTTAACCCCAAACCCCTAGCACTAGCCCTAGTCTTTGACACCATGCACTTTGACTTCTGACCCTTAACCATTGATCTTTGACCCTTGACCACCCTGACCTTGACACCTGACCTTAGGTACTTGACACATTGACTTTTACTCTTGACCTTTGACCCTTGATCCCAAAACTTGACAACCCTAACCATAACCCTAGACCTTAGACCCTTGACTCCTGAACATTGACCTTTGACCCCTGACCCTTGACAGCTGACCTTTGACCTCAATGGTGTTTAACCTGTGACCCCAACCTTGAGCCCTGGCCTTTGATCTCTGAAATTTGACCCCTGACCCTAACCCTTGACCTAGACCCTTAACAACCCTAACCCTCAGCATAACCCTAGATATCAGACCCCATGACCTTTGACCTCTGACCCTTGAACCCTGAACGTTGACACTTGACCCCAGACCTTCAACCCTTGATCACGAAACTTTGACACATGACCTTTTACCCTAACTCTTGATGCTTGACCCTTGAACTAGACCAGTGATGGCGAACCTTTTGAGCTCGGCGTGTCAGCATTTTGAAAAACCCTAACTTAACTCTGGTGCCGTGTCACATATAGAAATTTTTTGATATTTGCAACCATAGTAAAACGACGACTTATATTTTTGATATTTATTTTATATATTTAAATGCCATTTAACAAAGAAAAATCAACCAAAAAAAAGAGTTCGCGTGTCACCTCTGACACGCGTGTCATAGGTTCGCCATCACTGAACTAGACCCTTGACAACAGTAACAACCCTTTCCCTAACCCTAACCCTCACTATAACCCTTGGTTATCTTTGATGATTGTCACCTGATTTTCTTACATAGGAATACTAGGCTCATCAAAGGCAGCCTGGAAGCTGGCAAGGAAAAGTATAGAGCCAAGACATAGAAGGAAAACATACCATGCTGTGAGTTTGCACGTGTGAATAAGACAGTGGGCAGAACCCGTAATGTCCCCTTGGGGTAGTGTCAGAGCCTGGAGTGCCTATGATGACAGCTGGCTGGGATGGGCCCTATCAGTGGCCTGCGCCTTGTCCAAGCCTCCTTCCTGTCTTCTTGGCAGTGAAAGGGGGCAGAAATAGAATCCTGGGGAACCAGCTAGTATTGTAAGAAATATGAATCATGCTCTGTTAAGCAGGGTTGTTTTATTCTGATTAAAGAAGGCACATTCTACCCTGGCTGGAGCAGCTGACCTAGAGATGCAGCCCTTCCTCTCCATTTGGAGCTGCCTGTTATCATGGAAAGATTAACAAAGATTTGTTATAGAAACCAAAATCGCCAGCCCTTTGAGGAGTCCCAGCTCTTTTTGCACACCTGCAGGCCTTTGCAAATCTCCAGCCTGCTCACCTGTTAATTTTGGCACTCCCTTTAGCTATTTCCCCACTTAACCCCAGACCTTGCATATCACGAAGCCCTTTGGAGACCCCTAGTCCTTTTGCATATCTGTAAACTGCCCTTTTGCCTACTTTTCTTTGTACTTATAAGCAGCTGGCTTATGGTGGCTGCAGAGAGGTTTTTGTGGATAACCTGCTGCTCTCCCATACTGCGGCAATACTGGAATAAACGCTCATAATGATTCAACCCTGTCTCTGCTTAATTGGCTCAAGTAGTGCCAGGCAGCCCGGACCCATTGCTTGTCCGGTGATAGCAGCACCTCTGGACCATTCTGAAGGTCCAGGCAGACCTGAGAAGGAAAACACGCCCGCGCTCTGTATTTCTAGAGGCATGGAAACCTCCGCGCAATGAGCGTCACCTGCCCTTCCGTCCTGTGTTCTGTGCCCCTGCCACCACTCACTCCCGTCTCCCAGAACAAGACGCCCACAAAATTACCAGGCGGAAGAGCTTTGCCTCCACTCCGCCACCCCCTGGTCCAGCCCCCCTAACCCTCACTCTTCCCCCACCTCCTCTGGCCCTCTCCTCCCTCCAGAACAAGTGAGACATCTGACTTGTGCCTCAAGGAAGGCCATTTATTTCCAAGATATAGACTATACTTTTAAGACAGAACTTTTCAGAAGCAGGAACTCTTAGTTGTTGCCTAGGTAGGTGTGTCAAAGACACAGTGAAAGGAGACATGCGGACGTGGGGCCAGAGGCTTATCCAACACTGTTACAACACTTCTTTAAATGAGCAGAACATCTTTAAAAATCCTTATAAATTCTTTATAATATGTTACACATTTAGAGACAATATTTACAATAAAAGGAAGGGGGGAGGAAGGAGAGAGAAATCTACTTTACAGCAAATCTTTGCATAAACCAAGAGGACTGACAGACAGTGGCAGTAGGGTTCACGCCCCACGCGGGCTTCCCTGGAATGAGTGAGGGCGTGTGTGGGCGGCCTGGGGATGGCGGGTCTATTTACAACGGGAGGGAGGAGGACAGGGGGCTGGGTCTCGCCCATCCTGAAGGACCAGCCCAGCTCAGACCCCGTAAATCAGTGTGTGTGTGTGTGTGTGTGTGAGAGAGAGAGAGAGAGAGAGAGAGAGAGAGAGAGAGAGAGAGAGAGAGAGAGAGAGACGGGATGTTTTACTAACCCCCAAGGGGCAGAAGGTGAGGGTCTGTGTGCCTGAGTTGTGGAAGAAGCAGGCACAGCTGGAAGAACAGAGAGAGAGGCAAGGGAGGTCTAGTAGGGGAGGGACCCTGGACCCTCCCCAAACTGGGGAATGGACAGCTCCCCATGGTCAAAGCGCTATTGGGTGGGGGTGGGGCGGGGGGTGATTCAGAGTTTGCCAAAAGGTTGGTGGGGGAATATACCTGGTGAGAGTGAGTCCTGCCTCCGTGGAGCGGCCCCGCCCCCCTTCTCTGGCTCTGAAAAGCATCAGGGGGAAGGATCCCCGGGGGTACCAAGGGCGGGAGCCCTGCAGGGGGTGGGGAGACAGAGAAAGCAGGGGCGGCAGAAGTCGCTACTGGAAACACCTTTGGACAGTGACTACACACACGACACCCCTCCCACGGACACCAGCACCTTTACCCCCTCTCCCAGACACCCCCGCCCCCACCCCCTTCGCTAGGCGCTAATGGGTGGGGGAGGGGCCAGAGGAGGGAAGGGAAGAACCAGCATCACCCAGTGTCTTTCCTTTAGTCTGAGACTCGGGGTTCCCTATCCACACCCCATGGCCAACAAGGGTCTTTAAGTGCAGGCACAGAGAGGCCCATACGGGCACACCCTGCCATTTACCAGGGGACTCGGCCCCCCCGCAGCCTCTTCCTTCTCCCCCACCCACACTCCGCCCGCTCCCTCTCGATCCCGGCGCACCGACCGGAGAGACGCGGCCGCAGCGCCCCGGGAAACAGGGGAGGGGGTGCGCGCCGGCGGGGACGCCCGCTCCCCCAGGGGGGCCGAGTCCCAGGCGGGGCGGGGCGGGGCGGGGCGGGGCGGGGCGGGTCACAGACACGGGTGGAGGCGGGCGGCGGCCGAGCGGCGCGGGGCCTGGCTCTGCAGGGCCCCCGGGTCCCCGGGCGCGGGCGGCAGCGAGGCGGCGGACGACGGGGCGCGCGCCTTGGTGGACTCCAGGCTGCTGAGCCCCGAGTCCTTGTGGTCGCTGTGCGCGCGCGGGCCCGCGGGCGCCGGGGAGCCCCCCGCGTCCAGCTCCTTCCACTCGTTGAAGTTGAGGTCGGTCAGCGGGCTCTGCACCACCACCGTGTGGCGGCGCCAGCTGCTCCGGCGCCGGCGCGTCTCGGGCGACAGCGGCCGCCGCAGCCGCACGGCCAGCAAGTCGTCGGCGGTGCCGCGGAGGCGCAGCCGCAGGGCCTCCAGGCGCGAGGGCCGCGCGCCCAGCACGGTGCCCGCCGCGGCCGCCGGGGGGCGCAGCGACTCCTGGCTGCTGGACGAGGCGGAGCCGGGCGCGTCCGCGGCGCCGCGGGCCCCTCCCCGCCCGGCGCCCGCCGCCTCGCCGTCGGCGCGGGTCCGGGCCAGGCGGCGGCGCGCCAGGGTGTCGCAGGGCATGAGGTGGTGCGAGGTGAACGAGGGCCGGCGCGCCAGGCGCCCCGCGGGCCCCGCGCCGCCCTCCGTGTCCGTCTCCACGTGGCTCAGCTCGCTGCGCTCGTCGTCCGCCTCGTCCCCGGCGCCCGGCCGCCTCCCGCCGGCGCCCGAGCACACGCTGCGGTCCATGGTGGACAGCGTGGAGTAGCCCGAGACGATGGAGCGCGTGTCGGCCGCCGGCCGCTCCTCCCGCGCCGCCGCGGGGCCCTCCTGGGCGGCGGCGCCCGGCGGCGGGCCCTCCGGCGGGTCCGGGGCGCGGGGCGCGGGCGGCAGTGCCCCCGGCTGGTGCGCCTCCTGCTCCGAGTCGTCGTCCGTGCTGCTGCCCAGCCCGCGCGCCTCCCGCCGCTTCTTCCGCTTGCGGTTGACGGCCGAGATGAAGGAGATCGCCAGCATCTCCCGGGCGTAAGGCTCCTTCTTGGGGGCCCACGAGCCCTGCGGGGAGACGGGTCGGGGTTCAGGGGGTGCCCAGACTCGCGCCAGCGCCTCCCTCTCACCCCGCCCCCGGCAGGAGGCCTCCGCGCCCTCCGCGTGCCCACCAGGATGCCAGCCCCGCAGGCCTCCCACACCGTCCCCTGCACGGCTGTCCCTCCGCCCTGGGGACCCCTGCCGCCCTCCCCCGACCTAGAAGCCTTCGTGGCACCCCTTCCGGTCTTAATCCAGACTCTCAACTCCTTCCTGTGGGCTGGGTGCTGGCCTGGCACCTCCCCGCCCCCAACTTCCGCTCCATGCTCCGTAGGCAGCGCTAGAGAAACCCTTTCAGACTCAGCTCTGGCGACAGTAGTCTCTCAGCCGTCAGTGATACTGGATCGTTTGAACCCAGTGCACACAGACTGGCCTGGGCTACAAGCACCAGCTCCTGGCAGGGGCCTTTCTCGGACCACAGCTCCCAGCCCCTCCCTCCGGCCTTTCCACCGCCTCAGTGCCTACAGGCCTCTCCAGGGCAACCTGCTCAAGTTCACTTCCCTTTCCCGCCGCACCTCACTGGCTGCATTTCAGCCTTGTCCCCAGCGCCCAACCCCAGCAACCCTTAACCCCGGATCAGTCCAAAGGCCAGCCCTACTGCCAAATGGGAGCTGTGCCCTATTTGCTGGATGAGTTCTTACTCCTCCTACTAGGCCCAGCGCAATCAGGGCACCCTCCGTGCAGCAACCTCCCAGCCCTTCCTTTGAGCTGGTAAACCCCTTCTCTGTTCCCCTAGCCCAGGGCCGGGGAACCTTTCTTCTGGGGTGTCTGTAACATCATAAAATGATCAACTTAAAAATTAGCCTATCCTTGGCTAAACATTTAATTAAGGCACCCCTAATGCCTTGGCAGGGCCAGACCAGGTGAATTTTTGGGCCTAATACAGCCCACGGGTGGGCCATTCCCCATCCCTGCCATAGCCCTTTGAAGATACATCTATGCCAGCTCTTTTCACATCAGAATAGCGTTGTTTCCGCATCATCTATATCAAACTCTGAGTTCTCTGAGAGCAGGCTAGGTCTATGGCTTCTTTGTGCCTCCACCCATGACGCCTGGCCCATAGTAGGTGCTCAACAAATAATAAATGTTAAGTGAATGAGCAAATGGGCGAGTGGCGTTCCCTCAGCATAGGAAGCCCTGCAGAAGCAGATGCTGGGAGTGATCCCCCTGCTGGCTGCAATGACATGCCCTGGGACACCCCCTCACAGGCCACAGTGTACCAATGAGTGGAGACAGAGAAGGCGGCGTGGCCACTGCGTCCTATGCATTCCCTCACATCAGTTAGTTCTAAGGAAGCCGGAGCATGTCAGGGATTCGGGACTCACGGGCACGTGGTCCTGGGCCACGGCTGCCCACACTGCACGACTCCAGAAGGCACCCCTGGGGTTCTGCGACATGGCAGCACTGCGATGATCGGTCTGAGGCACCTGGTGGCCAGTGCCGCGTTCTGTCTTGGCCATTTTCTCAGAAACTCGAGGCTGGGGGACCATCTGACCAAATTACCCTCTCATGCCAACTAGTTACAGAAGTAATGAGGTCAGAATGGTCACTGCCAGTGAATGCAGAGGTCAGCAGACTCACCCGAAGGTCAAGGGGTCAGTCCAGGAGAAGCTATGGGAAACCAGGAGGCTAGCAGGTGCACTGGGTGGGATTCAGGCTACTCTAATGACCTTGTTCTCTGCCACAGAAGTCTGTGATGGAATGAGCTCCCCATCGCCAGAGGTATGCCGGCGGAGGCTTTATGGAGAAGGCACAGGGGACCTCTGCAGACTAGAGCCATCTTCTTTCCAGGGCATTCGTCTGACGCATAGTGAGTACCTGCTCTGTGTCAGGCACCGTGGGCTCACTGGGACCCAGCCAGTACTTAGAGACCCAGACAGACATGAGCCCAGCTCAACCAGCCAGTATTTAACTGATTTCACTGACTAGCTTTAGAAGAGGCTATGAGGGGGGGCCCTTACGGTGACATTAGTGCTCCTATAAGAAGAGACGCCACGGAAGTCTCTTGCTCTCTGTCTGTGCCATCTGAGGACACAGGGAGGGGGCAGCCACCTACAAGCCAGGAAGGAGCTCTCACCAGAAACTGACCATGCTAAGGGCTGGGTTTTGGATCTAGCCTCCAGCACTGCGAGAAAATGAGTTCCTGTTGCCTAAGCCGCTGTGGTGTTCTGTGCAGCAGCCTGAGCTGACTAGGACACGCCTGGCCAGCAAGCTCTACGCTCACCACAGGGCAGGGTCTGCCTGGGGCAGCAGCCTCGCCTGCCGGGTTCTGTCTCAGAGGGCAGGCTGGAGTGGGCGAGTAGCTGGTGGTGAGGTCTGGTTCTAAGAACCAGCTTTGATTTTATTGATTTTTCTCAATAGCTTTCTATTTCATCGATTTCTGCTCTTATCTTTATTATTTCCTTCCTTCCGCTCGCTTTGGGCTCTCCAAAGACCTTAAACATTGTTATATGGGACATATTGATTGTTAACTCCATTGATGGGGATAAATATTAGCCATCATTTACAGTTGAGGATCTGAAAGAGGTTAAGTAACTTGCCCAGTGCCCCGAAGCTACCAAGTGGTGGAGCCAGAATTCAAACCCAGGACTTCTAACACTTGGACAACACTGCCTCCCAGCCAGAGCCTTCACTGCACCAGATGCCTCGCCAAGCACGGTCCAGGAGAGCCGCTTCTCAGTGTCTCTCGGACACCCGTGTTTCCTATCTTCCTTCCCAGTGACCACCAGCTTTCCTCGGGGTCTACTGGCGATCCTCCCAGTTCCCTTGGCTGAAAGGTCCCGGGGCTGCCCTGTCCAGGGAGAAAGCCTTCAGAACCGCCTTGGCACTTACCTTGGACTTGGCTGAACTACAGGTGGTGGGATCTGTGGGTGAGAACAGAAAGGAAAGGAACGTTGGATGGGGCAGGAGCAGGCTGATACGTGTGAACACCATTCCCTCTTCAAAGGCTTTGGAAACCAGGGAGTCCGGAAACCGGAGACCCCCCCTGGGCCTGGGACATCCGGGGCCTCTGAGGCCAGTTCCAATGGGATAGGGATGGAGCAGAGTAGGATGTCAGTCACCGCTTCCTTGTGAGGCAGGACGGGCCACCAGGCTGCCAGCCACTGACGCCTCATGTGCCCAGGGTTAAGGGCAAGAGGGGCTTCTGGGGGGCCTAGCTCCTCTCCCCCTCCTCTCCCGGTTACTGTGAAGCACCCGGTACCAGGTGCAGCCCACGAAGCCACAACAGCGAGACACAGCAAATCACAGATGCTCTGGAGAATGGAGACCACACAGTGCAGAGGAGGGTGCCCGACACCCACCCTCACCCCCCACTTGCAGGACATGAGAGGACCATGTGAATGAATGAATGATCGAATGCAGGGCCGACATGAAGTGGGTGGGACACAGGAGGCAGAGTGGCCTGGGGGCTAGAGCCCTGCTGGGTTCCCCGTCGGGACGTGAGGCCCTCGTTTATAACCGGAGAGTTAGGTCGTGATTGCCTCCGTGGGGCCTGGGTCCCGCTCCCGGAATAGGACGGGGGTGGAGAAGGAACCACAACCAAGCCTGGCAGCGTCTCCTCCAGAACGGGCAGGGAGCAGCTGATGCGTGCCCTCCCCGGCCCGAGGGGGCAGCGGGCAGTGCAGTTAATCCACACTCACTGGCAAGCAGGTTAGAGGCCTCCTCCCCAGCCCACCCCGCACACGGTGAGAGCAGATGTGCTGACCACACAGCGACACACCACGGGGCAGGGAGCGGCAGCGGGTGACTAGAAGAGACGAGGGCTCCTCTGCCATCCCCACCCACGTCGTCTGGGCCCTCCCCAGCCTGCCTCTTGCAGCTAAGGGTGCTGTGACACACCTCCTGTCAGAGACAGGACCAAAGGACCGAGGTGAGGTCACTCCCAGGGTGGGAGGAGCTCGTGGCTGCTCTCCTATGAGGATGGCCGAAGGCCTGCAAATAGGAGGGGCTCTGGTTTCAGAAGCAGAGAGAGTCAGTCCTTGAAGGGGAGTGAGGCAGGAGCTACAGCCATAAGAGGCTTCTGAAAGGTGGTGTCACTGGTGTCGGAGAGGCTGGGTCCTGCTCCCAGCCAAGCCTCCCCCTGCCCAGATCACCAGACGTAGCCAGCTGGGCACAGAGAGGCCTCGGGAGGGGGATCACCGGGAGGGCAGCCATGCGGTGCCCAGGCTTCCTGGCCAGGGGACAGGATCTAGCTCTAGCAAGTGCCTCCCTCCTCCTGAGAAGGGCCTTCCAGATGGAAGGGGACTGGCACAGGGTTGTTAGCAATCATGGGGAGCTGGCATGTCAGGGTGAGGTCCTCACAGCCCGGATGTCCCCGCCTGCCCCTCGTGCCTGCCCAGCCTTCTTATAATCACCCGCCACTGTTAGTGACCGAGGCCGCGACGCCACACTGTACCCTTTAAATCTCCAACAGGTCCGCTGGAGGAGGGGGAGGGAGGAGAAGAGAAGGAACAGGATCCAGGGTGTGGGAGGAGAGCAGAGGGAGAAGAGGGAGGAGGGATGGAGGGGTGCAAGGAGAAAAGGAAGAAAAATTAAAAAGAGAAACATGCCCAGAAGGACACAGCCCATGAGAAATAAAAAGCTCAGGAAAGAAACCAGTGAAGGAGGGTGAACAAAACTCCTCCCCAGCCCTGGGGTGGGGGCAGCTGAGCAGATGAGGAGGTGGGCGCACAGGCAAGCTGGACCTCCCCAGAGAGAGAGAAGCCCTGCCACAGCCCCTTCTCGGTGGTGGGGGAGGGAAGGGCCCCGCGGGGCAGGTGCAGGGCATCTGGGACCCTCAGGGATGCAGGGCCCACCCTCACCCCCACCCCTCCCGGGACCCTGCACTCACCCGGACCTGGGTCGCCAGGGGGCACTGTCCTGCCAATGTTGGGCAGGAGATACTCGATGTTGGGCACTGACTGCGGCTCCTTGTCATCCACAGGGGTCTGCAAACAGAAGGAGGGTCAGCCACCAGGCCCTCAGACGGCCAGCCTGGACCCTGCAGAACGGGGTCCCCTGGAGGCAGGGCGCACGTCTCCTCCACAGACTGGCTCCGCCGGGCAGTGCTGTCTCCCTCATCACGCAGGCACCCTCGAGGGCAGGTCTCCGTTGGACCGTTTTGTGCCTCCCCAACACCTTGATCGAGCCTCAGAGTCCTGAGCTGCTCCCTCCGCTGAGGGAGCTGTGTCTCCCCCACCAGCCTGGACCTTCCTGAGGCTACACCGCTGCAGAAGACTCCAAGGTGGGCGTCTGCCTTTGCTACTGGACACTGTTTCTTTAGAGGCCTATATCCGCCCCCGCCCCCCGACTGAGAACTCCCGGAGGCAAGGATGTGTCTCCTCTCGGTGTGGGTCTATGTTTCCTCCCTCAGAGTGGGGTGCACAGGGCGGGGACCTTCTCCTGCTGGAGTCTTGCTTCCCCCGCCCCCAACCTGGGAAGAGGGCCCACCTCAGACCGGACCCCCCCCGCCCCCCGCCTGCCCTCTGCACCACTTACTCTCTCTCCCTTGTCCTCGTCATCACTGAAGAACCAGTCTGACTGCGGAGGAGACAAAAGGAAGTGATGAAATCAGCGTGGGAGACGGGCAGACACGGGCTCCCAGCCTGCTCTGTCCAGAGCACCCACTCAGGTGCCGGACGGGATGGGACAGGAGGGGGCACCAAGAGGCGAGGGCCCCCCTCTTCTCAACAAACCCCAGGCTGGCCTGGTTGCCAGAGAGGCCTCAGAGGTTGATAGGTTCTGGAACCCGACTCCACAGACTATGAGAAACCCTTGGGGAAAGGAAAGACTGGACCCGGTGTGGGAGGGACGTGCAGACGGGAGTGAGAGCGGGTCGGAGCGGAGATGATGCCCTGCTGAGGGAGGCTTCTCCCTGCCTGCCTCTCACTAACTCTGCCCAGCGCACATCGCGAGCCAGAAGCAGGGGGCCGTGTAGGTAGGGCCGGCCGGGCACACTGCAGGGAGGAGGCCTCCAGGACTACGAGAGCCGAGTACACCCCACACCAGCCCTGGGCTCCACTCTTACAATTGGGGTTGCCCTGGAAAGTGTTAGGAGGTTCCCTGAGGGGCAGGCAGGCAAGGGGTTTCTCATAAATGCCAAACACGATAGAAACTGAAGCCATAAATTCCACTCTTAGATATGTTTTGTGAAATTTGAGAATCTTAATGATAAAACTCTAAACGTTTTCTAAAAAACAAAACCAGATTGCTTACAAATGAGCAAATATCAGCTGTAACTAAAATTTTCAGCAGCAACAGACACAACAAGACAAGTAATTATTTCAATGTATTGTTGGACTACAAAGGCAAGAATTTTTAAAAAAAAAAAAAAAAAAGAATTTTTTTTTAATCCTCATCTGCAGAAATGTTTTTTATTGATTTTAGAGAGAAATGAAGGGAGAGAGAGAGAGAGGGAGATGTTAGAGAGAAACATCAATCGGCTGCTTCCCGTACACACCCCAACTGGGGATGGAACCTGCAACCTACGTATGTGCCCTGAGTGGGAATTGAACCTGCAACCTTTTTGGTGTATGGGATGACGCTCCAACCAACTGAGCCAGAGCTGCAGGAACTTTGAACCTCGAATTTTATACCCAGCTAAACTCTCTGAGTATACGAGCAAGTAAAGAAATGAATCCAGAGTTGAGCAATAAGCTTTGAGAAATAAGGATGGGTAGTAGCATAGAAAAGTCCATTGTTAATCAAACCAAGAATGATGCCCACACACAAAGTGTGTTCCTGACAATCTGGAATTCAAATCCAGAGCAAGAAACCAGTGACGGGTGAAAGGACACTAGTGCTTGGCTTTTAGATGTGGTGGGAGGAAGGCATGGAAGACTGATGAAGTTTAGAAATTGATAGTGAAAACTAAACGTAAGTATGGGCTTTATAAGTATGTGGATTTTATAAATTGTATGATTTTAATATCAGAAAAATAAAAATCAATGCAGCCAAAGCAAGGTAGGACAGACCAAAATGAAAATGTAGTTAACAGAAAAAAATTGCATAACAGAAATAAGTCCTAAAAGTACAAAAGTGACAATAAAGTATATGAGCTAAGCTCACTGATTTGAAGTTAAAACCCACAGCCCGGCCGGTGTGGCTCAGTGGTTGAGGTTGACCTATGAACCAGGAGGTCACGGTGTGATTCCCAGTCAGGCACATGCCCAGGTTGCGGGCTTGATCCCTGGTGTGGGGTGATCAATGAGTGACCTGGCCCTAAAGGTCACTAGTGCCGGTTGAGAAATGCCAGTGTACGCATAGTAGGTATCGCCATGTGTGCTGATAACTGAACAGATGCCAGTGTACGCATAGTAGGTATCGCCACGTGTGCTGATAACTGAACAGTTGCCAGTGTACGCATAGTAGGTATCGCCATGTGTGCTGATAACTGAACAGATGCCAGTGTACGCATAGTAGGTATCGCCATGTGTGCTGATAACTGAACAGATGCCAGTGTACGCATAGTAGGTATCGCCATGTGTGCTGAGTGATAACTGAACAGATGCCTGGACGAGGTCTTCATTCGAGTTCCATTCGAGTCAGTAAACACGTGTGAGCTGGTTGGTGCCTTGCTGCTGAGAGGCCGCACACCTGCGTTTGGTGGTCTCTGCTGACATCATTTTGCTGTGCAACCCTGGGCGAGTCACTCACTGTTCCTCTTCACCCCAGTGTCCACCCCTCTGAGCAATGTGGGTCAGGTCTGATGCCTTAAGGCCACTTCCAGCCCTGCTGCCCACGGATTCCACAGATGACAGGAGTCCCAGGCGGTGGAGGGGATGGTGTGCAGCTCATGGCCGTGGCTAGAACTCCCAGCAGGAGGTCACGTCACCCACTAACTCCAACTGTCCATGGCCTGGCCAGGGGAGTCTCTGCCACAAGTCCAGCCCCTGCCTGGGCTCCTGACTACACTGACCCCTCGCTATAGAGCCTCTGGGCTAGGCAGACCCCTGTAAACCTGGGGGGTAGCTCATTCCCTCACAACCGTCCGGGGCTGATTATGTCCAAATGCCAAGGAGGCAGAAAATGGAGGGTCACCAGCTCAGCTTCCAGGAATGAATCCCCGGGTGGTAAAGCCCAGACTGGCATAACCTCAGCAGCAATTCATTCATTCATTCATTCACTCATTCAACAAGCACTGCGTGTTCACGCTGTGCCGGCACTGGGCCTGGTGCCGGGAATACACCTAGGAAGGAGACCGGTCAGCCTTACCTCCCTCACCCTGCCCAGAGGAGGGGCTGCTCTTGGTGGGGACTCCCCGCACGGCTCTGGGGGAGAGGAAGTGGACACATCTGGGGCCTCCTTTCTCCCCAAAGGCTGTTGTTCCTGACACCCCAGCTCATCACAGGCCTCACGTTTCTAGGAACTTGTCCAGGAACCATGGGACCAGCCTCTCTCTCTTTGCTACTCCCCCCCCCCCCGCACCCCCAAAGCACAGACTCAGGGGGCTCCAGGGGGCTCCCTGTTGGGCTGGAGAGCGGAGCTTTTCCAAGGGAGATAAGCGTCCCAGACCAAGGCCTCATCAGGATCTCTGATGCTGCCTGGTGGCGCTGGCCTCCCTGACAGCTCTGGGCCAGGCCTCCAGGCCGGTGGTCCCAATTTTAGGGCGAGAACAGGCCACGATGCTCCCTCTCATGGCTCAGAACCCTGACCACACAGTGAAGGAGAGAAAGAAACCAACAGGCGAGGCCAGTCAGCAAGACCAAAGTGGACCCCACTGCCTTACCCTCGCCAGCCCTCCCAGTAGGTGGGGAGAAAAGCACCGGCTGCCATTTATTAGCTGTGCGACCTGAGCAAGTCACTTTACCTCTCTGAGCCCCAGTCCGATTTCCTCATGTGTAAAATGGGGGTAACGCGAGATGGTTTCCCTTCCCTCAAGTCCGTGTGAGGTGGGGGAGGCTAGGCTCCCCTCCCCCTGATAGCGGCCAATCTTATTTCTCCTGGCGGGGGGGTGGTGGGGGGGTGAGGTGGGGGGGTCTAGCTGGACCCCAGGCCATACCAACATTTGGAAATGGAGATCTGAGAGCGTTCATAAAAAAATCCTTGCGTGCCCAGGAGGGGGCACCGCTGCCCTGGGTTTGGCTCTGGAAGATGAAGGCCTCCTGGGCCCTCTGCTGGCCACTCGGGGCTCTCATCCTTCATGGACAATAGCAAGAACCCTTAGAAACAGGCCTCTGGGGCCTCCAGGCAGCCGAGAGGAGGGAGGTGGGCAGCCCAAGATAAACAGCAGGAGTGCAGGGCCCGCCTCAGACCATGCCTTCCCTGCCCCACCCGCGGCATCACCATTTCCTCCGCCTGCACCCTGTACCCTGCACCCTGCACCCTGCACCCTGCCCCGGTCTGCAGGTTTATGCAAGGACGCCTCTCCGTCTCTCCAGGGCGGGCGCTTCTGAAGGTGCCCCTGCACTCACCCCTCTGCTCTCCAACCTTCCTGACCTTCCCTGACCTTCCTCCTCCCTCTGGCCCTCACACACATCTTGGAAACTCAGGGGCCTCCTGCTTCTTCTGCTGGGGAATCCCGACGGTAGGGATTCCAGGATCTATTCCTGTTTGGCCTTGAAGGGCATTCCCCACCCCAGCAGCGTTTTCTTAAGCTGCCTCAACCGTCCCTGTGCACACCCACCCGGCGAGCAGCAGCGAGGTGCCCAGGGCCCGTGGCCACTTACATGCTGGATCAGCGTCTCCACGATCTTGTATCGGTCAGGCATGTGCGTCACCATGTCGGCCATGTTGTCCTCCGACGTCCTCACCAGCGTCGGCCCGAAGACCAGGGCCAGGTTCCGGGGCTCCATCTGGGCAGTGGGGGGAGCCGGTCAGTATCAATAACCCTGGGAGCCTGACTCCAGTCCCCCAGGTCTCCCTCACTCTGGGCCCCTCGAGCCCCTCCCTGAGCTGCCCCTGGCTTAGGGGCTTTACAAACCCTGGCGTGGGCATGGAGGTGCCTGGTACATAGAGCACACGCCGGGTTTCAGCCCCCTCCCTCCCAGGTCTAGCAGCCAGGGGCAGCACCCAACCTGCACACCACACTGTGCTGGCAACGGGGGATCCTGGAGTAGGGACCCCCTGGAGTTCCCAGGCTGTCTTAGGACTGAGAGAAACCCTAGAGCTCCCCGCATTTCCCCCGCTGCAGAACCAGAAGATAATACGAGGCGTGATTTGGAAAAAGCAGTGCAAGGAATTCCAGCTAAATCAGAGGATGGATTTTCTTTTCTTTCTTTTTTTAAAATATATTTTTATTGATCTCAGAGAGGAAAGGCGAGGGAGAGAGAGATAGAAACATCAATGATGAGAGAGAATCATTGATTGGCTGCCTCATGCTCACCCCACACGGGGGATGGAGCCTGCAACCCAGGCAGGTGCCCTGACCGGGAATCGAACCGTCATGACCTCCTGGTTCCTAGGCCGATGCTCAACCACTGAGCCACGCCAACCCGGCCAGAGAGGGGCAGAGGGAAACTAGTTTTCGTTCTCAGCCCTGGCCCGCAGAGGGCAGAGCGAGGGGCCAGCAGGGAGGATGGTTTTCATCAGCCACAGGAGACAGTTCTGAGGGAGAAGCACTGGCAGGAGGCGTGGCTTGAGAGGATCTGACCCAGAGGAGCTCAGAATATGCGAGGAGACCCAGGCATGCTCCCCCCCCCCCCCCGCCACACTGGAGCCCCCCCCCCCCCGCACCTTGTTTTTCTCCGAGTGGTCAGCGATGGTCTTCAGATGGCCCACGAGGAATTTCAGTGTCTCATAGTAGTGTCCTGGGAGGTCCCTGATCTGGGCAGGAGAGAGAAGAGGCATGGGACCAGATTGTCATGGCCGCCCTGGTCCCTCACGCCCCAAAGGGGCTCCCACTGCCATACCTCAGGGCCTCTGGAATCCACCCAACACTGCCCCCCGCCCCCCCCCCCCCCCCCGGTAGAGATGGAGAAACTGAGGCCTTGAGTGGGGAAGGGCTTCCCAAGTCACAGCGGGAGTTGGTGGCACTGGACTCCGGGCCTCCTGGGGCCTCGGTGCTCTCCCAGTCCAGTCTGCCTTTGGCCCGACAGCGTCTCTTTCCTTACCAGTTTCCGCAGCGTTTTCAATCGCTCCCTCGAGTCTTCAATGCGATTGGCCTCGATGAAGTCGTTGTATTTGTCTAGAACACACCAAAGACCCTTTAGAGGATGGGGAGCAGCTTCGGGCTGAAGGCCAGGCGGCCTGTTCTGTTCCAGTCCGAAGGCACCGTGGCCTTGCGCTCACGGGACCAAACCCCACAGCCGTCCTCAGTGCACCTGCCCGGGGTCGGGGGTGTGCCCAGCGGGAAGAACTCAGACCTGAGCTGCATGTCATGCTGGAAAAGGGGTCCCGGCACCGGTCTCCAGGACCAGGACACCACAAGGTCAGACGCGAAGGTGACTCGGACAGAGGAAGGGGCCTTTCAGTCTCCACACACCCCACCCCACCCCACCCCACCGGTGTCAGGATTCCCACGACTCCCTTCAGAGGTCCATGGGAAACTTTTAAAAAATGGAACGCGGTAAGTTTACTCTAAACTTCATCTGGATGAGTAAAGGCATGAGGAGAGCCTTTACTCGCTCTTCGACGGCAGAACGAGGGGGAAGGAATTGCTGAAGCAAACGATAGAGGGAGCGCAGCTAGAGCCGCGGGACTGGGAGGGGAGCTGAACACAGGTCGGCACAGGAAGGAGGGAAACAGGCCGCGTGGGCCTTTCCTGTGTGGCAGGGTGGCCCTTTAAATCCGTGTGGAAGGAGGGAGGCGTCCGTAAGCGTCCCTGGGACGATTAGCTAGATCAATGGGGCGGGGGGGGGGGGGGGGGGAGTGTCTGGATCTAGCTCACATAATACACACTTAACTGCATTACAGAGCCAAATATAAAGTTGTTAAAATATTGGAAAAAATAAGAAGATAGTTACATCGTCATAAGGCCTTCTTAAACATGAGATGCAGAATCCATGAAAGATTAACAGCTTTGCCTGCACTTGAAACAACTGTTTCCAGTTTCTCTACTGCAAGCTCAAAGGCAAATGGCAGACCCAATATTTGCAAACACTGACAAAGGATTCATATCTATAATGTACAAGAGCTTGTCTCCTATAAATCAATATGAAAAAAGACAGACAATCCAATAGAAAAATGGGCAGGTAGTCTGAACAGGCAAATACAAAGGAAATAGAAAAGACCAATAAACCAATGAAGAGGCAGTTAATCTCCTTAGTAACGAGTGAAATGAAAATGAAAACAATAATGAGATGCCATTTCGCCTACCCGATAAGCAAAAGTTTAAAATTTCAATAACATCCAATGCTGGGGGGGGGGGGGGGCATAACGTCCAGTGGGGTGTGCTAGGGCTCACTTCTCAGAGTGCCACCTGACGTCAGCCTTCCAAAATGTTTACCAGGGAAGGGATTAAGATGTGCAAATTGCCAGTTATAAACACAGTCGCAGGGTGTAAATTATAGCACAGGGAACACAGTCAATAATATCGTAATAACTATGTAAGGTGTCAGATGGGCACTAGACTTATCAGAAGGTTTATAAATGTCTAATCACTAGGCTGTACACCTGAAAGTAACATAATATTGTGTGTCAACTCTAATTAAAAAATAAAATATATCTTTAAAAAAAATGTTTACCGGGACGTGGACCTAGCAATTCCGCATCAAGAAA
Organism: Myotis daubentonii; assembly: GCF_963259705.1. Classification (NCBI taxonomy): domain Eukaryota; kingdom Metazoa; phylum Chordata; class Mammalia; order Chiroptera; family Vespertilionidae; genus Myotis; species Myotis daubentonii. Next base: position 48,183,290 of record NC_081855.1, on the reverse strand, counting down.
TCTGCCCCAAGGACATGGATCCAGGTGTGTGTGTGTGTGAGGGGGGGGGGGGGGGGACATACGCCAGGGAAGTCACTGCAACATGTTCTGCGCAAAAATTTGAAGGCAACCGAAATATCCATCGATAGGGGAGCGACTAGACGAGTTATCGTCTATTCAGACTCTGAAATACGATGCGGTTGATTTAAAAGAAGAACGAGGAAGAGCCCTCTGTGCTGACATGAATGAATCCCAAAATGACAAGCCTCCTTTTGTTAAGAACAACCCACCCAGTGGTGCGCTGGGCCCGCCCCCATGGCTCCAGCGAGCCTTCGCCACCTGACGGAGTTCACCTCCTGCCCCACATTGCTGACAGGGTATCTATCGGTGCCTTGAAATCAGCCCTGGTGGGAGTATTTATACCATGGAAATTGGAAAAAACGCTACAGACCAAGGCTCCCCCCCTCCCCACCCCAGGGAGCCAGAGGTTAAACATTTATCAGCACACCACGGAATACCTATGTGTCCTTGTTGTGTGCCAGAGGGTCTGGAAGGAAACACCACATTGTTCATCAGCAGCTCAGCAGATGCTCAAAGCTGGGCCCTGAAGCCAGATGCCTGGGGCCTAATCCTGGCTCCAACCCCTACAACCTGTGAGGCCTTGGGCAAGTCAGTTAAGCTCTGTGTGCCTCAGTTTCCTCATCTGTGAGGCGGAGATAGAAGTGCCTGCCTCAGGGAGTCGCTGTAGGGAGCAGTGCATGGCACAAAGGACATGCTCAGAGAATGTTAGCATGACCTCAGGAGACGGGAGGAGGAGGAGGACAGGGACCTCGGCGTTTGTTTGTATCTGTACTACCTGTTTTTCACAAGCCCATGTTTCCTTTGTATTAAAACCAAACCCCCCAAGTAACACCAACAAACCCAATTTAAAAAGTGGTCAGAGTGTCCCCCCTCCTCCCATTTCTCCACTCCCACCCCCTACTCACCGTCAGTGAAAAGAGGCTCAGGTAGTTTTCGGAAGAAGGACTTAAGCAGGCTGCTGATCACGTTGAGGTCTTGCCAGCGCTGCAGAGGGGGCAAAGAAGTCAGGCCACAGGTAGGGCCCGCCCGGGCGCCCTGCCTCCTTGCTGGTCCAGCCCGAGAGCACAGCCCAGCCCAGGCCCTCCCTGGGCTCCACTTACACCCAAGCTCTGCCCTGACCAGGGATCTCTGGGCGAAGGCCGCTCATGGGGGCAGCCGAACAGAGTCCCCGGCTAGCCCCCTGACCACCCGGCCCCAGTCCCTCTCCGCTCCAGCCAGCCCAATGAGCGCCAACGTCTGCCCACCCACAGAAAGTACCAGGTGCCTTTGGTACAGGCACTGCGAGGGACAGGGTAAGGAAACCCACCCCCGTGCAAGCCTGCCCATTGGACCTCCATTGTGCCTACTTAGTGCCAACTCCTGCTTCCCCGTTTAGCAGAGGAGAGCCGTCCTTGGACACCTCTCTCCTGTCCCTGACACAGCACATGCTCACGCCTGCCTCGGGCCCTTTGCACTTGCTGGTCCCCTCCTAGAGCTCTCCTCCCCCCGCCCGCCGATGACGAGCTCCTAACACCTCTTCAGAGGCCTGTTCCGACTGTCACAGCTAAAGCGGCACCATCGCCACCGCCCTGCCACCTGTGCCGCAGCCCTGACTTTGTTTCTTCGTGGCACGCGCCACCCTGTGTCGTTATCGTGTGCATTTGTTTCCTTGTCCTGCCTGCCTGCCTGTCTGCCTGGGGCAGGGGTCCACAAGGGGCAGGGGTCGTATCTGTCCTCTCCCCACTGTGTTCCTATCACCCAGCAGCTCTGCTAGCCTGGCACTTAAAAGGTCTAAGTCAGCAGCTCTCAACCAGGGTGGCTTTGCCCCTCAGGGACATTTGGCAACGTCTGTCTGGAACCATTTTGTTTTTCACGCTGGGGGGTAGGGGGTGGGGGCTTGGGGTTGGGGGGGCCATTGGCATCTAGTGGCTGGAGGCCGGGGATGCTGCTAACCCCCCTCCAATGCACAGGACAGCCTCCTGCAACAGAGAATTATTCTGTCCCAAGTTTCACGGTTGAGAAAACCCTGATCTAATTCAATGGTTGTTGAAGACAAGCATGAACAGCTGGGTCACTGTCCCTTCTTTCCACCAGGGGGCACCATCACCCTGCACAAAGTCTAGGATAACACCCTTGATGGGAACTGCTGAGAAACTCTTGCCCAGAAAACAACACACACAACAGGCATACACCTCAACAACAGGCACATTCAGAGACACACGGCTCCACAAAATACAAACTCGTAGCAGTGGATCCATAGCTTAATGCCCGGCCATCCCACATGCCCTCCCCTCCCCACAGCGTCCACAGGAGTCAGTCACCCACACACAAAGCTTGACTTCCAGCACTGCACCACCCCACGGACAAACACCACCACTGACACCCAAGGCCCAACCACACCCCCAATAGCTGGCCACGCCCCAGCCCTGGGCCCTCTTCTCCAGGGCTGCGGCCCAGCTAATGTGCTTCAGTGTATACTCACCCCTACCCGGTCAGCACCTGCCCACTTCCCTCCACTACCCCCTGGCCCTGAGGCGCGGGCTCTTCTCATTGCCCAGCTGCCAAGCCCAAGGCCTTGCCTGTTTCGTGACCCTTCCTCTGTGCAAGTACCTACCCCTCGTCCCCAGCCTCAATCTGCCCACTTCAGGGCCTGGTCCTTGGACTCCTGATACCCACCCTCTCCCCACATAGCAGCTCCCTCCATCGTCTCACCTGCAAGCCCCAGCATGACCCCCTGCCCACTCACCAGTCCACTCTTGGTCTCGTATCTGATGATGCCATCACCCCAGGTGGGTGACTCATCATCACCCCAAATCCAATGGGGCCACTCCCTGCCACAGCCTCCCTCTTCTGTCCTATTTCCCAATTTCTGCCAGGGGTAGATACTACCAGCCCCAGCTCAAACTGTTGGCTCTTCTTGCCCCTCCTTCCTCCCTCATATGCAGCCAACTCTCAGAGCGGCTCCCATCCATCCTCCTCATTCTCCGAGGACCACTGAGTCCACTTCCAATATATCAGCCATTTCTTTCCTAGGCGCCCTGCTCTGGGCCTTGCATTAGGTACAAACGGAAGCTCTTCTCTTCCTCAAACCCCACTCTCATCTACGCCTCCCCATCGAAGGCTTCCTATTATGCATTGGATCAAGGTCAAGGGCTTCAGTGAAGCCATCGAAAGCCCTCTGTCTCGCCCTCCCCGCTGCCACGCCCAGGAGTGAGGTCTATTCTCTGCCCCCAGGCTTGGGCCCTTCTCTGGGATTTCAGAAATGCCATCATGCCCGCCTGGGCTGCCTTCCTGCCCGCCTGCCCCCCTTCCCATTCCTCCTTCAAAGATTCAAACACTCCAGCCTGCCATCTGCTCCCGCACTCAGCATCCTCCTTCCTCGTCGCACAATCTGGTCCTTGATGCGAGACCAGCCTTTTCTCCTGCCCACGATTTCACACACACTTGTCTTGTCTCCGCCTTCCCTCCCCCAGGGCAGGAAGACTGCCATGGGTCACATGAGGTTTCATGGTATGTGACTCCTGAGACTTCAGTGCCCAGATCCGTGGTTTCCCAAAACCTCGTTTTCAGCCAGAGCCCCTTTTGTTAAATAAAATCACACGTGAAAACCCAATTGTACATGGAAACCCCATAAGGCGGGGTTGCTCTAGTTCAAGCGCGGATCGGGGGTCCTGACCCGGCCCTGGCCTCCCACAGCCCCTCTAGAGAAACGTAAGATTCTGGAAAACACAGTCTGAGAACCACCGCCCTGCTGCAAACTCTCAAGTGTGGCTGTCAGATTCAGGAGCTCCCCTCCTGTGATCAGCCACGTCCTTTCCCTTCTTGCAGCCCCCAAATTGCTGGCCACTTCAGAAAACACCATATTCTTCCCTTCTAAGCCAGGGGTCTGCAAACCATGGCCCATATGTCAAATCCACCCAGTGGCCAGTTCCCGTATGGCCCTTAAGATAAGAATGAATTTTATTTATTTTTCTTTTCTATTTTTGTTTTTTCGTATTTTAAGAATGGATTTTACATTTTTAAAGGATCATTGGGAGCGGGGGAGGAAGAGAGAACAAAACAAAAAAAGGAGGAGGAAGAGAAGAAAGGTATGCAATGGAGACTGTATAGTAACTAAATCCTAAAATACTTACTGCCTGGCCCTTGACAGAAAAGGTATGTAGACTGATGACAAGCCTTTAGAGTTTATGCCTTTGCTGAGGCCATCCCTCTGCCTGGAATGCCCTTACCAGGCTGGCTTTCTCTTGCTTTTCGTGAACTCTACTCATCCTTAAGGCCCCAAACCCTGCTGCCAGCCGGCCTCTGTCTCAGGGCTTCCTAGGCCCTGATGGCATCTATTTGTTCAACTTCAGTTGGGGCGATGCCATCCCCAGGGCTGGACAGCAAGGGCAAGTCCTGTCCTACCCATCTTGGTGCCCTGGCCCAGTGCTAGGCACATTGCAGGGTACGATAAGCACAAAAGACACACAAACACACCACCTCGGCTCCCCTCCCACAGCTCCCCCGGGCCATGCCCACCTCATCTTGCAGGTTGATGTCACTGGGCCCGCGGTTGAGCTGCTCCTGCAGGCTGGACACCACTGCGTTGTTGCCCGGCACTCGGTAAATGCCCGTGGACTCCAGCCCTCGTGCCTCCACGATGCGACAGCATGCAGCCACGATCAGGGGGACGTGCTGGGGACACGGGCAGGGCAGGGTGTTAGGGAGGGTGAGAGCAGCATTCTCCACCAGTGGACCAGAGGAGGTGGGGAGACCAAGATGGGGGCAGTGCAAGGCCCAGCTGCTGCCAGGAACCCTCTATGGCAGCGGTTCTCAACCTGTGGGTCGCGACCCCCTTTCACAGGGGTCGCCTAAGACCATCGGAAAACACATCTATAATTACATATTGTTTTTGTGATGAATCACTATGCTTTAATTATGTTCAATTTGTAACAATGAAATTGGGGGTCACCACAACATGAGGAACTGTATTAAAGGGTTGCGGCATTGGGAAGGTTGAGAACCACTGCTCTATGGGGACAAAGGCCCTCGCCGCCTCCAAGTCTGGGGCTAGAGATAACCCCCACGCCCCGCCCTGGTCTGAGGAGGGGCACTGGCCGGGGGGAGGGGTCCCGGGCTCTGCCTCAGCTCTGCTGCTCCCTTTCTGCCTTCCCCAGCTGTGTCTGTGAGACAAGGTGGACAGCTGCCGCCAAGTCCCTTTCGGCTCTGTCTCCCCCTTCCCCTGCCTGCTCTGCACCGTGGTGGGGACCCACCTGGTTCTCCGTGGCTGGCTGGCACTCCTCCAGCCGGACCCCGAATGCCCTGGGGGCTGCCTTCTTATTCTTCTTGATGATGTTAATGCCCCAGGGGCTTTTGGGGGCAGCAACACTGTCCTCTGGAGGGGGAGGCAGAGAGCCCCAGGGTGAGCTGGGCCCAGGGAGGGGGAGCGGCCACACTCACCACCGCATTCACACGTGTCTGGGCATGTGGGGACTCTGCCAGAGAAGCTACTGGGATGCTGAGGGCTGATGGGAAGCTATATGCCAAGTGTGAATGCCAAAGGAAAGAGGGTTCTAACGCGGAGGAGGGAGGCCTCGGCATTAGGCCAGGACCTCTGTGTGGCCTCCGGGGCTAACACAACGAGGCAGAGCCATTGATTCTATCATACCCAAAGGAAGGGCTTCCTAACAGCCAAACGAGTGTGTGATGATGGAAAAGGCTACATCCCGAGAGGGCGAGCCTCCCGCCCCTGAAGGCACAGCAGAGACTGGGTGACTGTCCAGCAGGGATGTCTTGGAGGGAAATCAGGCTCCAGGCCCTTCCAACCCTGAGACTCTGAGAACCCCAGACCCTCACAGGCATCCACATATGGGCAGACACAGCGGGATAACCCTGGCACACACACGCACACACTCACACACACGCGCGCACTCTCACACACACTCACATGCGCGCGCACGCACTCACACACACACACACACACTCACACACACTCATACACACACACTCACACACACTCACACACTCACACACACACACACACACTCATACACTCACACACACACACTCACACTCACTCACACACACTCACACACACTCACACTCACACTCACACACACACTCACACACTCACACACACACACACACACACTCTCTCTCTCTCTCTCTCTCTCTCTCTCTCTCACAGGCCCTCTGCTCCCTTGCAGACCCACAGAGCTGACCTCACTCTCCCAGCCGCATGCATGTCACCCCCTTATCAGCCGCCTCCTACCCTTGCTCCCTGCAGGCTGGTCCTGAGTCCTGATGCCACGCGCTGCACTCTGTTTGAGGAACTCAGACTTGAGGCCCCCCAGGCCCCGAGAGCCTTTTGGGGAGGAATCAGCTTTGGGCCCAGAGCTATGGCTGCACAGGAAGAGGGGGAAAGGAGGGGGTCTTCATCCGGTGACCCAGCATGTCACCTTCCCTGGCCTCCCACCACAAGGGACCTCCCCTCTACCCAGAGGCAAACCCTCCTTGCCCTTCTGGGGACTGGAGGCCCCAAGTTCCCTGCCACCCTCCCTGTCCCCAGGGGCTTCCCTCCTTGGAGGTGAGCCAGGAGGATGACCTAGGCCTGGAGTGCCTCCCCCCCACCCCCCATAGCCAGGCCTGCTCCACGGGGCTGGGCTCACCTCACTTTTCGGTAATCATTAAGCTTCTTGCTGATCAGAGCTTGGTTGGCACAGCCGGGGTCCTGGAGGAGGGGAAGAGAGCGCAGATGCGGTCAGTGCCCGCACAGCCCGCCACAGAACCCATCCCCAGCTCCTGCCTCAGCCTCGCCGCCCCTCTCCTCCACCTGCCAGCTGGAAGGCACAGACCCTGGAGCGAGCAAGACCAGGGCTGTGTGGCCTGGGTCATCCACTGAGCTTCTCTGAGCCTCAGTCCCCTTGGCAGTGACATGGGAGGGGTGTCGCCACCTCAGGGTCTGGGTGCAGAATTACGCACACAGCACTCCTCACAGTCCTGCCCAAGGCCCAGGAGAGGTGGCCCAGGAGGGCAGCTATCGTGGTCAGGAAAGCGGCTTGGGACCCTTGACCATGCCTTGCTGGGGACAGCCCAGCCACGCCCCCCAGAGCAGGGCCCAGATCCCAGGCACGCTCCTCCTTGCCGGGAGCAAAGAGACCATGTCCCGGGGGCCAGGGGTAGGGGTGGGGGGCGGGCAGAGCCTGGGTCAGTGGGGGGCTATGTCCCCAACAAGAGGGTCTGTGGCCCAGAGGCTGGGCACTCACGGCCAGGCAGAGCCCCATGCCCAGGCCCCACGCAATCTTGTGCAGGTGCGTCCAGATACTTGTGTGCGGGCACTTGGCCAAGGAGGGGCCGAGTGGAGCGGAAACACCAGCCCGGGCCCCTGGTGTGCAGCTGCCCAGGAAGGGGCGCCATTTTTTCCAATTCTCCAGAGTCCCTGCCAAAGCCTTGGCTCAGGGCCTGCTGCCCGCTGCCAAAGGCCCAGCCTCCTGGCCTCCTCCCAAGGTCAATGTGTTCATGTCCCTGCAGACAGGCCAGTCCTGTCAGAAGGGCCAGCCCCGGTCCTGGCACAAGGACACCTCATTCTGTACCACATTCTGTAGGAAACGCACACACACCCCCACTGACCTGCGGCTGGGGCTGACCTCTCTGTGCCAGAGCCTGCGCTCATAACAATAATTAATAGTACTAATCATGACGATCATTCCTAGAGCTATCGTCACTGCCCGCCACGGCAGCCTGGAGACGCAGGTGCTCTGCGAGCCACCGTGCGTGTCCTCGTCACACCAAACCCCAGGTGGGCACAGCGGTCAGCCCATCTAAATGGCAGGGGGAACCGAGGCTCAGCGTGATGAAGGGAGGTCCCTGGCAGGTGAGCGGTGGCCCTGGGGCCCGCGCTGGCCTCCCTGGCCCCGTGCGGGCTGGGCCGGGCCCTCACCTCGCCCTCGGCCCTGCTGTTCTCTCGGATCGCTCTGATCCAGCCCAGCATGTCATCCCGGTCCTCAGCCTGAAAGAGATATTCACAGAAGTCAGCGGTGGTCAGCCGGAACACGTGCCTCCTCTTGGTCTCGCTGTAGGAGATGTCCACCAGGCAGGAGCCGATGCAGACGGGCGCCGCCTCGTCCTCACCTGCGACGGCCGCCGCCCCCGCCGCTGCTGCCGGCCCGGGCTCCCGCCGCTCCTTGCTCAGCGAGAGGGAGCGCGCCCGCAGCGCGGCATACACCCGCTTCCACTGGCGCAGGCCGCCGCCCGCTTTCTGCAGGGAGACACAAGGAGGGAGGAGATACGGGGGAGGAGGAGGGTGTGAGAGGACAGGCCGGCCTTCCCGCCCCAGAGCGCCGGGGGGCGGGGCTCGGAGCTGCAGACACCCCACGGCCTGCCAGGAGCCCCCCTGCTTCAATTCACTCCGCGGGAACCTGGGGCAGCCTCCTGCTCACAGTCCCCAACTCTCTCAGCTCCCCGCCTGCCTGGACACCCCACCCCATCGCTCTCAGTCTCCCCAGAGGGTCTGTAACCTTAAAGCCCAGCATCCTTAAAGCCCAGCATCCTTAAAGCCCAGCATCCTTAAAGCCCAGCATCCTTAAGACTAGGGTCAACATTCGCCTGGCGTGGCCATGACTGGGAGAACCAGTAGGGGCGCTGGGAGGGCAACTGGGCCCCCAGCATGAGCCGCCTACATAAAACCCTCATAAAGCCCTTCCTAGTCCACATGTGCTCCCCTTCACAGCAAAACCCGTCAGGAGTGTCCACCACACTCGCTCTCCCCGCTTCTCTGCCTCTCACTCAACACTCCACACAATCTCCCTTCCCAGGAAAGCCACTTTCAAGGCCACTCGGGTCTCCCATGTAGCAGCTTCCCGGCCCTTCCCGGCCCTTCCCTTGGCCTCTCTGCAGCACTTGGCCATGCCTCCCCTCTTCAAACCCTCTCTTGGCATCTGGGACCCCCACGGTCCCGGGTTTTCCTCCCAATTCCACTGGCTCCGCCTGGCTCCTCCGCTGGCTGCCTCCTCTACACCAGTGGTTCCCAACAGGGGTGCTCACCCACAGCGGACATCTGTCTGGAGACATTTGTGGTCGCCATCCCTGAAGTGCTATGGCACCTGGTGGGTAGAGGCCAAGGGTGCTGCTCCAGCCCCCGATGCTCAGGAGAGCCCTCACAACACGGAACCGTCCGGCCCAAAGGTCGATGAGCTGAGGTTGGGACCCTGCCCTAAGGGTGGGAGCTCCGGGACTTTGTCCTGGGCTCCCCTCTCCCTGCGTGCTTCCCAGTGACGTCACTTGTCTGCCGATGGTGATGCCCAGCGTCCCCTCGTCCCGTCCTGTGCCTCCCCTCCCCTGTGCAGCATCGCCACTTGCATGCTCCTATGGGGCAATTGATTTTCACCATCAAACCTGCTCTCCACCCCGCCGCCCTCATCTTTTCCAGCTCGGTAAATCGACGCAGCTGCCCAGAAACCGAAAGGTGCCCTTGACTCCTCCCTTTTCCTCGCCTCTGCCGTTCAACCCATCAGAAAGTCACTTCTGCTTCCCTAACATCACCTGTCCCCATCATTCCTGCTAACACCTTGTCGGCGCCATCAACACCTCTTGCCTGGACAACGGCACAAACCTGCCCAGTCTGCAGTCTCACCTCCCACAATCCGTTCCCCGCCCAGCAGCTGCAGCCACAGTTTTAAAATGTAACCGAGGTCATGTGTCTCCCCTGCTTAGCACCCTCTCATGGGTTCCCACGGTCTTGGAACCAAATCTAAGGACTTTGTGATCCGGTGCCTCCCCCGCTAAACCCATCTTCTCCCTCCCTCCTCCTTCCTCACTGTGTCAAGCCACAGGGCCTCCTTCAGGGAACAAGCCATGCCCACCTTTCTCGAGGCCTTTGCACTTACTGTCCCTCCTTCTTTAAAAAAAAAAAAAAAGAGGGAGAGGGAGAGAGATAGAAACATCAATGATGAGAAAGAATCATTGACCAGCTGCCTCCTGCAGGCCCCCTCCTGGGGATCAAGCCCGCAACCAGGGCATGTGGCCTGACTGGGAATCGAACCGTGATCTCCTGGTTCATAGGTCGGGTAAAACCACTGAGCCACCCCAGCAGCCAGGCTGCGCTTGCTGTTCCTTCTGCCGGGAGCCCCTTCTCTCACTTCACGTGGCTGCCCGCTTCTCGCCCTTCAGGTCTGAGCTCGAAGGTCCCCAACATCCCCTCTTCAGGGAGACCTTTTTGATCAGTTTTTTCCGTAGGCAGCCCCACCACTCCCGACGTAAAGGCAATCACACCAGCCTGTCTGACTCCCCGTCTGAATTCTCTGATTCATGGTAAGATTCTGAGAGCAGCAAGCTTGTCTGTCCCCTCAGACCACATCCCGCATCCTAGCGCCTCAGCAGACCCAAGGTGAGCGCTCATCAGTATTTACCGGATCAATGAATGGATCCTCCTCGGAGCACCCTGAGGGCAGGGCTCCCATCTCAGCCTGAGAGCTCCTCTCCTCTGGCCGGTGGCTGCCTCAGAGCAGCCCTGCCCACCACCACCGACCCGGGGCCCCGGGCAGGACACAGCAGGGCCCTCCAGAAGCATTTTAATGTCGAAGTAAGGTGGTGATAAGGCTGCCCTTCTGAGACTGAACCAGCTAGTGACCTTGGACAAGACAAGCCCTCTCCCCTGGCATCAGTGTTCCCTGTTGCTAAAACGAGAGGTGAACTAGCTGGTCTCCAAGGTCGCATCCAGCTCAAGTGCTGCGTCCGTGGCTACAGGGAGAGGTCACACCCTCTTCCCTCTGCCTGATAGTCAATGTCTCTGAACAGACTGGTGTTGAGGGCGGGGTGGGGGGGGATGGGGCACCTAGGAGAGGCTGCGGTTGTGGGAGAAGCCAACATCTGGATGGCAATCAGGACCCTGAATGGACCAAGGGCCTGAAACTGCCTTGAGGGCCCCTCCCCTAACTCCCAGGCCATGGTACCTAGGTGACGAGGGAGACTGGGTTCTGGTCAAGATGGGAGTGGAAGCCCCTGCTGTCCAGAGCTGGTCAGTGAGCAGAAAGGGGCCAGCTCCTCTCCCTGCCCGGGAGACACCGTGGGTGGGCTTCAGGGGCCACCAGGAGCCGGGGGACAGGCTGCCTGGCAGGCAGGAGTAGCCGTCCTCAAAGGTTGGGCTAGAAGGGGCTGTCTACACCTGGTTGCCCTTCCTCAGCCACACAGCTGGCCCCTCCTAGTCCCCAGTCCTGGTCTACAGCCACTTGCTGACTCTCCTCCTTGGCCCCCACCCCCCACTTCCTTTCAAGGTGCGGCCCGTCTCTTGCCCTCTCCCTCTGTGCTCCCAAACCTGGCTGCAGGCGCCGAGCACCCCGAAGGACCAGTGCCCTCCGAGGGGGCCTCCATCCTGAGCGCCACACCCTCGGAGCCTCTGTCCCCGGAACACCTCCACCCTGGGACTCCACAAGCCCCCGAAGCAACCTCTTGGCTTCTTTCCCCAAACCTGTGCCTCCAGTGCCCGTGGCTCAGGGCAAAGTCCCACTACCCACCACCCCACAGCCCAAGCTGAGGCCCCGGGAGCCTGCGCTGCCTCCCCCTTCCTCCCTCACCTCCCAGCCATCAGCAAGCCCGGGCCTTTCTTCCCCTTGAATCTCTCTAAATTGTCCCCTCCCCTCAGCCCCATGGTCAGGGCCCCCATCCTCGCTCACCTGGACAACAGCAGTGGCCTGGCCTCTTCCTGTCACAGGATCAACACTTACCTCCGGGCCTCATACACCCTCCACCTAAATCCCTGCCAAGGCTTGCCCTGAGGGACAAGGCCCCCCGAGCAGGCACCCAGCTCCCCCACCGTGGCTTCCACCTCTCGCCCTGGCTCCCAGCCACCCGCCTTTCTCCAGACCATCCAGGAGGGCATCTCCCCTGTCAGACCACTCTCCCCCTGCCAGCCTGGTGGATTCTCCCACATCCTTCATGTCCCACCCACCGCTCTGAGGCTCGGGTCACCTACTACATGCCATTGCCCTGGACACCCCCATCATAACCAGCAGGCACTCCTAACTGTTATGCAACTGAGCTATTTCTGCTCGTCATGAACCCCAGCAGGGCAGGGCTGGCCTGGATCCCTCACTACGAAATCCCAAGAACCTCACTGAGAACCAGGGCGGGCCACACCCTTCGTCATTATCCACGGGCTGGATGGGGACACAGATAAGCCAATCCTGCCTGGATGACACATCGGCCCCTGGAGTAGAACACGGGTGTCTCCATCTTACAGGTCAGAAAAGTGGGGCTCAGAAGACAAGAGGCCTTCTGCCCAAAGCCTTATGCTTGCTATGTGGCCAGGCAGGAATTTAAGTCTGTCTGACCCAAAGCTTATCTTCTTTCCAGGTACAAGACCCCTAGGAGGCAGGATGGAAAATTCAAGTAACAGCAATAAGCAGAACAGCCCCCCGCCCCCCACCCCACCCCCATGCCAGGCACTGGGTAAATCCATCTCCTTTGATCCTCAGCAACAGGCGTATGAACTAAGGAATATATTAGCTCCGAGTACAGACGAGGGAATTGAGTCATGGGCAGGTGAGTCACCTAAGCTTCCCCAGCAATTTGTGTTGCAGTCAAGAGACAAGCCCAGGTTATGGTCACCACTCTTCTCAGCCTTGCCTGGGCTGCTGGTGCGGGAGGGGGAGGGGACAGCAGTGGGGCTGCCTCTCCTCCCAGCTGCTCAGCCATGGCCCTGGCCTGGAACGGAGGTTCAATCTCCACAGGCCAGGGGTCCCGCCTTCTCCTCTTCGGACCCTGGTTATCTTCCCCCACCCTGCACCCCCAGGCCCAAGCCCCTTCGTCTCTCACCTGGATCTCTATGGCAGCTCTGAACTGATCTTCTTTGGCCTCCACGGTGGCCCTCTCTAATTCACTCCCCAGGCAGCCATGAAAGAGGCCCCGGGGCTGTCAGTTGCCCTTAGGATAAAGCCTGAAACTTTTTCTGGCCTTGAAAAGGCTGACCTCTGCTTTCTTTGGGGGCCTCAGTCCCCCTAAGAGAATCGCCCTGGCCTTGCTCCCTCGTCTTCCATGAACATGAACGGCCATTTTGGGGTGCTCTGCCTACCAAGGATCGCTGTGACTGGTCTTGTCAGAATCCCAAGCACAACTTAACCGGATCCATCCCACAGACCAGATCTCTTTTTCGTGAGTTCGTTAGGTCCCCAGAAGTTTTTCCCGGCATCTAACCTCTACCCCTCCTGCTACCGCCTCAGCCGGTTCTCTCTGGCTCCAGAGGCTGTGGGGTGAGGAGCGGAGAGTTCTGCCGGAGCCAGCTTCCATCCATCTTCACCTCATTCCTCCAGCCATCTTACCTTCCCCTTGTTGGTGAGGACCTGCTTATAATACAACCAGCCTTCTCTCCTGATATCGCTGAGGGTTGTGTCCGAGAGGTCAGAGGTTGAGTGTCGCTTAGAAGGAGCGTCAGCCTCTTCGGAAGTGCCCCAGCTATCCAAGGACTGCAGGGAGACAACAGAGGCAATGTAAGGCGGCTCCCACAGTGCCGGCCTCTCGGGAGCCCCATGGACCATGCACAGCCACCAGGGCCGGGTGCATGCCTGTGCTATGCCCTGCTGCTCCGTGTGGCCTCGTGGCCTCGCTTGCCCTCTCTGAACCTCTGGGTTGAGGTCATGAGACACATGTGCTAGGGAAGCCAGAAAGGAGGAAAGGCTCTGACCAGCAGACCACGTGCCTCACCACGCCAGAAAAGCCAACCTGCAGCCGCCCGTGATTTTATAGACATGAAGAAATTAAGGATACAGAGGAAGTAATTGTGTCAACACAGAGTTAAATAAACAGAGGAAGTCAGAGCATCAATGAACACAGAGTTAGTGGAGCAGGTAGTCATGTCCACAAAGGGTTAAGCAGAGGAAATGATAGTGTCAACAGGACTCCAGCCACAGAGAGACGCGCCAGGGGGAGAGGCAAGCAAGCAGAGGCTGTTACAAGGGATAAGCCGGGTGGAAACACCATCCAGGTGCCGAATGAGCCGAAGACGGCGCGCGTTGGGAATCAAGACGGCTTTTCCAGTCCATCCAGAATGAAGGAGTTAAGGCCATTTCAGCATTGGCCCTGTTTCCCTGGGTTCTGAGGCTGGGAACTCTACCTTCTCCATCATTCTCAACCTTGTGTCCCCGCCCTGCCCCCCTACTTTTCGGAGTCCCCTGAAGACACCGCTCAAATACGGACCGAGTGCCTCCCTAGTGCGGGCACTGTTTCAGGTACCCATGGAGATCAAGCAGCGAACAGACCACATAACTCCCTGCCGTCATGGAACTTACGTTCCAGCCGGGAGACGGCAGGAAAGGAGAGGGGTGTATAAATTACAGGACATGACAAGTGCGAAGGAGAAAAACAAACTTGCACAGGGAGACATAAATGTCAGGGGTGGAGGCTGGAAGCTCAGGGGCGGCCTAAAGAAACCTGAAGAAAGTAAAAAAGTGAGTCACCCGGCTGAGGTGGGGCTGAGGAGAGGGCATTCTAGACGGGGAAAGACTAGTGCAAAGGCCGTGGCTGGGAGGGTGCGTGGTGCCTTTAAGTGATGACAGAGCCCACAGAGGAGGGTGGGTCCCGTGGTGGACCTGAGGGTGGGTGGGTGCAGGGAGAAAGAAAAGGGCAGGGACCAGAGGAGCCCATTTCAGATGACAGAGGCCACAGGCCTGGACCCTAGGCCAAGGCCCTCCCAGCACTCCGACACCCTCGCCTGCCCACACACGCCACTCACCCCATCAGTAAAGAAGCTTCGGAGCATCCGCAAGCTGGGTACTCGGTTTGGCAGGCGCCTGGGAAGCAAGGACCGAGAGTGAGGGGTGTGGGGAGCACAGCTAGGACCCGAACCACCGAGCCCCAAGGCTCAGAGGCCGTCCAGGGCTCGCTGCCCCGGTGTGTGAGGACCCCAGGGCTGGGAGCCCCGCCACAGCCCAGGCAAGCTGGCTGTGATGGACCCACCCCGTCCTCACCGAAGAGCCTTGCCCTCGTCCCGGAAGGTGTTGAGCCCGTCATCGCAGGACTTGGAGCGCTCCGTGGTGATGGCCAGCAGGTAGGAGGAGCGGCGGCCGGCCTTGATGCTGCCTGCAAAACGCCCGCATTGGGCCAAAGGTCAGTGGGGCCATAGGCTGGGGGCTTCCAGGGAGCCCTCCTCTCTGGGCAGGGCCAGGAGCTGGAGCCAGCGAGAAGAGGTCAGGCATCCGGTAGCAGGCCCAGCAAAGACTGTGGCAGCGAAGGGGAGGGTGGGGATGGGTGTGGGGAGCACTCACTGCAGTCCTTGGAGTAATGGCGGCCGAGGGCAAAGGTGAAGGTTGGGGAGGATGGGCTGGTGCCCAGGACGGGAGCCGAGTTCATGGCACTGGAGACCACAGCAGAGGCGGGGACGTGCTTGGCTTGTAGGTCAATGCTGGGGCTGGTGGGCTCATCTGCGAGAATGAAGGGAGTGGTGGGTGAAGGTGGCAGGAAGCTGAACCTGCCTGTCCCCCACCCCCAGCCTTGCCTCTGGGCCCAGACCACAATCCCAAGGCCCCTCAAGTCTCCAGGGCCCTGCTGACAACATGCCCACAGCCAAGGGTGCCCACCAACCAGACTGTTACCATGGAGGCTCGGCCCCTGCCTTCCCCAGCACACCAAGGGCACCCAGGCAAGGGGTTGAACTACCCTTCTTAGACCACGCCCCTGAGGGCAGGGGCTGTGTCGCCCCAACCAGACTGGGAGCTTCTTGGGGATAAAGACCGTCTCCTGCTTTAGCTGCAGGCTCCTCGAAGGGAGGGTTGTTTCCCCCTCAGACTGGGAGTAGTTTGAAAGCAAAGATTTGCCTCCCTCTCAGGCTGGGAGCTTACTAGGGCTGTGTCTGCCCACTCAGACTGAGGGCTGGCTGTGGGGGGCCTGGCTGTGGGGGGCCAGACCTGGGGCTCCTCACCCTCATTCCCACAGCTACACTCCCGTGAGCTCAGGAGCCTCGGCTCCATTTCTCAGCTCCTGGCTTCCAGTCCCATGACTCTGCATCCAGTCTTTCTCCCAAGCCCCTAGACCCAGCCCAGCTCACCCTGCTCCCTCACACGTGCCTCCGATTCAGCAAACCCGAGACCTTTCCTTGCCCTCCTCCCTCCCATTTCCAAACGGAGGCATCACCCTCCAGCGAGGCAAGAAACCTGGGAGTCGCCTGGCCTCTCCACTCTCTTGTCTTTCCCTTATCCAACATCTGTCCTAGAGGCAGCAAACTTTCCGTGTTCCCTCTGCTCTCAGGGTAAGGTCCAAACTCCCTGGTCTGACAAGGCCGCTGCACACCCATTCTGACAATCTGGAGGGGCATCCTGCCCCTATCATTTCAAAGTCCTTGCATACTCCAGTCTCTCCCCCTCAACATTCTTCCCCTAGCTAACTCCTTCTCCGTCCTTCTAAGCTTAGCCAAAATCTCCTTTCTCGAAGGTTCTCTCCTTGGCCACCATCCCAATCTAGGCTATGTGGCCCTTCCCTGTCTCCTAGAGCCCCCTGTACCCCCATCACACACTCATCCCACTGGATTGCTCTTGTCTGATCATTCATCCCCATGTTGGGCCATACACTCCAGGAGAGTGTGGAGCCTAGCACAGTGCCTGACACAAATACTTGCTAGATGGATGAAAGGTTGGAAGATAGATGGAAAGAACAAAGAATGAAAGAAACAAAGAAAAGATAGAAGGATGTAAAGAAGGGTGAAAGGAAAGACTGATGGAAGAGTAGAAAGAAAAAAGAAAGAAATGAATGAATGAACAAAGAGAGGAGGGAGGAAGAAAAAAATGGATGGATGGATGGATGGATGGACAACGAAATAGGCTGATTCCATCAACACCCAACCCAGAGCTTTCCCCATGGTGAGAAGTGGGTGGGGTACCACAAGGCACAGATAACCAAGTCTCCCAAGACAGCCCCCTGCACCGTCACTCACCAATGAAGGGGATGGAAGCCAGAGAGTCTTCTGTAGTGGCCAAAGGGGCCACCTTCCTGCCCGGGCGTTCCCCTCGCCCACTGGTCTCCGGCTCTGGGGACTCGTCACCAAATCCACGGTTCATCTGTCTTGCAGGGGGGAGCTGGACCTTGCGGCCCGTTGGCGGCTTCTGCCTCAGGACCACCTCATCTCGATGATCCTCGGCGGGAGGCTCCAGGGCCCGGGGGCTGGGTTCTGGCCGACCAACCCTGGGTGGTTCAGAGGCCTCTGGCAGGAACGGTGCAGAGGACTGGGCCAAGTTGAAGGTAGGCAGTCCTCCGAAGGGTGAGTCCCGAAAGGAGAGTGCATGCAGGAGGCCAGTCCGGCGCTGGAATGATGGGCTGTAGCTCCGGTACCCAATGTAACCCATGTCGTCCAGGCCCTGCCGACCAGGTGGGGGTGGAGCCTGGGGCCCGGAGAGGTCTCTGGATGGGCAGGCTGGAGTGCGGGCCGATGGACGCTGGGAAGTCCAGCCACAGCGCTCGAATCGGGGTGACACCAGGGCCCCTGGCCCCAGTGCCTCAGCTGAGTGGGTGGTCCGGCTCAGGTAGTCGTCTGAGCGAGCTCGGTGCCAGCCCTCCTGGCCCAGCTGGCTCAAGGCACCCTGGGAGGTGGAACAGGGCCACGGGTGGCGGGCAGTCATATCCTCTAACCGGTCCTGGGAGGCACTGCGGACCCGAGGGGGCATGGCGTGGCACCGTCTCTCCCCCGCCCTGCGGGGGACCTGGTTGGACAGCCAGTGTGACAAGGCCTGCTGGCACTCCAGTTTGCTGGGGAGCACCCGGCTGCCAGGCTCCGGGAAGGCACGGGGTGTCCGGGGCTCTGAGGGAAGGTGGGGGAAGGCACCAGGGCTGGGGCGGGGCTGGCTCATCCCCAAAGAAGGGTTGTCCGAATGGGTGCGGACAGTAGATGGGACGCGGGGCCCCGGGTCACTCCAGGCAGCAGGACTCCGGGGGTCACTGGGCAGTGCTGAGTGGGGCTCAGGCACCATACTGGCCCAGGCAGAGATCCGGGCTGGCGGGGCGTAAGTCTTGCGATGGTAGCAGACGGGGGGCGGCTCTGGGATGCTCTGGGCCTCTCCAGAATACGGCTCGTTCCCTCTCAGGTAGGCATCCTGCGAGTAGGCCTGGCGGGGGACAGAGGCAGGTGAGCAGGGCTGGACAGGTCCCACAGGGCCGGGCTGCAGAGGCCCTGGGAGCTCAGGATGACAGGGAAGGGGACCAGGCAGGAGCAGTCCTGAGTGGGTGGGGGAGGGAGGGCGTGCTCCAAAGACAGTGGGTGGAGGTCAGAAATAAGAGGCCTTTGCGAGTCACACACACACACACACACACACACACACACACACACACACACACACTCACTCACTGGAGAAAGAGCCAGGATTTCTCTAAGACTTATGACAAGGACTGCCCTTAGCCACAAACATTCCGACATCTGCTTTCTGGAGTCCTCCCCCCTGCTGGCCTCAGCTGCCTTCCTGCTTCCTCATGTCCAACAGTGCCCACAGAGCTGGGAAGTCCCACCAGAGACCAGTCAAGGTGGCAAATGACAGAGAAGGAAGCCGGTTAAGGGGTGTGTCTCGGGGGGAAGAGGGGATGGTAGGCAGCCAGAAAGCCCAGCTGTCCAACCTTCCCCTGGATGGGGAGCTGGGGGCCTGGCCCTGGGCCGCGGGGGTGAGCAAAACCAGCTCCCCGCCTGCTCCCTCCGAGCCAGGTTGGGGGAGGGGCCAGACTGGCGGAGGGGCCCTGGGCCACCTTCTGCCACCCAGGCCTGGAATTTGGCTCGAGGAGCTGAGGCTGACGCTGCATTGCTGGGGAGTGACAGGAAGTGCCGGTGCCCAGGAAGGCCAAAAAAGGAGGCAGCCCCCGGGGACAGCAGCCCGGTGGCCCTACCCCAGCCTGGCCCTTGATGGGCTGCCCGGTGGCCTATCTCAGGGTGAGTATCCAAGGGTGGGAGGGTGTAACCAAACAAGCGCGTGAACACACACACACACACACACACACACACACACACACACACACACTACACCACAGGAGACACCGGAAAATACACACCCAGAAACACACTAACACAGACAGAGAGAAACACAATGAGACACACACACAAATAACTACACCTCCGGCCCTGGCACACGCATCATAGGAGGAGAGCAAGCTAACCACACCCCCGCACACTGAGCCCCTCCCGGGCCAACACGGCCGGCCAGGGACACACATACCTCTCCTTCCGGCCATCCTGCCGGCTCCGAGGGCGGGCTCCCCGCATCATGCGGGAGGCGGCAGCATCCCTCCCGCCTCCCCCCTCCCCCACCGCCTCCTCGCTAACCCCTTCTGACCACTTCGCCAGCCCCGGCCTCCGTAGCCCCCCCACCAGTCTGCCCTGCCTGCAGCTGCCCTTGGCCCCGCCGGCTCTCTGGGCTGCGGGAGGAGGAGGGAGGACGGAGGGAAGGATGGGTGTGGAGGGGCCTCGCAGCGTCGGCGGTGGCGTCAGCGGCTGCCGCGGCCCCATTGGCCTCCATCCTTGGCTCCCAACCACAGGAATGCCTGGGCCCCACCCGCTGGCGGACAGGGATAGGGGGGCCAGCGGAGGCTCCCAGATGCTGACATCTGGGGCTGCCCACCCGAGACTGAGTAGCAGAGCTCCCGGTTGCTGCCCTCCTTTCCTGCCCCCCTTGTTTCTTGCCCCCCTGCAGCGGAAGAGGGAGTGGGAGGACACGCCCTAGGCCCTGCCCTGTCACCCTCTCCAGGCTGGGGGTGGGGCACCATCTCACAGCTCGCCTAGCCTCAGCCTCGGGGTGTCTGGGCAGGGTGTTTGAGATTTGGGGGGAGCTGTGCACCTCTCTAGGCCCCCAGTCTTGCCTCTCCCTCGCCAGGAAGGGCCAGGGGACAATTGAGGTCAGGGGGTGGAGGTTCCCAGGGGGGCACGGGGCCAAGCCTGGCACTCTGACTGCAGGGATTATGAGAACACTTCCAGGGCAGAAGCCAGCACAGTGGCTCTCAGGGCCTCCTGGGCTTGGCACTCAGCCCTCCCCTGGGGGGCAGTGACCTTGGGGGCAAGCAAGCTGACATCTGGCTGGGATCCCTGAGACCAGGGCACTGGGCACTGGGCAGAGAGGGCAGCCCTGGCCTCTGGGTCAAGGCTGGGAGGGGGAACAGAGAGAGGCAGCATGTGCATGCGTGTGGGCATGTATGTGTGCATGGAGTGTGTGGGGTGAACAGGTACACATGTGAGTGCCGGATATGCTGCCTGCAATGGCCTGGTGTCTGCTGGGCCCGGTGCAGAGCTCAGGTGCGCTGCAGTGCCCGTGGGGAGGTGCTTGGACTGCGCACCATGATTGTGTGAGGTTTGGTGAGCGCGGGCACAGGGCTGGGGCTGGTGCGTGCTGTGATGTTTGTGGGCATATGCGCTGTGACAACAGCGAGCATTTCTGGTGTCAGTGAGTGTGAGAAGTTCGAGCATGTGTGTGGTGGTGTGTGCTGCACGGTGATATCTGAAGGGCGTGGTGTGGTAGTGGGTGCCTGGGTGAAGCACGGAGAGGCTGTGTGTGTGGTGGCGTGCGCTTGGTGTGGTGTGCTGGGTGCACTGGGTGTGTGTATCATGTTCCGTGGTATGTGGCGTGCTGGATGAAGGGGTGCTGAGGGGTTATGCTGTGTGGCTGTGTATCTGGCGTGTTCTGCTTGTGTGTTGCGTGGTGTGTTGTGTGAACGAGAGCACACGACAGTGGGGTGGGGCATGCCTGTGTGTGGACACAGCTATAGGAGACACACTCACTTGGGGCCAGGCAGTGAGAAGGTGCGGGTAGCAGGAGTCTCACCGGAGCCGACAAAAACGTGCCAGTCTGGCAGGGCCCGCTGGGCCACTCTCCTTCCAGATACCCTGGCAGGAATCCTGTCTGCCTAGGCTGGCGCCTCCCCTCCCCCAGAGCAGCCCTGAATGAAGCAACAACTTAGCCCCAGCCCAGGGATGGGCCTGGCATCCCCGATTGGGCAATGCCAAGTTGGTGCTGCCCCCTTCACTCTCTTCTCTGCCTCCCAGAGGGGCAGATGCAGGAGGGAGGGGAGGCCCGAGGAGAAAGGCAGAGGGGACTCACCAGCTGGAGGATGTCCTCGTCCCTGGGCATGATGGAGAGCTCCAGAGCATCATCGCTACAGAGACAGGGCAGGGGGTCAGGCCGGGCTGAGGCAACAGGGTCTGGGAGAACAGGGATCCTGGTCGCCAGGGCACCCCCGGGGCCAAGGGGATGGGGGTGCAGGGACGCAGTGAGAGGGCAGAGCTACTATGGGAGAAGAGAGGCAGGGGGCGCTCACCTGTTCTGGATCAGAGCTATGACCTGGGAGTAGCTCTTCCCGATGACACTCTCCCCATTCACCTTCACCAGCCGGTCTCCTGGGGACAGGGGGCAGGACCACGTGTGAGCAGGCCAGGGCGTGTCAGTGGCCCCTCCTGAGCACCCCTGTCCGGAATGGATGACAGCGGGCGGCAGAAGCCTCCCTAACACCTGGGTCCAAGAATCCCGTCCTAACCGGAGGGCAGGAAGAAGAGACCCAGCGGTGCAATGAGCCGGGTAACTGGGGCAGCTCACCTGTGCGAAGCCCCGCCCGGTGGGCAGGGCCCTCATCCTTCACATTCTTGACGAAGATGGTGTCCATGGGCTCCAGGCGGTGCCGGGGGGAGGGTCCTGGTGAGCATCAGCCAGGTTAGCTGGGGGAGGCTGCTGAAGGTGACACCCATGCACAGCTACACACACAGAGGACACACTCAGAGAATAATCACTCACACAGACACAGACACACAGAGACCCGCACGCCCACAGGGGCACGGTGCACAGGGTCAGACAGGACGACACACTCCTGGGAGAAGGAAAACCTACACGGATGCTGAGCGGCTCCGTATGCCTCCAGCGTCCCGTGCCAGACGGAAAAGGAGACATTGTTCTTCCCCTTCTTAGCTCGCTGTCTGGTGGGACAGACACGCACACACACACACACACACACAGCACAAGACAAAGGAAAGGGCACCCTAAGAAGAGGCTGTATCAAGTCCTGCAGACACATCAGCGGGGAGAGACACCCCCATACACAGAGCATGTCCACACCCAGAGACCAGGGGAGCTGCAGGAAGGCCCCGACCCCCACACTCTGGCATCACATGGGACCCCAGCAGCCCTATTCTGCTGCTAACTGTCTCAGCCAGAAATGGGCCTCTTCTAGGTCAGTGGGCTCCTCCCCCTCCACCCCTCCACAGGCCCCTGTGATGGGGACTCGGGCAGAGAGCGTGCCCATGGCTTCCCCGCGGAAACCCTAGTGGCAGAGGAGGAAGACTGCCTGTCCAAGGAGTCCTGCCTTGAACACCCTGGGGAGCCTGGGTGCCAGTGAGGGGCCCTGCGAAACAGCAAGGGCGACAGCCAGGGGAAGGAGGCTCATATTGGAAAAGATCAAGACGCCAGGGTCCCCTTATGCCCAACATATCTGCAAGGACAGCCCTGGACCAGCTGCACCCCCGCCCCCCAGCTGCCCCTCACTCCCTGGCCCTGCAGCCCCTGTGTGTGCCTCAGTCTAGGCTGGGAGCGACTCCAGGGCAGGGGCCGGGTCTTAGAAATCCATGGCTCCTCACGGTGCCACCTCTAGTGTGAAACGGAAAGGCCCGGAGGGAGACAAATGTGGGAAAAGAAAGGGAGGAGAGAGCGAGAGAGAGAGCGTGAGCAGATGTCCGGGGTGGCCACGCAGAGAAGAGCAAAGACAGGAACAGCGGTCGAGGGCGAGGGGCACAGCAAAATCCAGGCTGACTCCTTACCTCCTCCTCGGCCTCCATTCTCTTCCTCCTGCAGGGGACAGAGAGATGGGTGTTGGCCCTCAGCCCCGCCCTCGGCAGCAGAGAGGGAGGCCCAGCTCCACCTGGGCGGGCCCCTTCAATCTCCCTCACCCAACGGCCTGCCCTCTTATCTTCTCCAAGTAGCCCAGCGCCTGGAGGCGGCGGGAGGGGTGTCCATGGGGACATCAAGTCCCAGGCAGGATTCCCCAATGACATGAGCTCTCTCTCACGCTGATCCCACCAGGTCAACATCTCAGCCGTCTGAAAGCCCCCAATACAATGGGGGACCCATGACCCCTCCCCTTGGGGAGCTCAAACCAAACATACTTACACACAGAGAGAACCCAGACAGACACAGATAAGCAGGCATGACGCGTGCAAACAGTGGCTATCAGTTCTCAGAGAATGGGAGGGCAGGCCTGATTAGCGTCCCTCTGGGGGAGGGGACTTTAAGGCCTGGAAGAAGGCACTCTGGGTGAGGGGAGTGGAGTGTGCAGGCGCTTGGTATCAGAAATAAGCCAGCATATGTAGCACTGAATCAGCTGAGCTGCAGGAGAAAGTCAACACCAGCAAGCCACCGAAGTCAGACCGAAGCATTCAAGTTTGAAATGAGAGAAAGAGGGAGCCAGTGAAGGTTCTTGAGTGGGAGAGAGTGGGTGTGAAATACCAGTTAGAGAAGGGGATTCTGGCATCTAGGTTCAGGGCTAAGAAACTGAGTCAAGGGGACCCACTGGGGAGGCCTCTGGGACCATCCTGGTGAGTGAGGGGGAAGGGCACTAGATTTGGGGGGGAAACAAATGAGAGGAAGGAGAAGGTCAGAGAGACACAGAGGGCCAGCAGTAGCAGCATTTTAGAGCAGGATCCGACCTGCGGTGCCATCTTGTCTAACCCTCCCCACAGATCACCCATGTTACAGCCAACTTGTCCAGGGCTGCTCGCTCAGACTCAGTTGTGGAGCCAGGGCTGGAACCCAGGGCTCTGGCATGCCAGCCGGGACAAGAAGGCTTGGGGCACTGCTGGAGAGTCCCTCTGCCCTGCCCTGCCCTGCCCTGCCCTCCCATATGCGGTGCCTGCCCGCTGATGTGAGCGGACAGCACAGGAGCGGGTGGCAGAGGCAGACGGATGCATTTGGCCGGCTGAGCTTCCTGCAGGCTCCCAGTCCTGGGCAGGCTCTGGAAAGGCAATGGAGCTGTCCCTGGCTTACCCCACCCATGTGAGCTCCTGGAGACAGGCCCACCACCAGCCTAGACCACTCAGGCTGCTCTTGCTCTTGTCACCCCTCAGCAGGGACCCCTGAGAGAAGTCGGCAGAGGCCAGGAAAGAAGGAAGAAAGAACTGAAGGTTCCAGGGAACTCGGGGGCTGGCACCCTTGGGCATCAAGGGATGGGGCAGTGCCCCTCCCACACCCCATCAGCCCCCACTCACACTCAGCAGGCAGTGAGAAGGGCTGCTGCGGCCCCCCAGCCCAGATTCAGACATGGCTAGGAGCGGTGTACACCCACGTACACATGATGTGTATTTACAGACACCAATGTGCACCTGTCTAGATACACACGTGTGTGTACATGACCAGCATACCATGTATGCACATGTGCCCACAAAGAGCAGTGCACACACAGGCAGTGAAATCCAATGTCTAGGTTCTCTGGCAACGAGCTCCCCATGGGAGAGTCTCCTGGCAGAGTGCAGGCTGGGCTCAGCTCTGGGGGAAGGGGAGAGATGGGTTCATTGGCTCCAAAGTGAATTGTCCTCCTCTGCTGCTGGGAGGGACTTGGGGAGGGGAGCAGGGCCCTCCTGCACGTCTGCTTCCCCTGCAGGGACCCCTCCTCCCAGCTGGCACTGCGGGTTGGGCTGAGCAGCCTGGTTCCTAGACTCAAAGAACTTGACATTTATATGAGGGCTAGAAGGGCCCTTAGGGGTCAAGCAAAGAAATGCCCTCAGGTTGCAGCAGGAAAAGCGAAGCCCAGAGATCCGCAGTGAGTTAGGAGTTGTCCCAGGGCTAGAGCCCAGGGTTCTTTCCAGCACAGGGAGCCGGAGCCTGGGCCCGGGGCGCTCCAGGGGGTGTTCCAGATGTGTGTTAGGACAGATCCCTGAGAGCTCAGGCTGGGCGGAGCAACAAACCCAGCTCAGAAGTGGCCAGTGGACAAGGGGTCCCAGGACTGCATCTCTCCGAGCGGCTGTTCACCTTCCAGAGACCAAGAGTCCGAGGTGCGAGTGAGCACCCTGGCTCCCTCACCTCTAGGCGGCCTGTCCTGAACCAGCCACCCCTCCCCTCTCCTGAGACGGTGAAGATGACCCAGGACACAGGAGGAGGACTGTGCCGGCCGGGCCGGTGCAAAGCGATCTCCTCTCCCGCAACAAGGCTTCCTCGGGACGTACCTTCAGGCTGCAGTGCACGGCGGACTCGGGTGGGTACACGATGAAGTGGCGCAGGGTGAAGCCAAAGCCGTCCTGGAGGCTTTTGTGCAGCAGCAGTGTCCGCGGCCCCTGCCAGGGGAGGGGGCGCCCGGAAGAGCACCCATCTCTCGGGCCCAGGGGCAGCTGTGGGAGCACAGGGAGACGGGTGAGTGGCCTGGTGACCCACAGTCTCAAGTCTGCACACTGCCTCCTGCAGCCCCGAGGACCTGACGGGGACGAGATGGGGTCCATGGGGTTCCAGGCACCCTCCTCCTCCTCAGCCCTTCCTTCCTCTCTCACACTCATCGGCCCAACCGCTCCTTCCTCTTTCTTTCCTCTCATTCCCCTCCTTCCCCCATTCCCCTCCTTCCAGAAGCCCCAGCGCCTCTCCAGCATGGCAGTGGCCCCTGCACACCCTCCCCTCAGAACGCCTTTGCCTCCGAGGAAATGACTCGCTGCCGTGGGCCAGGTGCTGGCTCAGTTCAGTCACCAGATGTTCACTCAGCACCTACTGTGTGCCAGGCGTTGGACACACAGTGCCTGCTGGTGTCTGAGCGCATTCCCGCCGCTGCACCACCTCACACATGCACATACACGTATGCAGATGCAGACACATTCACACAGGTCCACGCACACAGAACACACCGCAACATCCAGACAAGCACACTCAGTCACACAGAATCAGTCTCATGTGCACAGCACATGCCGCACATACAGACATACACTGGTCCCCCCACACACATCCTTCAGAGCAGCAAGGGGAACAGTGGGGGACTAAGAGCCACAAGGGAGGGTGGGACATCAGACACATCAGCGACTTCCTGAGGCTCAGGAGCCCAGCCCAGAGGCCTGGCTGGCTCAGTGGAACAGAGTGAGAAACCAGGTGGGGGTGGGGGACCCTTGGCTGCCCTCGGGCCCACCCACTGGGATACCTGAGATTCCCCAGGATGACATGTCTGAAGACAAGGGTTTGGGAACACAGCACTGTTTCTGGGACAAGAGGATGGACAGTGCCTGGGGAGGGGGCTCCCTTCAGGTCCCCTGCTCAGACACACAGAGGGAAAGTGAGTGACAGGAGTGTGTGCGAGAGATGTGTTCACAGGGAGGCAGGGGCCCCTTGGAGAAGCGGGGAGCCAGGGGCAGAATGCCTGGTGAAAAGCCAGGAACCCTGTCTTGGGGAGTTTTCACCCCCACCTCAGGCAGCCTGACCTAAACCCCTCAGAGGACAAGGAGCGCCTTCATCCCCACCCTAAACCGTCCTCCGCGCCCTCACTCCTCCTGGGCACTCATTCTGGGGTGAGGAGCTCCCACTTTACTATCCAGCCCCCCTTTCTTCCCCATCTAATAGCTGGAGGAAGCTCAGATCTGCCGCTCAAATCTGATACCAAGAAGTTCCATCATCTATCGGTCCACTCCCCTGTTAGCACATCTGGTGGAGGAAGCCTGCCCTGTGCCAGGGCTACGCTAGGGAACTCTGCCTGGGGCTGGAAAGATGAACAAAAAGTACGACAGAGGCAGTCCTTGCTTCATGCAGCCCCGGGGACACGGCTGGGGGTAGATACGAGAGGCGCCTGAAGCCCCGGGCAGAGGTGACCACTCTGACATGTGCGTCTGGGAAACCACCCGGATGAGGCTGTGAGCTCACTGTCCTCGCAAGGGTCCAAGCAAGAGCTGGACGACCCCCAGTCTTTGCTGGGGTCCCGGCCTGGGGTGGGAGGTTCAGTGATGGCCCCTCCGTTCCCTCCACCTGTGGCGATCGCCTGGACTCTCCCACTGAGACCCACAGTCCCGTGGGGGTCAGAGGAGAAACTTCTCTGGTAATTCTGCTGAGGCCTGAATCCCCTTGGATTTCCTATCTCTGCTGACCTGGCAATGAACTGATGGGGGAGAAAAGAGGGCCTCGGTAGACCCCCCCATTCCCCTCCTTCCAGAAGCCCCAGCGCCTCTCCAGCGTGGCAGCGGCCCCTGCACGCCCTCCACTCAGGCTCAGAACGGAGGCTGTTTGCAGGGCCCATTGTTTTGCTGGTGTCCTGGATTAGGTTTAAGCCACCAGCTGCCCCAGTGACGAGAAGTGGCTGAGACAGGTCCCCGCATGCCCCCCATTCCTCCCAGCACACATCCTGCCCGGGGCTGCCAGCTGCCAGGCCGGGGGATGGGGGGGGGGACCCTCTGGGAGGCCTGCCTGTAATCCAGGGCAGTAGGCATGCCTTCTTTCCTCAGGTCCCCTCCTCACCCAGGCACGGTGCACCCCCACCCTTATCTCAGCCTGTCCCTCTCCTCTTTCCCTTCCCCCACCCTTTCCAACCAGGCTCCTGAGCGTGGCAGGTGCTCACCCCCTGCCACAGCAACCACACTCTTGCCTGGAGAGGCGGCACGGCAGCCCCACCGCCAGCAGCTCTGGCAGCCCTGCTGTAGGAAGGCCCCTTCCCCCTGTGCTCCGATACATGCACGCCTCCTCGCCTCGCCTCCGCCGCGCAGACCCGGGACAATACTGGGTCTTGCTCTCAGCTCAGGCGGAGGAAGGTGGTAAATGCAGACGTGGACAAGGAGGCAGCAGTGAGAACTAGGAAGGTGATTAGATTGGGATGGGGTACAGCCCCCACACACCCCCAGCTCTGCTCTCTGAGATAGGGACAGAGATAAGGGACACAGAGGGAGAGGCCCAGGGGGCACGGGACATCACTAATACTTTCCGGCCCCAGGCCCTTTCCAAACGCCCCCACCCTCGTGTCAGGAAAGGAGGAGGCATCCCGAAATACCAACTGACTCTGTTAGAAGGGCGGACGGCCTCAGGGCCACAAACTAGACAGAGCTGGGCCCATGGTGGGTTGGTTGGCAAGACCAGGAACTGGGACCCAGGAGTCCGGCTCCTCCCCCCAGGAGCATAAAGAGGTCATTGCGGGGAGCACAGCGCTCACGCTGGGCACGGCGCCCACTATGATTCACACCCCACCAGCCTGGTCGATCCCCGATATCCGAAACACTGTCCCTACCCCCACCCCATTCCTGCTCTGTCCATCCTCACCCACAGAGCACTCACCACCTGCCGCCTCAGCCTCCTTCACGCACTAGAAGACCCTCGTCTGCCCCTGTGCCCAGTCCACTGCCAGGGGGTGGTACTCCTGCCTGCCTCTGGGCCAGGCCCCTGCCAGCCCAAACCCCCCAGGACCCCAGATGCCCCCAAATCTCTCCAAACAACCTGGTCCCTTCCATCCTCCCGCTGCCTGTACACCAGCAGGCTCCAGCCCCTGGAGGCCACCACCCAGCCGGGCTTGTCACCCAGCGCCCTGGGAGAGCTCTCAGCCACCACCCGCCCCCCCCCCCCGCAGGCATCTCTCCAGCTCCTCCCCCCTCCCCACTGATGGGGGGGCGGCGCGCACAGCTCAAAGATCACAGGGAGTTGGTGGCCCCTACCCCGCCCCACCTCCCCAGGAGGCCTGCCCAGGCCCCGACCCTGGCCCCGCAGCTCACCCTGGCCCGCCTCGACCCGGGCGCGTGGCGGTCGCCGTGGCTGAGGCAGGGCAGCCAGAGGCAGCGCGGCTCGGGGGCGCTGCAGTCCACCCCGACGGCGCGCTCCCAGGGCCAGCCCCCGGCGCCCGCGCGCCACACGGCGCTGCCCACGAGCGCCGCCGCCCGCGGGCACCCCCGGCCCCGACCCCGGCCGCCGCCGCGGCCCCATGGCGCCCAGGGCCCGGCCTCCGCAGCAGGGCGCGACGCTCGGGGGACCGCGGCCGCTCCTCGGCGCCCCACGGTCGGAGTTCTCGGTCCTCCTGGTGGCAGGCGGGCCCCAGGGGTCCCCGTCCGCCCCCCAGAGCCGCGGACCCTGGGCCCCGCGGCCCCGAGGGGACGGCCGGCCCGCGCGGATGGCGGCAGGACGGCTGGGGCGGCTCCGCGCCTCCCGCGCCTCCCGGCTGAAGGCGCCAGGCCCGGACACGCCGGCGAGTCGCGCAGGGCAGACGCCTCCCCCTCCGGGGCGGCCCGTCCTCGGCGCCCCAGCCCACACTCACACCCACACACAGCGCCCCCGCAGCCACTCACTGCACACGCCGGCCGAGCACTCAGTGCACACCCGGCACCCTCCCCCCCAAACTCCTGTACCCAGCCTCCTACACAGCCACAGGTGTACACATGCCCCTCACATGCATGCACACATGAACACACACCCTACCCACCATATAGACCTGCACTACATACACACATCCATGGACTGCACACCCTCCCAAACACACACACACACACACACACACACACACACACACACACACTTGCACACTCTCCCACTGTCCACATACCCCACAGAAACACACACATCAACACACTACTCCCCTCACATGCACAGTGTGTGTGGGCTCCGTTCTGTGTGCACACACACTTTGGACGCCCTCCCATCCATACATGGTCCACACACCCCACAGAGAGACATTTGCAAGCTTACCCACTGTGGCCTAAAAGCGCACCCGACACCCCCCACAAAACCACCCCGCATATGCCCCACAGATACCCACACCCCCACAAAAGCAGACAGATGCCATGCACATACCACCCAGCACACCCACTCAATACAGGCGCACGCTGCACCCATGGGCACACACCCTGCCCGGCACAGGGAGCAGCGCCCGCTCTCATCACACCCACACCAGGGTACACCCTAAGGCTACAGGTGGAGTCCCCACCATCACTGGGGGAAGTGTGACTGCCCCTCTTCCCCGGGACCCCCTTCCATTCACTGTGCCTAGAGGGGCCACCCCCAAGCTGACAATGGGCCCCGAGCTGGCCCCCACCCCAACCCCAGCATATGAGTCAGACAGGAAGCCCATGTTGATGGCAGACCCTGCCCTCCTCCCCTTCCCGGGTGGGGCTGGCAGAGGCCGTGGCGGGTCGGTATGTAATCGCTGCCTCCATTTCTATCCCACTTGGCTGTTCACACACAGTGTGCTTCTCACCACAGCCCCTCACCGTGGCCGGGCTCACTGCTGTGACCCCATTTCCAGAGAAGCAACCCAGGTTGCTATGGAAGCACCGGGACTCCAAGCCCCAAGCCCCTCACTCCAATGTTGGATCTGACTCCCAAATTCTAGGCAGCAGTCAGAGAAGGGAGGTTGGGGGCAGGGGAGGAGGCAGCCCCAGTCCAACCCAGCTCCCCATCTGGGAGTATGGGGAGGAAGACTCTAGTATTGGGCCCCTGTGGCAGCCACCCAAAGGGAGAACAGAGCAGAAGAGCTGGCTCCTCATCCCATCCGAGGATGGACAGCTCTGAAGGAGGTAGGGGAGTGACATGGAGAGGCAGAGAGGAGAGGGGTCCTGGGGGCAGAGGGAGGAGAAGTAGAGGGCCATAGGGGTGAGCAGGAGGGAGGGAGGGAGGAGAAGGGAGGGAGGAAGAAGGGCGAGAGGGAGGCATGTGGGGGCCGGAGCGGTTTTGTTCTCCTGTTTCCTGTTTGCTGCTTGCTGGGTCCCCTGTGCAGGAGCTGGACCCCCACCCCCACCCTGGCGGAAGCCAGACGGGAAGAGTGAGGCTGCCACCGGCCGCTGAGTCAGGAGGGCTGAGGGCCGGGGCGGGAAAGGACCTCAGTCAAGGGAGCAGAACTCATGACATCTCCATCAGCACCCCCACCCTGATGTCGTCAGCCACGTCAGACTCTGCGGCCCCACGCAGAGGGCCATGGCCCCGGGAGTGTCCTCGCTCGGTCTGGCCTGGTGTCCCAGCAAGCAGCCCCTAAGTCCTTCCAGACACCTAACTTCCTTTCCTTGTGCTGCAAGTCCACCTGGTTCTGAGGAAATGGAGTGACTCTCCCCCCTCATGCCCCAGGGAACCTTTCAGAGCCAACAGGTGCTGCTCTGTGTTTGGATCAAGCCCCGGACTTAGGGTTCTGTGTCCAGGGCTGTAGACATCTGGGAAATGATGAGACATGGATGATGTCCATTTCCTGCCCTCTAACTGGACAGAGACGGCAAGGCCCGGCAAAGGAGGGGGCGGCCTGGGCCAACACAAACCCACACTCCTCCCCCGCAACCCCAGCTGCCCCTTCAGGGACCTCAGGAGGGGGGCGTACACAGTAGGGCCTCCAAGGGTGTACAGAGTTTGGGTAAATGATCCTCCAGCCCTGGGGAGCCTTTCGGCCCCCTCCCCCATTTCCTCTGGGAAAGGAATGTGGGGTGGGCCCCAGAGGGCGGTGGGGGAGGGGGCCCAGGACTGGGAAATACCAGGCGTAGCTGAGATTCTATTCCGAGCCTTCCTGCCGAGTGTGAGTCCTCCTTCCCCACACCCTCCCCAGCTTCCTCCCCCCACCTCAGGAATAGCCCAGCGGAGCGGTCCCTCCCATCATCCTCTAGTTTGACCAGCTTGCAAAATCCATTCAACCTTATCTTCCTGAAGGTCGTTGGGACAGGTACTGGGGAGGGCGTCCAGTCTTCTCTCCGAATGAGATAACCATCTTTTACTGCTTCAAAGCACTTTTGCTTTATCTTATTTGACCCTTATCCTAAGAATTGGATGTCCAGGAATATTTTAATGCCCATTTTTCAGATGTAGAAACTGAGGTGCAAAGAGGAAAAGTGACTGGTTCAAAGCTTCGCTTTTACTAAGCTGGGACCAGATCCCCAAGTTCTACAGCCTAAGTCAGATCTGCTTCCACGTCCCTCTTGTTTATTCTTTAACAACCACGTCTTGAGTGCCTGCTGTGGGCCAGGTGTGGTGCCAGAGCCTGGGGCGCCCTGGAGAATAAGAGGAGTGCAGACTTAGACTTCTGTTAGCACCCCGGCCCATGAAACCGTTAGGGGTCCCCCAGGTCCGGATTCAGGCCAGAGGCAGCTGCCTTCATCCAGAACAAAGGGAGACTCTCACATCAACAGGGCCCAGGGCCCTCACCAGGGGCCCGGAGAGGGGACAGTTTGTTTGAGGGTGTGGTCAGGGGCCGCCCAGGTCAGCCCTTGAACCAGAGGGTGGCCGAGGCTGGAGGAGCAGGAAGAGGAGAGGGTCTGGGCCCCACGGGTCAGGGGATTCGAGGAGGAAAACTGATACCTTGGGAGGGCTAGTGGTTCAGGAAGTGAGGGAGAGGGACTGGGGGTCACTTTGCCTGCTCTTCCTTCTGGTTTCCCTCCCAGAATGTAGGCCCCAAATCAGGAGATAAACGGTACCCCCACCCCAAGAGAATGATCTGGCACTTCAGAAGCTTCCCATACGTACGCCCATCGCATGCCACCGAAAGCAGGTCTGTAACCACCCCACCGCCTCACACCCGGACAGAGCGAACCGCCGCCAGGTCCGGCCATCCCAGGCATGCAGGCAATGTGATACCCACGGCATCTTGCCCGCCCCCGCCTGGGCCTCCAACCCCTGACCCAGTCCCCTCGCTCAAGGGCAGCTGCCCCTCGGTCCTCCTCCACCCTTTTGCCCCATTCAGATGCCTGGTTCCCAGCATCAGTTGTGTACAATCCTGACATGCCCCAGCAGGCCAAGCTGATGAGCCGGCCCAGCAAGCCTGCATCTCCCCAGCACTCTCAATGTGCAGATAACCCCTAGTCACTGGGAGCACTTGGTATGGCCCCATGGACAGGGTGTAGTTCAAAGAGTCTCTCCAGACTCATGCTTTCCCCCTCCAGGACCAAGCTTGCCCTGAGTTAGGGTAGTTGGGACACTCCTCTCCCACCCTCAAAAAGGGCCAGAGCCAAGGAAGCCTTGGGGGGGGGGGAGGGGGGACGGGGAGGAAGCAATTCCACTGTCATCTCAAGGAGGGACCAAGGATCAGAATCACCACATTCTTCAGTGTCAGCGTGGCCCAGGCCTGAGCACATGGGCTCTGGAGTCCTGGCTGCAGACAGGTCTGAGTCACTTCTCTACCTCTTTCTGGCTGTGAGACCGACCTCCCCAGAGTTACTTAATCTCTTTGAGCTTCTGTTTCTCACCAATAAAATAGGAATTAAGTAAATTAATTGT
The DNA here is from genome assembly GCF_963259705.1 of Myotis daubentonii. Classification (NCBI taxonomy): domain Eukaryota; kingdom Metazoa; phylum Chordata; class Mammalia; order Chiroptera; family Vespertilionidae; genus Myotis; species Myotis daubentonii. The sequence goes on along the minus strand of NC_081855.1, from coordinate 48,150,177 downwards.
TGGGAGAATTAAGTAAATTAAAGAAATTCCTTAGCACACACAGGCCCTGAGCACATAGTAGGCATTCAATAAATGCAAGTTTTTGTTGTTGTTGTTTTCCTTTTTTTAAAAAAAAAAAAAATCTTTTATGGCGATACAATTAACATTCACCATTATATTAGTTTCAGATGTACAACATAATAATTCAAAATTTGTATGCATTGTGAAATGATCACCACAATGAGTCTGGTTAACGTCTGTCATCATCTATAGTTACAGAATGTTTTGTTATGATAAGAATTTTTAAGATGTGTTCTCTTAGCAATTTCAAATATGCAATACTGTATTATTAACTATAGTTGCCATGCTGAACAGTACATCCCCATGACTTATTTTAGAACTGGGCGTTTGTACCTTTTGACTTCCTTCACCCATTTGGCCAACTCCCTCAATATCCCCTTTGACCCCCTTAGCCCCCCAACTCCCCTTCCCAGCCTCTGGCAACCACCCATCCGTCCTCTATGAGCTTGGTGGGGTTTTGGGTTTGGGGTGTTTTTTATTAGAATTCCACATCTAAGTGAGATCATACAGTACCTGTCTTTCTCTGTCTGACTTATTTCACTTAGCATAATGCCCTCAAGGTCAATGCAAGCTGTTTTGATTGTCTTTGGATATTTACACTCTCACACCCCCAGCCACACTCACATTGAGACAGACAACTCAGCCACATGTACACAAAGACACGGTGACACATGCAGACCCTTAGGGAGACCTGCACGGAGCCAGGTGAACCCACTCACGTGGGCATCACTGCCACCTCCCCCAGCCAACCCCCCACAGGCTCCTACATGCCCCACTTCTCCTCAAGCTGAGAGGAATCTTCAGGAGCCCCCCTTCCCTAGCAGAACTTGGGCAGGCCCAGAGCCTGGTCTTGTAGGTCCTTTGGGAGTGGGGAAGAGGTGGGCGACGTGAGACCCCAGGACGGGACCTGCTCTTAGCAGGCAAGGAACCTGGCAGAAGTGCCAGGCTGGCAGGGCCTTTCCCAGCAAGAGAGCCAACTTCCCCCTCCGGGAGGGAGGACTACAGAGGAGCATCTTTCCTCATGGTGGGAAATGAGCACTTGCGGAAAAGGGTGAGTCTGGAGCCAGCCACAAAGTAAACAGCAGGGCCATTGCCGAGGCAACTGCAGGCCAGTGTGGGCCAGGGCCCACCACAAGCCCTGTCCAACCCCCTGATTTTCTCCACTCAGCAGCCCCTGGCTGTCTCGATGCATGCCCTCCATGTGTCCATTCTGGTCTCTGGGTCTGTCTGGGACTCCCCCCGAAAGAAGGGCCTCTGCATCCTCCCTCAGATTGGGAGCTCCCTACAGCAGCATTGGGGTTTTTGTTTGTTTGTTTGTTTTGCCCCATATCCATCTAGGGCAGCGGTTCTCAACCTGTGGGTTGCGACCCCTTTGGGGGTCGAACGACCCTTTCACAGGGGTCGCCTAAGACCATCGGAAAACACATCTATAATTACATATTGTTTTTGTGATTAACCGCTATGCTTTAATTATGTTCAATTTGTAACAATGGAAATACATCCTGCATATCAGATATTTACATGACGATTCGTAACAGTAGCAAAATTACAGTGATGAAGTAGCAACGAAAATAATGTTATGGTTGGGGGTCACCACAACATGAGGAACTGTATTAAAGGGTCGCGGCATTAGGAAGGGAGAGAACCACTGATCTAGGGTCTCCCAGAGGTCACCACCTGTGTCTTTCTCCTCAGATTGGAGAATGCTCAAGGGCATGACCTGAGTCTCCCCATCAGACGGAGAGCTTCCTAAGGACAGGAGCTACTGAACTTCCAGATATAGATTTGTATTACTAGAGTGCTTTGTACATACTAGGCTCTCAATAGTTATTTGTTCATGGTGAGAATGTGGAGAAATTGGAACCCTTATGCATTACTGGTGGGAGTGCCAAATGGTTGCTGTTGCTATGGAAAACAGTACGGTGGTTCCTCAAAAAATTAAACATAGCAATTCCACTTTTGCCTCTGTACCCGAAAGATAAGAAAGCTGGGACTCAAACCGATATGTGCACACTCATGTTCAAGGCAGCATTACTCAGAAGCCAAACGGTGGAAACAACCCAAATGTCAATCAATAGATGAATGGATAAACAAAATGTGGTCTGCCCCAGCATCCATCAGTCGATGAGTGGCTAAAACAGCGATGGTACATTTACACAACGGAATACTAATCAGCTGTAAAAAAAAAAAGAGGGAAATTTTGCCCTTTGCAACAGCAAGGATGGACCTGGAGAACATTATGCTAAGTGAAATGAGCCAGTCAGAGAAAGACAAGCACCAAATGATTTCACTCATATGTGGAATCTAATGAACAAAGTGAGCTAACATGTAAAATACAGACTCGTAGACAGAGTGCAGGCTGACAGCTGTCAGGCAGTGGGGGGTGGGCTGGGGGTGGGTGGAGGGATTGAGCAAAAAAGAAAAAAAGAGAAAGAATTCATTGGCACGAACAACTGTGCAGTGATTGCGCGGGGAGGGGGGTGAGTGGAGGTGGAAGAGGGCATGAGGAATAAATGGTGATGGGAGAAACTTAAATTAAAATTTAAAAAATGTGGTATATACATACAATGGAATTTTATTCAGTCTTAAAAAGGCAGGAAATTCTGACATATGTGACAACATGGATGAACCTTGAGGACATTATGCTAAGTGAAATGCACCAGACACAAAAGGACAAATATTGTATAATCCTACTTACATGAAATACCTAGATTCATAGAGACAGAAAATAGAATGGCGGCTGCCAAGGGCTGGGGGAACAGGAAATATAAGTTACTGTTTAACGAGTATAGAGTTTCCGTTTGGGGAGATGGAAAATGTCTAGAGATGGATGGTGGTGATGATGGCTGCACTACAATGTGAATGTACTTAATACCACTTAAAAGTGGTACATTTTAGCCCTGGCCAGTGTTGCTAAATGGTTAGAGCATCTGCCGGCACATCAAAGGGTCTCAGGTTCAATTCCTGGTCAAGAGCACATACCTGGTCAAGATTAAATTCCCAGTCCCTGGCCAGGGGTGCTTGTGGGAGGCAACCATCGATGTGTCTCTCTCTCACACAGTGATATTTCTTCCCCTCTGTCTCTCCCTCTCTCCTCTCCCCTCTCTCCCTTCCATTCTCTCTAAAAATCAATGGGGGGGGAATATATATATATGTTATATATGTATATATCTCCTCGGGTAAGGATTAACAACAACAATAAAAAGGTATATTTTATGTTATGTATATTTTACCACAATAAAAAAATGACAAAGATCAGAATTCAAATGGGAAAAAACCTCCTGTTGAAAGGAGAGGAACAAGTGAGCAATCTCCCATTGGGCCCAGAAGCAAGCCGGACCCAGAGACTGTCCGGGACAGCTGGGAGCCGCCTGCCTGAGGGCCTTTCCTTCTCACCCCTCTCCTCCCCGTCGTGCCTTCTCAGACCCCTGGTTGTCATCTTTGGGGGCCCTAGTACCCCCTGCACAGGGGGCGCTCTGGGGCGGCCAGGGAGTCTGAACTTTGATACAGCCCGCCCTTGGCATTGATGAGGACCTGCCATCTATCAGGGGCTGACCGGATGGAGGCACAGTCTCTGGGGATGCCATATCCCATGGTGTCACGACCTTGGAAGAATTTTCCTATCGAAAGCGGGGCTAAGTGTGAGGTTCCTGCCTCCTGCGGGCCGACCCCGCACAGCGCACCCATAACATACGCACACGAGGGCGCACACACAGGAAGTTCCCGTTCCCACATGCTCTCTTAGGCACACACTCAAGACAAACATGCAGGCAGGTCCCATGTGCAGCAGAGCCCCCTGCTGGCCCAGCACTAGCACACTTACCGCCCTCATTCCCTCCACCCTGCCTCTCACCGCTCATCCTCCAGTCCCCTCTGCCCCCACCACACCCCAGGACCACCCCTCTCCACCTCCTCCCGGGACCAGGGTCTATGGAACCTTGGGAAGGCTCTCCCTCTGGTCAAGGAGCACTGGAGAGAGGCTAGGGCAGTGGTTCTCAACCTTCCTAATGCCGCGACCCTTTAATACAGCTCCTCATGTTGTGGTGACCCCCAATTTCATTGTTACAAATTGAACATAATTAAAGCACAGTGATGAATCACAAAACAATATGTAATTATATATGTGTTTTCCGATAGTCTTAGGCGACCCCTGTGAAAGGGCCTTTCATCCCCAAAGGGGTCGGGGCCCACAGGTTGAGAACCGCTGGGCTAGAGCCTCTTAGATCGAGTTAAGGGCAGTCGTTCCTGGAGGCAGGAGAATGCGTACAATGACTCTTCTCCAAAATCGTCATATCCATTCGGAGGCTCCACACTGGAAGCCCATTTCAGTGGAGATGGGGGGAGGGAGGGGCGAACTCGGGGAGTGGCTCTCTATGAATATCTGCCTGTTGTCTGACCACCTGGGCACAGACAACAGGTGCACCCACTGTTGTTTTGTTTTGTTCTTCAGGGGAGAGCTCAGTCCTAGTCAAGCTGAGACCACATCTCCTCCCAGGGCAGGCCCCGGCAGATTCCGAAAGTCTCCCTCAGGGCACCTGGGGCTGCCTGTGAAGAGAGGCTCTCAGCCTCACCCCTGAAACCACCCACCCCCTCACCCAGGCCCTGCCTAACCTGCCCAGGTCATCCCTTCACCCCACCTAGGAGCTGAACCTCTCCCTCACCCAGTCCATGATGCCCCAGAGGCAGCTGGAAGGGTGGAGGGGACGGTGGCTCTGTAGGGACAGCCTCCCCTGGCTCTTGCCCATAGGGGAGCTGCGGTGGTTTCTGGGCTGGGCTCTGTGGTCAGAAGAGGACAGATGGCATTGCCTTCAGCCCTATATCCTACCCCTCACCAGTTTGCCTGGCCCCATGTTAATAGTTGTTGAGTCCTTACTATATGCCAGGCAGGCTGCACATGCATGACCTCATTTAAGAGCAGAACAGCCCCTTGGGATCTCTCTCTCTCTCTCTCTCTCTCTCTCTCTCTCTCTCTCTCTCTCACACACACACACACACACACACACACACACACACACACACCATCTTGGCCCCTTGCCCCCACCCCCAGTCTGGTGCCAGGTAGGAAATGCTGGGCTAACCCACAGGAGCACCGAGGGGCTGGAGCTGGGAGGCTGGTGAGAGAGCTCACTCACTGTCCCAGGATGGAGAAGGCTGACACAGAGAAAGGGTCACACTTGCCCTCGGTACGGGCTCTGGCCCTTTCCGGCTATGTGACCTCAAGGTCCCTCAGGTTTTCTTATTTCTTCAGCTACAAAACGAAGCTGGGGATAGCGGCCTGACAAGCTGCTGGGGAGGCATTTGGGGAGCTGATAAAGGGGAGGTGTTATGGCCCCAGCCCTGCATTCCACCCGTCAGTGAGCTCTGCTTTCCAACCGTCCCAGGTCCATCGCTTCACCACGTCCGCCGCTCTGCTCCTCGCGGCCACCACTCCCCTGACAGTCCAGACTGGCTGCTTTAATGCTATGGCCACCAGACTCTGTGGGACATGCCTCCCGGCTCCCACACGCCCACCGCACCCCTTCCCTCTGTGTTCCAGCTCCCCTGGCCTCCTGCCAGTTCCTTTGAGGACCCGGCACCTTTCCAGCCTCAGGCCCTTTGCACATGCTGTTTCTGGAATGCTGTTTTCTCTTCCCCAGTTCCCTCCCTGCCTCGCCAACACACACCCTAACTAACTACTACCCACCCTGTATTTCTCAGGAGGAAAAAAAAATGTCACTGCCCCAGAGACACCTCCTCTGGGCCCCTAACCAGGGCTGGTCCCTCTGCACCCCTCACAGCACCTTGAGCTGGTGTCCATATCATTATGAGGTCATTTTGACCATCTTCCTATCCCACCCCGGGACTGTGAGTTCTGGAAGGCAGGGACCGGCTGCTTTGCTGGCTGTCAGATCCCCAGCTCCTGGCACAAGGTGAGCGCTGGGCAAACCATTTCTGGATGTGAAGGGATGAATGACCTCCTCACAGAGTCTTTGGGAGGTGTCTGCCTGGTGCTGGGGCTGCTTCAGATCTTTGTCTATTTTTTTTTTTTTTTTTTGCATCCTACCCCTTCCTCAGTGGGATCCAGATCCGGAAAGTGGGGGTGCTGGAACAAGGATGGGGAGGAGGGGAGAAGCTGCTTCAATCGCCTTTGCAGTGTCCTGGGTCCCCTCACCCCAGCTGGCCAAGTCCTGGTCCACTCAGGGCTGGCCCGCCACATCCCCAGCCCTCCTCTCGGGAATATAACCCTTGTCTCTCCCCCTCCCTCGTCTTCCCTTAACGGATCCCTGTCCTCCAGGTCTCAGCTTGACTGCTTCTGAGAAGCTTCCCGGACTGCGAGCTTCGGAGCTCGCCAGGGTCCCACACCAGTGGCAGCTCCGACTCAAGGCCAGGCACCCGGTCGGCCGGTCTGCGGACACAGGCCAGGCTCCGGGCCGCCGCATTGCAGCCTCCTTACTACCAGCTTCTCCCTGCAGGCCCGGCCCAAAGGCACGCCCCTTCTCACGGCCTCAGTTTCCTCCCGCGGACTCTAGATTTCAAGAGATGGGCAGAGAGGATGAAAGGGGGGGGGGGGGGGGAGGCACAGGGAGGGGGAGGGGAGGAGGAAAGGGGAGGCGAGAGGAGGTAGGGAGGAGCGTGAAGGGGCGAAGGGGCGACAGCTTCGGGCCAGCCAGACTCGAGAAACGCCAAGTATGCGAACCACGCCAGCCCCAGAGCTATGAATAGTGCGGCCGGCCAGGCTGGCAGCCTAGGTCTGCCCTTCCCACCTCCCCCAACAGCCCCCGCCCGCCGCCCCAGTACCCCCCCTCCCCGCCCCAGCCCTCCCCTCAACCCCCCCCCGCCCCAGCCCTCCCCCCAACCCCCCCCGCCCGCTGCCCCAGTACCCCCCTCCCCGCCCCAGCTCTCCCCCCGCCCCAGTACCCCCCTCCCCGCCCCAGCCCTCCCCCGCAACCCCCCCCGCCCGCTGCCCCAGTACCCCCCTCCCCGCCCCAGCTCTCCCCCCGCCCCAGTACCCCCCTCCCCGCCCCAGCCCTCCCCTCAACCCCCCCGCCCCAGCCCTCCCCCCAACCCCCCCCGCCCGCTGCCCCAGTACCCCCCTCCCCGCCCCAGCTCTCCCCTCAACCCCCCCCCGCCCCAGCCCTCCCCCCAACCCCCCCCGCCCGCTGCCCCAGTACCCCCCTCCCCGCCCCAGCTCTCCCCCCGCCCCAGTACCCCCCTCCCCGCCCCAGCCCTCCCCTCAACCCCCCCGCCCCAGCCCTCCCCCAACCCCCCCCCCGCCCGTTGCCCCAGTACCCCCCTCCCCGCCCCAGCTCTCCCCCCGCCCCAGTACCCCCCTCCCCGCCCCAGCCCTCCCCCGCAACCCCCCCAAACCCCCGCCCCAGCCCCGGTAGCCCACAGGGGCCAGAAAAGGGGCGGGGTCGGAGGAGGCACGCTTGGGGGCGAAGCCTGAGTGGCCGGAGTGGAGGGGTGTGTCCATGCAAATAAGGAGCAGCGGGCGTATCTGATTGGCGGGTCTTTGCCGGCCTGGGAACGTGTGCCCAATGGGCACTCAACCAGGCTCAGCGAGCGCCCGCCCGCCCGTCCTTCAGCACCGCGCAGGGCCTCCGCCCTCTTCCGCTTCCCTGGCGGCTGCGGTTCCCAAGCCCGGAGTCACCGCGGCTCAGACTCCACTGACACTGTGCCCTGCAGGCCTCGCACCCCCTCGGCCAGGGCCTGCTGCCTCCAGACACCGCCCTGCCCACCCCGGGCCAGGCCAGCCTCGCCTCCGCCTCCGCGGACTTAGACAGTTGGGCCCTTGGGAACTGCACCTGCCCTGCCTGGGGACCCCCTTTCCCCATCAGTGACCGCGGTGGGGAGCAGTCCCCAGCCCAGCCCTGCCCCTGTGTACCCCCAACAGGTCAGTCAACCTCAGCCCCACTCCTTTTTTCTTTCATTCCAGCACCATGGGCTGGGTGTCACTGAGGGCCTGGCACCTACAAGATGCTTAACAAATCTTAGTTTGGTAGTCCACAAGGGATTTTTTAAATTAATAAAAGTCTCTGACTTTATAAAGAGATAGACATGCAACAAATAAAGAGGATGCAGACCGTAGTGTTTAAAAAGTTCCAAAACAGGACTCAGAGGATTTGGGGGTTTGAATCCCAACTTGGTCCCACTTCCTAACTGTGTGTCGCTGGACTAGTTACTAACCTCTCTGGGCTTATTTTTCTGCATTTATAAACAGGGATGATCTGTTCTTCATGGGGCTGTTGTGAAGATTAAAGAGAGAGTTTGTGTGAAGTGCTCAGCACAGCAATGTCTGGCACTGAAAGGCTCAATGTTAGGACACCCAGTACTCCGGTTGTTATTATGTGGGTCTCACAAGGCAGTGCCAGGTGCTATGGGAACATACAGTTCATGAGTCAACAATGTTCAGTCATCAGGACCTGGGCTAGAAGTTGGAGATAGTTCGGTGAACAAGGCCAAGTCTGCCCTCACGGGGCTTACAGCCTACTGCCCAGAGGAGGAAGTCCCCATATATCTGAGGACTTGGGCGGGGGGCGGGGGGGTGCTTTACAGAGAAGGATATTTGAACTGGGCATTGAAGGATGAATAGGAGTTTGAGAAATAGAGAAGACAGGAAAGGCTATTCAGAGAAGGTGAAGAGATGGTGTGGCAAGTTTCTGGAAAGGGAAGAGGGTGATGTATCTGCTCCTATTCTGTCCTCTCCATCCCCAGCTCCGATTTCGGCCCTCATCATCTGGTCTGCTGTCTCTGCTGCCTGCCACCCTTCCATGGCTCCACAGTCTCTATGAAAACAAGTCATGCTGGGTCTGGAATGCCCATCTCTCCCTTCTATGCCTACCACCCCTCTATTGCCCCAGCGGACATCTTTAGACCCGGGCCAGCCTTGCTTCCTCAATGAAGCTTTCTTTCCCTCAGAGCTCCAGCATCTTCAGAAGAACCAGGGGCTCAACCCATGTTGATGGAGCCCTGGGGTGCTCCATACCACTCAAGGGCAAACCCAGACTCTAGGCAGGCACGAGAAGCAGGCACTGCGGAGGCATGGAGAAGCAGAATATAATCACGCATCTGCACCCTCCACCCCTCCTCCATCATCACCCAGACCCCTACTTGGATTTCAGGGCTCGGTGGGGGAAGGTGGGAGTGTCCACCTCTCGCAGGCTCTTCCTGGTCAGGGAAGGTAGCCGTGACACAGGACAGGCTTAGGATTCAGAAAGAACAGACTTAAATTCAGATGCTGGGTGACCTTATTTACCCTCTCAGGGTCTCAGCTCTTGTATCAGTAAATAGATAACCACTTCACAATGACCCTTGAAAATTCATAGAAAAAAAGTTTCACTAAAGAATCCTCAACGATAGGCTTGGAAACAGGAAATGAGAGAAAGGAGATTAAACACATGGCCAATTGGTTTTTAACCAATTCCTACAGCGATTCTACCCAGCCGTACCGTTTCCATCTTTAAACAGCTGTTCGCGTTTGTGGCCACATTCACACTCAAATGACGTCACAGTGCAGATACTCACTAGTGTCTGCTTTGGTTCTGTCCCCCCAGTTATGCCAGATCATTTTTATGTAATTTAAAAAATTTATATATATTTTTTTATTGATTTCAGAGAGGAAGGGAGAGGGAGAGAGAGAGATAGAAACATCAATGATGGGAGGGATTCATTGATTGGCTGCCTCCTGCTCACTAGGATTGAGCCCAAAACCCAGGCATGTGCCCTGACTGGAATTGAACCTTGACCTCTTGGTTCATAGGTCGATGCTCAACCACTGAGCCATGCTGGCCGTGCTGTAATATTTTTGAGAGAGGGTGTCAAGGAGTGTTCTGGACTGGCAGACAGTGTAGATGCAAATCTCAGCACCTGTGGTTATAAAATCTTAGTGGAGCTGTGGGTGGTAGGAAAAACAGACAAGAACCCCCCTGAGAGCAGGGTTGTGTTTTTTTCATCCAGATCCCAAGACCCACAGAGAACCTGAAACACAAGAAATGAGAGGACACACAGGGGTAATCACCAAAGGAACCAAGGCCGGTTGGCATGGAGATCTGGCTGCTGCCTAGTTTTCCCAGACACAGAACCTCCAATCTCTGGAGTCAGGCCCTTCTCCTGCCCCAGGCTGAAGCCAGGCCTGGGAATGTCCTTAATGCTCCTGGGCCACACCCGTCTCCCAGATAACGCTCTCCCTAGCACTGTGGGACCCAAGCATCCGGGAGCCACTGGCCAGGCCAAGGTCCCAGTGGGGAAGGAAGGGGGGATGTGTGCCTCTTTTTTTTTTTTTTTTTTTACATTAAAAATATATATATTGGCCCTAGCTGGTTTGGCTCAGTGGATAGAGTGTCGGCCTGTGGACTGAAGGGTCCCAGGTTTGATTCCGGCCAAAGGCACATGCCTAGGTTGCAGGCTCGATCCCCAGTGGGGTGTGCAGGAGGCAGCCAATCAATGATTCTCTTATCATTGATGTTTCTATCTCTCTCTTCCTCTCCCTTCCTCTCTGAAATCAATAAATATATTTATATATATATATATATATATTTTTTATTGATTTCAGAGAGGAGGGGAGGGGGAGTGAAAGATTGAAGCATTAATGATGAAAGAAAATCACTGGGGATCAAGCCTGTAACCCTGGGCATGTGCCCAGGTATATGACCTCCTGGTTCATAGGTCAGGTGATACATGTGCCTCTTCCTCTGTCTGTCAGCAGCCGTAGCCTATTGCATGGCCCCCCTTTCCTGACTCCCTCTCTTTCCTCTTACAGACATCCCATCCTCCTCCTGGTCTCTAGGCCCAACCTCAGCTGCCCCATCATTCCCGCCAGGTGCTGCAGGGCAGAGGGGGCACAGTGCCAAGGCTTCATGACAGCTAATGAGGGCTCAGCTCTGCAGATGCCAGTGCAAGATACGGAAGAGGACCCGACCGCCTGCAGCCCTATCAGGACCTCGGGCCCTCAGCTCCCTCCTCCCCGTCTCTGGAGGGGGAACCAGGGCCACATCCTGGGAAGAGGTAAGGGAGATTTAGAAGAATCTTCCCAAGTACAGAGAGTGCCATGATGCCACCGAGAGACTGGGGTGTGGGGGCATGAACTAGAAAACAGCATCAGGATAGGGTTCTCCCCTGGGCGGCCAGAGGCTCCACTGTCCACTACTCAATAAAAAACAGACAAACAAACAAACAAAACTAACAGAAACCCACTCCCCCCCTCCCTCCTCTCATGGAATCACAGCGGGTCAGAAGAGGGACTCTTCACTACCCTTGGACTGTGACTCAGCGCGCGAGCTCCCTTCTCAGCTGGCTCCCATCCTCCCTCTTCCTCCCACTTTTGCCGCTCCCTTGCCCTCTGCCTCTGCCTCCTTGTCCTGTCTCCGGGCCTCAGTTTCCCCAAGAGTCAAATGGAGAGGAAGGGAAGTAGGGGTGGCCTATCTCCCGTTGACACTTCTTTTTAAAACATATTTTTATTGGTTTCAGAGAGGAAGGGAGAGGGAGAGAGCGATAGAAACATCAATGATGAGAGAGAATCATAGATCGGCTGCCTCCTGCACGCCCCACACTGGGGATGGAGCCTGCAACCTGAGCATGTGCCCTTGATGGAATCGAACCCGGGACCCTTCTGTCCACAGGCTGACGCTCTATCCACTGAGGCTAACCAGCCAGGGCACCAGCTGAAACTTTTGAAGATGTTCCTTCCCTCTCAGAGAATTTCTCTCCCCGCCCCCCCCCCCCCACCTCTCGTCCCCCTCTCTCTTTTGGAGAACAATCTAGATGTTCCTCCCCACGGAGAATGGGGGAATCTCTGTGGTGGAGGGTGGGAGTCTTCACTTCAGCCCCCCCTTTCAGCCTTTTGGGGGCTCTCAGGAGCAGGAAAAGCTCTGATGACCCAGATCTCTACCCCTCTCTCTTACCTAGGGCTCTAAGTCCCACATCTCCCCTACCCCACCCCCCAATCTCTCCAAGGAACTCTCACACTCTTTGAGGAAATTAAAAAAGAAAGAAGCTATGAATTTAGGAGCCCAGAATCAGACAGAAATCATGATAGGAGCCAAATGAACCTTTAGCGGGGCCAAAATGAACTCTGCCCTTCCCTTTATTGACCCCCCACTTGGAGGCCAAGACCCCGGGTCGGTTGTCCTCCCACAAGTGCCCCCAGCCTGGCCACATTCCTCCAGCCCACACACCTCCCGCCAGCCTGCTGCCCAAAGGCACTGCATCTGTTGGCTTGCAGATCCCTCGTCCTTGCACCCCGCCCCAAGCTGTCTCTCCACCCAGGGGTTCAGGCTGAGCTTTGAAAGGGTCACTTCAAAGAGGACCTGCCTGTGAGAGCCCAGCCAGACCCAGGCCTGGCTCCTCGGCCAGATTCCCGGCGGCTGGGGACAAAGGCTCCACTGTTCCTCCGACCCCCAGACGCCCCCAAATGCACCGGGCATAAGAAGTCTTTCTTTCCCCAGTTCCGCTCCTTACAGGCCCCTGCTCTTTGCCACTGGGAGTAGCCCTGGTCCCTCCTCCAAGAGAGACTGGGAGTTGGGGTGTGGGGGGAGACAGGGAGCTACCAGCTCCCCCGTGACCACCACCACCACCACCACCACCCCCTCGGGCAGCCAGAATGTGGAGGCAGCCTTGGGGCCTCGCCGCCCCTCCACCACCAAGCCCTTTGCAGGCCGGGAAGGGCCTCCCACCCATCCGAGCCAAGCCCATGCTTACAGACCTTCTCCGGGAAGTCTTCCAGGACCCCCTGTGCTCGGAGGGACCGCACGGCACAGCCGCGAGCCTCTCATTCCTCTCTCCAGTCCCTGATAGCAGGAAACAGGTCCCACCTGCTCCTCTGAGTCCCTACCACCCGGCGCCGAGCCCTTCAGGTTTTCTGTGTTAACCTCTCACCCAGTGCCTGAATTCTCTCCACTGCAGCCGGAGCTTGCTCACCTCCTCTGATTGGGGCCCTCATCACCTCCAGGGGCAGCTCATTTCCTCTTCAGATTACTCAGGCCATAAAGGGTTCCCCCTATTGAGCCCAAAGTATGTTGTTCTCATTTCCATCCATTGATTATTGTTTGTTTAATCCCAGTTGCTACTAAGAGTTCAGATTACCAGATGTCAGCCACTTTACCTATATTACCTCATTCAATCCAAAACCATTTTGAGGGTTTCTTTCAGGGACAAGAAAACGGAGGCCAAAAAACAATGAACTTGGCCAGGTCACATAGTGAACAAGGGGTAGGGCTGAAATCTGCGCTTCAGCAAAGCTGGTCAGGGCCCAGGCATGCAGCCTACCTCCCCCTGTGCCCAGGCACCTCCCCACACTGAGTCTTCTCTTTTCCGGTCCAGCTCCCCACCAGCCTTTGTCAGTACATCCAGTGTGACCTGGTGATGGAGTCTGATGTTCATTCAGACCAGCAAATGGGGAGCAGGGGGAGTCAGAGGAGAAGCAGTCACCTGCCCCGGAGCACACAGGTTTGAGCAGGTTGGAGGAATGACCCTGGCCATCGTAGGGTTTAGGACCGGGAGTCCAATACCCCTTCCTGTCAGACATAGAGAACTGACGGCTATGACAGGCCCTGCCCCAAACCAAACACTCCGTGCGCCCTCCAACTATTAAGCTGAACATCTCAGGGCCAGAGAGATGAAAAAAGGAACAGGCCTCTTTAATCCAATCTGTAGTCTTTTCCCATGTGCCCACTGCCCAGCACTGTCCCCTTGGAACTCTGGGAGAAGAAGGGAGGGAGAGAGGGCAAGAGAGAAGCCGGAGGACTGGGGGCCCCCAGTGGCCCCCGTTAAGCGGTGGAAGGCATTGGTGACAGGGTGTGGGTGAGCTTTCCTTTTCTTTCTAGGTTTGGCTCAGGCACTCCTGGCGCAGATAACACAGTAATGCACTTCTCGGCTGCCTTCCCAAGACTCCAGTCCCGGCTGCTTCCACAGGGTTAGATGATCGAATTCTGTGGTTTTCCATACACTGTCAGTCATTCAGTCAGTCAACAAACAGCACTGCTCTGGCCAGGCTCTGTGGATACCGAGATAAACAGGACACCTCTGGGCCTGCCTGGAATGAGGTCAAGAGCAAGGTCAACTCCTTAGCTCTGCCACCAGCTGTGTGCCATGGGGAAGCCATGTCATCTTTTTGTGCCAATTTCTTTGTCTGGATGACGATAATGTACCTACCTAGAGTGGTAAGCACTTCGGAAGTAGTTGTTATTACTATTTTTCTTGCCCTCAAATAATGCCAGTCTGGTGGGGGAGACTGACTTGTAGACAGACTGACGGTCACAATGCCAGGGGCAGAGCTAGGCACGGTGAACCCTGGGAGGCCAGGGGAGGGGCTGCTCCCTGGCCTGCACTTCACAAACATTTATGGAGAATCACTCTGTGCCAGGCACTGTGCTGGCCACTGGGGACACAGAGATGAACGGGACACATTGTCCGCTCATCCTTGCTCCCCTCCGCCCTCCCTTCTCCCTCCTGGGCCTGGTCCCAGAACCCGGCACCGAGGGGGACACTAAGGACAGAACCAACTGTGCATGGAAAGGCATGGCCTGGGGGCCAGCAATCAGAACACCTGGGTTCATGTCCACCACTCACAGGCCACCTGACGTCGGGCACTCTCTGACCTCAGTTTCCCCACTGGAGCAGGAGGGAGTTGGACAAGAAGACCCCTCTGGTCCTGACCCACACTGACAGCGGATGAATATGCTCCACCCCCATAGGGCCCCAAAGTCCAGTCCCAAGGCCGCCCCAGCCTGCTGTCCCACCGAGGCAGTGGGGAGAAGATGCCTGCCTGGCACTAACTGGCACTGCCCTGCTGATGAGCTGGCACCATTTCATGTGGAACAGGGGGCCTGGATCTGAAGGCGGGTTGTTGGAAGGGGTGGGGGTGCTAGGGGCAAGGCAGAGCCAGCTCCCACAGGCCCTATTCATGGCTCTCTCTGGGGAGGGAGAGAGAGCAGGATAATTAAGCACAGGCTTTATCCAAATCCCTGACCAAGCCAATATCTCACCTTTGAACCAGCAGACCAGGGCTGATGTCCCTTTGGAAGGAAAACACCAATGAACCGAACCATGACCAAGTCTATGGGCTGGCATGGGGCCTGGGGGTTGGAGGGTAAATGAGCTGATTCCCCACCCACCACCCATGGACACCTGAGGCCTCGCCACCCTGAGGCCTCTTGTGCCCATCCCTGTCCCAACTGAAAGAAAAACCACCAAGCTCCAATCTAGCAAGAGGTTGACCTTGATCTTGGACTGTGTCCAAGATGGACCCAGCTTTGGGGTGCGAATGACAGCAGGACAAGGCAGGTCCTGAGACGAGGGATAGCAGAGTGAGAGGATGGACTCCAGCCGGATTGCCGGGACCCTACCGCGGCTCTGCCACCCATTAGTGATGTGATTTTATTCAAGCTATTAGCTCTGTGTGCCTCAGTGCCCTCAACTGTAAAATGGGAATGATGGTACCCACACCTCATAGTTGTGTTGTGAAAATTAAATGAGGTCGTTTATATAAATCCTGGCCCATGTCTTAGCTGTCAGCTGTACTATGAAACTCCCCCTCCTTAAAAACACGTGTTTGGGGGCACTAATGTATATGCTCGTTTGACTATATTTGATCCCCTATGAATCCCTCTGTATTTCTGCACTGGAATCCACCTCCACCGGCATCTACCAGACCCGCTATAGTGGAGGAAAGTTCCCGGCATGATGCTCCAGGCTAGCCTGGGATGCTGCAGCTCTTAAGCCTCGCCCTGGAAGTTCTCCCCAAGAGCTAACTGCAATCCCTCCTATTGTAACTGATTCCATTCTCCTCCTTTGTACTCTCTTAACCATGCACATCATGAAATCCTTCTAAGAATCCCTGCAATGAAGGGTGAAGCAATACATGCCTCTGCCCACTCCTGCACTGCCCTGTTCTGTACCGACACCTGCCCTCACCCCCACTCCCATTCATGCCAAAAATGCTGGCCTCCTGCTCCCCTTTCCCATGAGCTCAGGGTCAGCCTGAGGAGGGAGCACAGACTCCATCCAGGCTGCCCAGACACAGGGCCAATTCCCCAGGCCCAGACCCTCTCTGCTTGGACTGGGATCCTCAAAAGCCTGCCCCATTCCCCATGGTGTCCGGAAAGCCACCTTCCTCATAACGCTCTTCTCCGAAAAGTTTTCATCTTGTGACTCCCATCAAGAGACTGGGGGGGGGGGGGGGGGGGCTGGGATGCAGAAACTGGGAACTCCTAGCCCCTTGGGGGTAGACTCAACCACCATGTGAGCAAGTGGAAGAGGCTGAGGTTGGGAACCTTTGAGTTATGTTTGGAGGTGAAATGAGGTTATGGAGTCGAGATTCACATCGAATGCCAGTGAGCACAGCATCTCAGCGAGAGAGCGGCCACTTTTGGGAATGGGACTGTTGCCCTGGCAGAGAGGGAGAACCACATGGGATCAAAGCCATCCGCCCCAAGCTAGGCCACAGGGGAAGGGTGGGGGTGAGATGGTAGAGGAGAGAGATGAACTATGTGTTGGTGGTGGTGGTGGTGGTGGTGGTGGTGGAGTGTAATCCAAGGGACTCGGGCTTAATGACCTCCACCCCCACCCCCTGTCCATCCTGAATTTCAAGTTTGTAATTAGGAGCACTTTGGCTGAGCAGTGGAGGGGGAGTCCGGGAGAAGTGAGCACTCATCCCTCCAGCTCCCGAGACACTCACAGTCTCCGAGTTTGGAAAGTGCTAGACCCCAGCTTCCCTCTGGGGGTGGGGGAGGGCCCGGAGGAGCACCCCCGCGGCCCCCAGCCCTGTCAGAGGAGGAAGAGGCCTCAGCCCAGACCTTGACCCCAACATAGACCCCCAGGGAACTTCCTTTCCAAGCCCAGGGAACAGAAGGGCCTGACAGTGTTCGATCCTTCAACTCGGGAAGGGGGCAGTGCATGTGTGGGTGCCCCGGCGGGACCCGGCAGCCAGGCTCGGCAGGAGGGGGCTGACCCGATGGGGCCCGGAGGCCCCTGCCGGCCCCTCCCCACCCTCAGCAGCTGGCAGATGAAAGAACCCAAGCAAAGCAACCCAGCGCTGAGTAATCCCCTGGCACCCCGCGACCAGACCCACCCACGGCCAGTCCGAGGGGAGCAGGGGTCCTGAACCCATTCTCTTCCTCGGGACCTCGGGCGGGGGGCGCGGCGGACTCGCGCCAGGCAGTTCGCTGCGCCCGTCCGGCCCGGCAGGGGGCGAGTGTGGCGCGGGGAGGGGGTGTCCGGCCGCCGCGGTCAAGGACGTCCCGCTCCGGGAACTCCCTCCCCCACCCCCTCTCCCTCCAGCTGTGCCGGGGCCTCGCCAACGGAAAACGAAAACTCGGGCAGAGGAAGCAGCGGCGGGCGCCCCGCCTGAAAAACCCGGACAAAAGGCGCGGACCTCCCGCCCCCGCTGGCCAGCCGCCGGGGTCCGGGCACGGCCGCCCCGGCCCGTGCCCCCTGCCCTGGCCGCCCCGGGAGTCCCGGCCCCCGGCCTACCGTCCTCCTGCCCCATCTCCTGCCCAGGGCAACTCTCGCTCTGCCCCCCGCCCCCTCGGCCCCCCGGGCCCCCGCCGGCCGGCATCCCCCGCAGCCGTGCCCGCCGTGCCCGCGCCGTGCGCCCTGCGTTGTGCCCGCCGAGCAGGGGCGCCGCGACCCGGGCCCACCGCCAGCGCCCGGCAGTGCCGGGACCACCCCTCCCCTGGCCGAGCGCCTCACCTGGGGGGGCCGGGGCTCCGAGCGGGGCGGGATCCCGACCAGGCAGAAAGCGACTCCATTCATCGGGCGGCAGCGGCGACTCTGCGGCCGGGGCGCAGTTGGGGGCGCGCGGGCTGGGACCCGAGAGGGGCGGGGCCGCCCCTGAGCTCCGCCCCCTGAGCTCCCGACGGGGCGCACGCGCCGCCTCCCGCAGGGCGCTGCACGGGGAGAGGGGCGCCGGCAGGTCCGCTCTGGCCGCGGAGCTGGAGGGCAGAGCGCCGCCCGGGCCAGGGCGATGGTCTCCGGGGGACCGTCCGGGCCAGCCTCCCGGGGACCGGCCCCAACAGACGGTGATCCGGGACGGCCCGGGAATGGGGACCCCGGGAAAGGGAACGAGAGCACAGAACCCAGAACTAGCACATGGAGGGGGCGTGAGCGAGGCACGAAGGGAAAGGGAAGCGGAGAGAAACGCAGCTAGACAGAGACGTCAGGAACAGAGACAGGGAAAGCCTGAGAGAGGCCGGAAGGCCAGAGACAGAGATGGAAGACCTGGGGTGGACCGGAGGGAAAGACAGAAACAAGCTTAGGGAACTTTCCATCCCGAGACTCAAGGAGGCTGAGACAAGGGCCGAGATGGCGATGCCCGCGTGGCCGAGGGTTCCGGAGGGGAACCTGCAGGGGCTCCCCTCGGTCTCACACCCCCTCCCAAGTCAGAGTCTCGCCCAGGACCTTACAGAGGCCGGAACGGAGGCTGGAGGAGAGGGGCTGGCAGGCGCCCCAGCCCTCGGACTCCCATGCAGCCAGCCTGCGGCTCAGGCCTCTTGGCAGCTCAGAGACCTTCCCCACAGCAGGCAGCCTGAGAGCAGAGACCCCTCGGGCCTCCCAGGCACAAGCGACCCTGCTTCGCTCTGAGTTGGGCCCGGAGAGCCACTGGGGTTCTGAGCCAGTTCCTCCTGCTTCTGCCCCCCAAGCAGCACCCCTCTAGCCCATCCAGGAGGGCTCAGTCCCTCGGTCCCTCATTTCTGAGGGGCTGTTTTCTCTGCTGTCGAGCATCCTTCCTACCTCCCACTTCCTCCAGCCCATGCTCACCTCTTCCCCATGCCCTCTTGCAGTTTACAGACTATGAAGAAAGGGAGAGCCCACAGGTAGACAGGAATATGACTTGGATGAGGCCGGCGGGGAGAGTGGGAAGGCCAACTCTGCGTCCTTTGGAATCACCCACTCCTTCTGGGACAAGACTCATACAGCCTCCACCTTGACTCCTGAGAGCGGATCAGCCCAAGCCCCCCACCCCTTCACCTCTGATGGGGCTCAAGGCCATCCTCGCTCCTGTGAACCTGAGGGAGGAGACACTGACTTGCTTTTAAATCTTATATTTCATTTAATTTATTTTAAATCCCCTAGATCAGCGGTTCTCAACCTGTGGGTCGCGACCCCTTTGGGGGTCGAACGACCCTTTCTTTTCTTTTTTTTTTTTTTTAATATATTTTATTGATTTTTCACAGAGAGGAAGGGAGAGAGATAGAGAGAGCTAGAAACATCGATGAGAGAGAAACATCGATCTCGAACGACCCTTTCACAGGGGTCGCCTAAGACCATCGGAAAACACACATATAATTACATATTGTTTTTGTGATTAATCACGATGCTTTCATTATGTTCAATTTGTAACAACGAAATTGGGGGTCACCACAACATGAGGAGCTGTATTAAAGGGTCGCGGCATTAGGAAGGTTGAGAACCGCTGCCTTAGAAGTCAATGGAACGTTGCTCTTCTAATGACTGGGGGCAGTCATGACTTCTCTTCCTTCCCCACCGCTCTTCATCGAGGTCACGTGCGGCCAGAATTATCCACCACACCCCCCCTCCTGAGAAGTCCTTCCTACTATCGGACTGTAACCCATCACACTGTATTTTTTTGCTTCATCTTCACCCGGGTTCCTGTCTCTGATTCTTTCCGCCCTGCAGCTCCAGTGGCCCAAAGCTTGCTGCCACCCTGGCTCAGGGGACCGTTCCTCTCTAAACTAATGGGTTGTCCGTGTAAAGGGGGAAGCCCTGGCACCTGAGATCCAGACTGAACTGAGGCTGTGGGGGAGGGGAGGAGCGTGGTGGCCCCTGGGGTGCCCCTGGCTCACTTTTTCCAGAGCCTGATACCCTCAGACACTGCAGGAGGCGGTGAGAGGAAATGAGCTCACACTGGCCGGCAGGCAGTTTCTCCCTCCACAATGCACGGCACTCACCTCCCCCACTTCCCAGAAAGTGTGCTCTGCCCCCACCCTGCTGCCCTTCCCACCTCTTCCTGCACCTTGACCCGCACCCCCATCCTGTCCCAGCCCTCCCCATTCATCTTCTCTAGTACCTCTTCCTCCCATCCGTCCTCTCCATCCTGGCTCCCCAGGCCCTGACTCCCACATCTCACTCCCTGCATCCCACCATCCACCCCCAAAGCTACTGTCTTCCTGGCATGCTCTTTTTCTGGGGTTTCAGGCAGTAAAGCCCAACATGGGGTGGAGGGTTCCTTCACTAAGGATCTTCCTTATACTCTTTCTAAACTCCCCTCCCAACCCAAGCACCTTGCTTCATTCACAAATGTTTAGTGGGAGCCCTAACGCACGAGGAAATGGGGGAGTGGAGGTGGCGCCTTGGGATCTAGAGACAAGCCTAGCTCCTTCCCTTGAGGGGGCTGGGTCTCACCAATCCTGACTCTAGCCCAGGGGTGGGCAAACTTTTTGACTCGAGGGCCACAATGGGTTCTCAAACTGGACCGGAGGGCCGGAACAAAAGCATGGATGGAGTGTTTGTGTGAACTAATATAAATTCAAAGTAAACATCATTACATAAAAGGGTACGGTCTTTTTTTTTTTTTAGTTTTATTCATTTCAAACGGGCCGGATCCGGCCCGCGGGCCGTAGTTTGCCCCCGGCTGCTCTAGTGTGAGATCCCAGAAAAGGAGCAAGGCAAGGCTGGGGAAGCAGAGGAGGTGGCCTTGAGTCCTTAAGGGCTTCGTGGATGGTGGTGGGCAGGAGCAGGATGGCGGGGAGCACTCCCGGGAGAAGGACTATCATGGACAAAGGCGGGGAAGCAGGAGGGAACCGACTAGGGCGTGGGTGTGGCTGGAGCCAAGCAGGGGGCGTGTGGACAGGAAGCATGGAGGGATGAGGAAGGAAACACCGGTGGGGATATGACCCTGGAGTGACTGGGCCCCAGGCACTTCGATTTTAGCCTGGCTTGGAGCAGGGATTCAGGAGAAGATGCTGGGGGGGGCGGGGGGGGGGGCTGCAAGGAGGTGGGGCATTGTTCCAGAGCATGGAGCAATAAACATCAGAGGCCCTGGGACTTGGTGACCAACTGGGTGTTGGGGAAAGGAAATAGAAGAGTCTAGAACAACTCCAAAGTTTCTGTTTCAAGAGTTCTCAGGGAGAGGAGACGTGCCCTATGCCAACTCTTCTGTATGTATTATTCAAATGTAGCCCTACAAAGGGGCTGTGAAATAGATATTATAACCCTCACTTTCTGGATAAGGAAACGGAGGCCCAGAGGGCTCGAATGTCTTACCCAAGGCCACTCAGGATTTGAACCCAGGCATTTGGGCTCCAGAGTCCGCAGCCTTAACCCTAAGGCTGTGCGGCGTGGTGATCGGCAGCGTAAGCCCTGCATCCATTTCCCTGAAGGGAGGCCTGCGTCAGAGACATGGATTGAGTCATCGGGAGGCCAGGAGTGTGGTTCAGATTCCCCAGAGTCAAAGCGGAGGGGAGACAGGTGTGGGACAGGAGCCTGGGAGCACCCACCCGTAGTGGCAGGTCAGAGAGGAAGAGGCAGCCAGGAAACCCGGGAAGGCTGGAGGAAGTGGCACTGTGCTGGGCAGAGAGGGCACGTTCGGGGTGCGGTGGGGGCAGAGGCCAGATCGTGCTGTGAGGAAGAGCATCAGGGGTGAGGTCATGAAATCGTATCTGCTAAGAGAATTAGCAGGAGAGGGTGGGAGGGGGTGGCACAGGTGAGCCATGGGGGAGGCAGGTCTCCATTTGGGTAGGGGAGACTTGAGCAGGCACCGAGGGAGAGAGAGCCTGAATGGAATGGAGGGAAAAGAACCAACACATCGCCGAAACCGGTTTGGCTCAGTGGATAGAGCGTCGGCTTGCGGACTGAAGGGTCCCAGGTTCGATTCCAGTCAAGGGCATGTACCTGGGTTGCGGGCACATCCCCAGTGGGGGATGTACAGGAGGCAGCTGATCGATGTTTCTCTCTCATTGATGTTTCTAACTCTCTATCTCTCTCCCTTCCTCTCTGTAAAAAATCAATAAAATATATTAAAAAAAAAAAAAAAAAGAACCAACACATCTTGCCAGGGCCAGGTAGGGCTAGAAGGGAAGCAGCGGGGAAGGTCAGGGAGTCCCCAGACCAGACCACCCCGGGCAGGACCAGGCTTGGCCCAGGAGCTCGCAAGGTGCTGTGTGGTGTCATCAGGGAGCAGAGTCCCAAGACGTGGGTGCAGGGCCCCATCCTGCCCGCCCGGTAGCTGTAAGTCTTTGAGGAAAAGAACATTCTCGGAGCCTCAGATCGCCCTCTGTAAGATTAAGGCCGTTTCCACCTGCCTCCCATTTGATATGTATTCAAAGCAAGCTCTGAGCCGAAAAGGAAAAACAATGGGGGAAGGCGGGTTATAGGACAGGTGGCCGTAAACCTGGCCACAGCCTTTGGCCCTCCCACTGGAGGTAAAAGAGCTCCCCCTGGTGGAGGAGGGCAAGAGGGCAGGTCTAAAGGGGAATGCTGAAGCCTCTAGACCTCACCTCTTCTTGGGTCTCTGGCTTTCAGCCACCAGAGTCTCTGCTTGTCCCCCAAAAGCAACCCAGCCTCACCTAAATTTTCATCTCCAAAGCAGGTGGGGGCTCAATTCATTCAAGTAAAAAAAAAAAATTTGCCATAGCCGGTTTGGCTCAGTGGATAGAGTGTCGGCCCATGGACTGAACGGTCCCAGGTTCGATTCTGGTCAAGGGCACGCACCTCGGTTGCAGGTTCCCTAGCCCTGGTCGGGGTACATGTAGGAGCAACCAATCAATGTGTCTCTCTCACATCGATGTTTCTCTCTGTCTCTCCCTCTCCCTTCCACTCTCTCTAAAAACAAATGGGAAAATATCCTCAGGTGAGGATTAACAACAACAACAAAGGCATTTATCAAGCATTGACTATATGCAAATGGCTGTGTGGGGTGGTGGGCACAGCTCAATGAACCAGTGGATGTGCCTCCCTGCAAGGAACTCTTTTTTTAAAAAAATATATATTTTATTGATTTTTTACAGAGAGGAAGGGAGAGTGATAGAGAGTTAGAAACACCAATCAGCTGCCTCCTGCACACCTCCCACTGGGGATGCGCCTGCAACCCAGGCACATGCCCTTGACCGGAATCGAATCCGGGACCCCTGAGTCCGCAGGCCGACGCTCTATCCACTGAGCCAAACCAGTTTTGGCTGCAAGGAACTCTTATTCCAGGAAAGGGCAACAGACACAGAAAAGGATGGCTGGGATGATGGTGTGAGGGTGGTGTGAGCAGCGCCTTGTGCAAAACAAGGGGGAGCCTCCATCCTGAGAGGGGAAGGGAGGGGTGTGGGAGGCAGTGTTTGCCCGAGACCATGAAGGCTCTCAACTGGCAAGAGGCAGAGGAAGGAGGCCTGAAGACTGAGAGCTGGGGAGGGGTGGGCCCAGGCTCTGGCAGAAGCGCCAGGCATCCCATAGAGTGAACCTCATTGAGCATCTGTAATGGCACAGGGTGTGGCCAGTCCCCACCCTCGCCCGTGCTTCCAGGTCCCTGAGGAATCTGGGTAAGAGAAGCCCCATGTCAGGGCGGAGGGTGGATGACAGGTGCCCCAGCCCTGCTATTGTCCACTGGCAGCCCCGCAGGGAAACCACGTCGGGGAACCTGAGTCATGGGTCGGGGAGACGTGGCTGTGGCCTGGGGTCTCAGCCCTGCAGCCACCTGGCCACGGAAGAGCCGGTGGCCTGGAATGTGTGCGACGGTGTGTGCGAGGGTAACCCAACAGATGACGAATAAGGACCGGGACATCACCTCGCAGGAGCTTGAAAACACCAAGATGGCGGGGAAGGAATTGAAATGTGTTGAGTACCTGCTGTGCACCAAGCTCTTTACAAACCTGAGTTCAGTAACTGCTCGTGACAACACCGTCAGGTGGTATTGTTTGCCCGCTACCTAAAGGCGGGGAGAAGTGTGGGGAGCCAGAGAAAGATCCACGGAGACCAAAGAGAGCTAGAGAGTTCTGAACGCTGTCTCCGTGTAAAACACTCTTCGCCGACTCCGTCCACACCTTTGGGAGCCCTTGGACCCCCAGGGCTGGACCCCGGCAGAGAAGTAACTTGCTGACGTCTAATGTTCAGCCCTTCCTCCTTCGACAAAGCATGACCCCCACACAGCAGGGCCAGGCGCTCCCTTCCAGCTCCAAGATGCTAAATTCCATGGTTCCGTGTGAGGGCTTTTTCATTCTCCCAGCAAATGCCCTACAACCCTGCTTTCTACACAGGCCCCAGACCAGCCGTGGGGGCAAACTACGGCCCCGCGGGCCGGATCCGGCCCGTTTGAAATGAATAAAACTATTGAAAAAAAAGACCGTACCCTTTTATGTAATGATGTTTACTTTGAATTTATATTAGTTCACACAAACACTCCATCCATGCTTTTGTTCCGGCCCTCCGGTCCAGTTTAAGAACCCATTGTGGCCCTCGAGTCAGAAAGTTTGCCCACCCCTGCCCCAGACCCTGCCTAGCCCCACCTGGCCCCTGCACGCAGGACAGGCCTGCTCACGCTCCTCCATGGTGGGGGTGGCGGAGAAAGGAGGGGGAGGGGAGAGGGGGGAAGTGTAGAGGAAGGGAAGAGAAGGAGAAGGGACAGGAACAGAGGGGAGGGGTGAAAGGAAGCGGGGAAGGGTGGCTCCCACCTCCCCCTGGACACTCTGGAAATCCCCGGCAGCTGCTCCCCTCGCCTCTGTCTGGCCCCCAGCCAGCCCTGGGTGGGAGCGAGGGGCGTTAGATGGAGAACACAGAGAGGCCGGGCACTGACCACAGGGGGGCAAGCCCACCCCCACCCCCCACACACCCCAGGGCAATTCCAGCCCCTGTGAGAGATTCCAGGCATGCTCCCCTTTAAGGAAGCCCTACATGCCAAAACCCACACATACCAAACAGGCACATCAGGGTGGCGCTTGCACTATAAAAGGATTCTTTGCTTTACGAGAAGGCTCAGCACATGGGAAACTTAAAATAGGAGCTTCCCCGGTGCCGAGAAAGCAGCTCTGATTTCAGAAGCACCCCACACACTCCCTGCTTCCGCACATCCAGAGAGCTGGCAGTGCCCTTGGGGCTGGCAGGGCTGGGGCTGCCTTAAGGTGCCGACATCAGCCTGGGCACCTCCTCTGTGCTGATCATCAGATTCCCCATCGGGTGGAGGGACAGGCTGGCCGCAGTGCTCCTCCGCAGAGGTGCCCTCGGACACAGAAAGGACCCGGAAAGCCGCCCCTCAGCACAGCTGGCAGGGGTTTCACAGCAGCCCCCAGAGGGCAGAAGCCCAGGCCTCCCAGCGGCCCTGTGACGGGACCAGAGCAGGAGCCCAGTGTCCCGCCCCTCTGTCCCGCTCTCTCCTCCCTCCCGCGATGCCAGAGAACAGGGGAGACAGGCTCTGTGCTCTGGGAAAGGGGGAGCCGCCGGCCCCCCAGAGGAAGTACAGAAGGTTGAGGGAGATGACCGGGGCGGCTTTGAGGAGCAACGCAGGCCAGGCTGCGCCCCCAGTGAGATGCGTTTAGGGTGACGGAGGCAGGAAGCCGTGGTGGCCCTAGCCCCCCTTTTGTTATTGAGGCGGATTTCACATTCTGTTAAATTAACTCTTTTCAATTGGGATTTCAGTGGCATTTAGTCGTTCCCTCCCCTCCAATACTGTCCTGCGCTCAGAGTGGAGTTGAGGATGGAGTCAGTAATAACAACGGCAGATAATGGTGAATTGAGTCCCCTTCCCCCTGCCAGGCCTGGCGCCCCCGGGAGCTGCCACTGGCCATTTAAATTAACAACCAAGATGCCAAACAGGCCTGGAGACCAGCCCAGCCCACAATCCCACCCCACACGTCACTGGGAACCCAGAGCAGATGCCCAGACCACTCCATCCTCCCTCCCAGTGTCCCTCTCCAACGCACAGCTTAGGACCAGCCTGCCCCCAGCCTCCACCTCTCCCTTCCCCTCTCCCTCCAGCCCTCCTCATGCCCCTTCTCACCACCATCACAGACAGCCCGTGAACCCCTCTCTCTGCCACAGTCAGGGGGCCAGCTCAGTCTGAAGGGGGGGTGTCTCAGAGCCCAGGGCCCCAGGCCACTGCTATAGGCAGAGCAGCCCCCAAGGGGCCTGGGAGTGTGCACAAGCCCAGCTCTCACAGGCAGTCACTCCCAGGAACAGAAAACAGCGCCACTCCAGGCCCCAGCCCAGACCTTGCGCACCAAGTCGGGTTAGGAAGGAAGCGATGGAGCCCCCAGCAGCCCTCGCTCAGCCCCTCGGAGCAGCAGGTGAGGACAGAGCCCTCCCCTCTTAAGGAAACTGGCCCGCTCACCCAGGGTTGGCTGAGCTCCGTGGAGAGGACCAGGAGCTCTGACCTGCCCCATTCTGATGGAGCCTGTGTGAAAAGGACAGCGACCCCAGCCTGGCTGGGGTGCAGGTCTGTATTTGGGCGGGGGGCATAGAGAGAAGCTGCCCAGCCCACCCCGGCCCATCTTTTCTTGCCAAGAAGGGGCCAGCAGCTGCTACTGTAACTGGGGGAGGAGGGGGGAGCCCGGCTGAGAGAAGCCCTGATGTGCAGGGGGCAGAGGAGACAGCTGTATCTTGGGGTCCCACCGGGTGGTAGTGTGTGCCTGGGAGAGCCACCCACCTCCTGTCACTCCTTCATTCTGCAGAGCCTGCAGCCCCCTCAGGCCTAGGATCCACGCAGCGCTGGGACCCTACGGAGTGGGGACGGGGCTTCCTTCGGCAGCGGGGTGAGGAGAGGCGGGGTGCGCTCCCTCCTGCACACCTCTCTGTGTGTCGGCGGTGGGGGGCACTTCGTATGCGCGCGCGTGTGTGCGTGTGTGTGTGTGTGTGCGTGTGTGTGTGTGTGTGTGAGTGTGTGCACACCAAACCAGCCCCATTCCTCCCCCAGAGCCTCGGCCCCGCCCGCCCGGGGACCCCACCCCTCCCGCGGTGGCTGCGATCCCTCCCTCGGGCGCTCACCTTGTCCTTCGGTGCCCCAACCCCTGCCTCCCGCCCCGCGCCCACTCACCTGCTCCATGCTGCGGCCAGCTACGCCGTTTTCGCAGCGCCAGCCCCGGGGGGCGCTGGGGGCGGCGGCCCCTCCATGCGCCAGGGCCGTGCAGCACCTCCGAGCCCCAGCAGCCCGGGTGTCAGCGCCCAGACCCCCGCCCCGCCCCGCAGGCTCCGCCCCCTTCCCTCCCCGGTCCTCCCCGCGCGCGGCGGAGGCCCCGCGCTCGCACCCGCGCGCGCGCGTGCACCCTCAATCACACGCGTACACAATGCACACACACTCCTCCACATTCAAGGGCTCATCCCTGCCAGCACCCCCTGCTCTGCCTGTCCTGGGGGCACTGTCATTCCAGAGGAGACACCTTCCCAGGGAAGCCCCGCTCCTCATCCCTGAGGTTGATCAGAGTCAGATGGCCCCCAGCCCTCATGGCTCAGGGGCCGCAGAGGGGCTTGCCCAGGTCACACAGCAGCTTCATGACAGAGCGGACCCCGCGGCCGCGGCCCAGCACACCGTCTCCCAGGCTGATGCCCCACCTCAGGGGTGGCCTGGGCGCAGGCCAGAGACACCCACTGAGCCTGGCACTCAGGGAGACACCGCATGGCCCCCACCAGGGTGAGTGGGGAGCGGACTCTGGGACCCTGTAAGGACAGGACCCAGTGGGGAAGGGCCACCCCTGTGGCCAAGGTCCAGCCTCTATTCAAATGTGTTCTGAGGCCTTGGGCTGTGTGTGGGGAACAGCACCGAGATTCCTGCCGCCCACCATGCGCATGGCATGTGCCAACAGGACGGCTGAACTGTTTGTCCACCACCAGAGAAGGGTCATCTGAAGCCCAGATACCATCTGAGAACCGTGTGGGCTGTGAAGCCACACACTCTGGTGAAGAGCAGGGAGGTGGCAAAAGACTGCCTCCTCCTCCCGGCCCCCACCTCCATCAGGCCTGGCTCCTGACTGCCCACTACTGCCCACTGCTCTCTGTCCTGCCCCTGACAGGGCAGGGCCCAACCGAGGGGGCATCACATGAGCAGGCATGTGAGAGGCGGGCATGCTGCCCAGGGCAGTAGGGTGGAGTCCTGAGTGGACAGGGGTGGGAATCAACCTGCCCTGAGGCAGGCGGTGGGGGTGTGGGCATCAGTGTTCAGGGGCTGACTGCCCAACCCCTCTAGGCTGGTGCCCAGGCTGGCACGAAGGGGGTTTCACCACTTCTCGCTGTGCCCTGGCCTCCGTTAGGCACCAGAGGATGAGGGGGCAGGGGGCAGGAAGCTGAGATGGGAGCTAAGATCCTCAGTGGGCCAGGACAAAGGGGGCTTTATAGGCTGGGTGTGGGGGGCGTGCTGGGGGCAGGGAGGCAGGAATGCAGGCTGGGAGGCCCTGAGCTCCCGGGCAGCCCAGTTGGGGGCTGAGATGGGGCTCCCCTTACCCTCCCATGCTTTGGCTCTTTGGGATATTTGCTGCTTTGCTCCTGGGACTGCAGCCAGGAGACCTGGCAGCCCTGCACCCCTGGCCACCCCTCCTGTCAGGGATCTGGTGGACACTGCCCGTGCACTCCGCGTCTTCCCAGCCCAGCAAGCTACAGCTTCTCTTGGCTTCCCTGCCATGCCCTCTCGGCGGCCTCGTGGCCCCCGTCTGTTACCCAAGTGAGTGCCCTGCTGGCTGCCTGGGGAGGGGAGGGACAGACTTGGGTGGGGTCATAAGGCTATAGGGTCAATGGGGCCCTTTGTCCCTTCAGACGGAGTCAGTCCTGGGCTAAACAGACGGGAGACAGAGAAGAGTGTCAGCCAGCAAGCCCGTCCTTCGGACCACAGTGGTGGTGGAAGGCAGGCTCTGTTCTTCCCATTGGCTTCCCTCTGGTTTCTTGCAGAGCTGAGCAGCCACTGGGAAAGGAAAATGAGGAGGAGGTGGCCTGGGTGGCAGCCACCGCCCATGCTGGGTTCTGAAACAGCTGCTGCTTGGCCAGGCCTGAGGTCTGGAGCTGAGCTTTGAAAGGCTGAGAATGGTCTGTCCCCAGAGATGCTGAGCTCCCCATGAGGACTAGACTCCTGCCACATAGAGTCATGGTGGCTAGACTGCTAAACCCAAAGCTGGCTTGTCAGCACTGCAGGGACATCACAAGCAGAGTCCCTGTGAAAGGAAGAGACGTACTGTACTGCCCTCCCTCTCTGCCCCAGCCTGCAGGGTCTGCATGTGCCACCCCCTGGTCTTCCCTGGCTGCCTGGATCCCCCCAAAAGCTCCTGCTCTTTGTTTTCTTTTTCTACACCCCACCTGGGCTGGAACCTTCAGCAACAGCCTTACCTCAGAGGGGCAGCCGTGGGGAGTGGGGGTGGAGGCAGGGCTCAGCCCAGGCCATTTGATATGTATCTTATTTCATTTCCTTCATAAAATTAAAAGAGGACAGTCTTGTCTCTTGATGAGTATCTTTAGGCAAAAACCTCCTTTTTAGGGGGTAAAAAAAAATGTCCAAGTCTGGTCAGCATTGTTTTCCAACCGTCTCTTTGAGGACTTGAGGTCACGCTGGAGGGAGACAAGCCAAGATTCCAGCCCCAGGTCTGCCGTCCAGTAGCAGAGCAGATGAGTCCAGCTTCCTCACCCATAAACCAGGAATGATCATAGCACCGCCTCACGGGGCTGATGAGAGATTGGTCCTCTGGCCAAGCACATAAGTACTCAATAGAAGTATTTTGCACAAAAAGCGGAATTGCTTCATCTTATGCTGATTATTATTAGCTTCAGTTTAGCAGGTGATAACTTCTGACCTTGTCCCCAAATTCTGGAGGCCATACCCTGCCTACAACCAGGTGTTCCTTGTGGCAGAAGCACCTGCCCTCAACTGAGTGGGGAACGGAGATGAGGACAGGCGGCTTCTAGCCTGTGCTGATCCCAGCCCGCAGCCTCCTTCCCTTTGCCTCTGCAGCCTGTAGCCTCTGGGGCTCCCTGAGGAGCAGGAGAAGGTGGAAAGGGAGCTGACAGCCTCAGGGTAAGGCAGCTGGTTCCTGGGGTGCCATGGGCCTGAGAAGGGAGGAAGGAGGAGGATTACCCAGGAGGGAGTGGAAGGGGATGAGAGGGAAGGAGGGTGGCGGGCAGCAGGCCCCACTCCTCCACCTGCTGCTCTGCAAACAAAGCCAAGGATGATGCAATCCTGGCTGCTGCAGCTGAGGCTGAAGGCATAGAGGAAGAGTGGGTGTCCAGGGTGGGGAGGGCAGTGGGCACAGGGCAGACACGAGGGGCCTGTGACGCCTGACCCTGAATTCCCAGCCCAATATGCAGCTCCTTCATGTGGCTCCTGGCCTACTCCTGAAGCCCCTCCCCCAGGGCCAGACGGCCCCCCCCCCCAAAGTCACAGCTGGAGTAGGACATGATGCAACTAGGACATCATTCCAGGCAGCCTCCCCCCCTTGGGGGAGGGCGATGATGAGAGACCCAGACACCGAGGCCCCAGCCTCAGAGGCCCCAGCTGGGCCCGTCAGCAGCAGACCTGGGGTTGCAGCTCTCTGTCCCTCCTTCCTCTCATCCTGGAGATGAAAGCCAAAAATCCTCTGCAGAAGGTGGGAGGGGAAGGCTCAGGACAACCCTAACCCAGGTCCTGCACAGAACAGTACATGTTTATAGAATTACCTACAACCCAAGCCAGACACTGAGACAGGTCTGGAGCCCCAGTGCCAGGAGGCCCTGGCATCCCCCCGGGCACGGATACCATTAGCAGCCATCAAGCCTGTGCGGGTGAGGGTAGACCTGAGAGGGTGTCTGCCTCCGATCCCCACTCTGCCTGGGAGCCAAGAGAACAAAGGCTTCCCCCTGCCCTCCACCAGGGGAAGGGACGTGTCCCACACACCAGGGCCATGTGGAGGGGGTGTCACAGGCCAGCGTCTCCAAAGGGCCAGGGCCTTGAAGGGGGTCAGCAGAAGAGGATGGAGATACTGTGTTCAGGAATATTTAAGCCCAGCCTCACCTCATCACCTCCAGACCCGGGGACAGCTGGGTGGCCTATCCCAGAGGAGACCACTAGGTGGCAGGAAAAGCCCAACAATTCATGCAGCCCCACTGGCTCCCACCACCACCCCTCAGCCCGGCTCCCGGCAACCTCTCCTTCCTCCTCCCACTTCCCTCCCGCCCACCCCTCTCTGCAGACTGAAAAGGCTTGAAGTCTTTTCATTTTCCCTCTGCCTTTGGGAAGGCAAAAAACTTCCAGTTCTTCTCAAAATGCTGCTAATGATGGTAATAAGTAGAGCCTGTGGCTATCTATTGTGCTGAGGAAGTGCCAGGCATTTCACATGCATTATCTCCTTTGCTTACACAGGAGGTAAATAAAAATGCTCTCCCTCTTTTCAAGAGGAAACAGACTGAGAAAGCATTAATAGAGTGCCCAAGATCACATGACTTGCAAGGGGTGGAGCACTCAAACCTGGGTCTGCAAATACTGGGCGAGGTCCTTCCCTGGGAGTGTTAGCAGTAGGTTGGGGTGGGCAGGAGGCAAAGGACCCATCAGATGCACCTGAGAAGTTGTGTCCACCCTCTTTACCACCTCCTCCCCCACCCCATTCCTTGAGATTCTAGGAAGGTATCTTAGTCTAGGGGAGACTGTGAGGTTTGAAAAGATGGTGCAAGTGACAATCAGGCCCACAAAATCGCTGTCCTGGCTGAGACCACTGCACCCCACCCTGCTGCCTCTCCCCCAGACTCCACGTGGCATTCTGGGTCCTCCCCTCCCCAGTATTGCCTCCCATGAGAATTCCTATTCCACACTCACAGGACCCTCCCACTGCCACCTTCCCTCCTGTCTTTGACCTACTCCATCGTATCCAGCAAACGTGGATACGATGTGTGCTGGCCCAGGGCTGGGTTGTGGGGTAGGGGGCAGAGCAGATGATGAACAAGACCCAGAGTCCAGCCCAGCCAGTGTGGCTCAGTAGTTGAGGTCGCTGGTTCAATTCCTGGTCAGGGCACATGCCTGTGTGCTCAATCACCAGTAGAGGGCGTGCAGGAGACAGCCAATTGATGTGTCTCTTTCATTGCCTTATCTTTTTTAAATATATTTTTATTGATTTCTGTGGAGAGCGGCTACAGTGTTTGGACAGGTTCAAGCCTCAGACTAATAAGAGGGCACAGTTCTCTCATGGCCACGTGCAAGTCCCAGCTTGGAGGGCAGAGCCCTCCCAGCACAATGATAGCCAACAGCTATGGTTGTAAGCTTGAACCTATGGTCCGAACACGTGGCCCCACGTGCCTGAGAGATGTGGGCTTGATAGAGTTCAGGTGCATGTAGTTGAGTAGATTCAAAAACCACGAGAATGTTGTAAACAGCTTGACCACGCCCTTACTTTGCCTCGTGGAATCTGGCTATAAAACAAAGACACGGCTTGTAGTCTGTGGCGCTGTCACTGTCTCTCCATCAGAGAGGACAGCGTCCCACCCAGACCCAGCTTTCTTCTCTTGTCTGTCTTTTCTCCATCCTTCACCGCCCCCTCTCAGGGTCACCGAACCTGGCTGGGCCGGCGCGACACATAAGGCGCCCAGCGTGGGGCTGAGTGTGCCATGGCTGTGCCGGCTCGCCACAGATTTCAGAGAGGAAAGGAGAGGGAGAGAGAGATAGAAATATCAATGATGAGAATCATTGATTGGCTGCCTCCTGCATGCCTCCTACTGGGGATCAAGCCTGCCACCTGGGCCTGTGCCCTTGACTGGAATCTAACCCGAGACCCTTCAGTCCACAGGCCGACGCTCTACCACTGAGCAAAACCAGCTAGGGGCTCATTGACTTTTCTCTCTCTCTCTCCCTTTTCCCTCCCCTTCTTCTCACTCTAAAAATCAATAAAAGCATTAAAAAAAAAAAAAAGACCCAGAGCTCACTCTCCAGCTGTGGTAAGTGTTTGACATGTCTAAAGCTGGGCCTGCAGTCACTTCTACATATGGTGTCCCATTCAAAGACATGTGCTCATCTCCAGAAGAAAGGGGTGTCTATCTCTGTATCTCTGTTGCAGTTTTCTTCACCAACATCAGGGCATGGGGAGGGTGGCAGCTGCAGGGAAGGGGCGCCAGGAGATGCCTGAAATCTTAACTCTATCAGTCCCTCATATAAGATAGCGGTGCCAGATTCTCCTGTTCATTCCAAACCTTCCAAACCCATCCCAAGCTCAGTCATTCCCTTCTCACGCTTGTTTTCTCTCTCCCAGGATAAGTCCAGCTAGCCTCTCCTACTCTCCGCCTGACCCACCACCCCTCGACCTGCAGAGTAAAGGCCCAGAAACAAAGCCAAGAACAAAGGCTTCCCCCGTCCCTCTTTGATACCCCAAGGAATGAGAGGAGAAGCCCAGGATGTGAAGGAGAGCGGGTTTCCAGTGCAACCTCTGGTCAGTGGACGAAGCCTGCTGACCCCACACCAGCAGCACCTTCCACCCAGAGGGCAGCAGCAGCTCTGTGGTTCTCCCTGATGCCATTGGCCCCAAGAAGAAATGGTCCACAGTCCACATCCCAGGTTTGAAATATTTTGAGTTTACAGCTGTATCACACGGTTCACCCTCTTACTCCAACCACCAAAACTTCAATCCCTTGGAAAAATTCTGAAGACTGACACTTAGTGGCCACCCCTCCCCCCATGCAATCAAGTTGTCCTGTGTGAAAGGTGGAAATCCAGGTTCAAGGCTGGCTGACTAGAGACCAAGGAAGACAAGCAGTACTTCCTGGAGGGGGCTGATCTCACATTTCTTCAACCACCTTGGCACATCTATTCAACTACGCCAGGCCTGCGGGCAGGGAGAGAGCTGAACAGGACATGGGCTCTATTCCTCATAGTGGAGTGAGCAGGAAGTCATATGAAATATATATATAAATTTTTTAGATATATATTTTTATTGATTTCAAAAAGGGAGAGGGAGAGATAGAAACATCATTGATTGGCTGCCTCCTGCATGCCCCACACTGGCAATTGAGCCTGCAACCCGGGCATGTGTCCTGACCCGGAATTGAACTGTGACCTCCTGGTTCATAGACGCTCAACCACTGAGCCATGCCAGCTGGGCATGAACAAATATCTTAACCAGAGGAAAGAGCATCTGTTGGGCTGGGAGTGACCGGTGAAAATTGCAGAGGCCTTGGAGCAGAACCTTGAAGAATGAGAATATTTGCAGGTAAAGAGAGTGACAGGTACAGGTGCTCCAGGCAGAGGGGATGGCATGAAGGAAGGGGATGCCATGATCTGAGAACTTCGAGCCACACATTGTGACCAGAGTGCAGCTTGTGTGGCAGGAGAGGAGAAACAGCCTTGAACGTCAAGTTGAGGAGTCAAGGTTTTCTTCTCTAGGTTGACAGTCATTGACGATTTTATTTGTTTTAAATATATTTTTATTGATTTCAGATAGGAGAGGAAGAGATAGAAACATCAATGATGAGAGAGAATCATTGATCAGCTGCCTTAGGCATGCCCCACACTGGGGATCGAGCCTGCAACTCAGGCATGCTCCCTGACTAGGAATCGAACCATGACCTCCTGGTTCATAGGTCAACGCTTAACCACTGAGCCATGGCTGGACTCATTGATGATTTTAAACTAAGGAAGTGACCTAAGTACATCTTTATTTTTAGAAGGCCTTTAGGAAGGACTAGCGAGGGGAAACATGAAGACCAGTTGGGCAGTTGTTGCATCGTTCAGGAGAAAAAGGGGCTGCCTAAACTAGGATGTGGCCCTTAAGGTGATGCGTGATGAGATCACAGCTGAAGTGAGATAACATTGCCGTGGAAAGTCCTCTTGGAAACCTCTTGGGAAGGGGCTTCATTAGAGAACGACAACCCCGCTAGTGCCTCTTCAGAACTAGAACCAACTCGTGTGCTTTTGAGCACCAGGTGAACCTGTTGGTCTTCAGAACCCACGTGGCACCAACAGGCACTGGAATCATTAGGCACAAGCTGCTCACACTGGGAGAGGCTGGAGGGAACCAAGAAAGACAAAGTTCACTTTTCCCATCTCGTCTTCCATCAGGCGGCACACAAAGGAACGGAGGAGGAAATCCCTTGCACTATTGCCATCTGCCACATGCTTATAATTGAATTCAAGTAAGTTAAGTATGTGTAGGAGACACCACTGAGAGGAGAGATGGAACAGCCTTTGTGAGTGGACTAAAGTGATGGTTGAATTATGCTAAGTGAAATAAGCCAGTCAGAGAAAGATAAATATCACATGATCTCATTTATGGGATATAATGAACAACATAAACTGATGAACAAAAACAGATCCAGAGACAGAGACTGTCAAACCTCAAAGGGAAGGTAGGGGAGGGTGGGGGTAAGGGCGAGAGATCAACCAAAGACTTGTATGCATGCCTATAAGCCTAACCAATGGACACAGACAACAGGGGGGTGAGGGCATGAATGGGATGGGGGTGGGGGGAGGCAATGGGAGGATAAGGACATATGTAATTCCTTAATCAATAAAGAAATTTAAAAAAATAAAGTGATGGTTGAAAGGAGAACACAGGGAACACGGGATGAAGTGGTGGTTTCAGGTTTGGGGGGTAAAGAGGACGGGAGGTGGTAGTTTAGTTTTGGGCTGCCTGTTTCGGAAAGAATGCCTCTCCTTCCATGGCTCTATCACCCAAGTCAGAAGAGACCAGTGCCTCTTCCCAAACCAATCCCAGTAGGAATGTTGCCAATTTGAAGTGATGAAAACCTATGTCTCTCCTTCCAGAGATGCGCACACACACTCTCGACTGATAATGGTAGCAAAGATTCCCTATGATTGACCATGTCCAACTGGTAGTTGGTCATTAGAGCATTTGAATTGCTGATTCTGCATTAAGCATTTTCCCTTGTAATGCTGCTCACAATTCATAGCTTGGAGCACCTTTTCTTCCAAAAGGAAAGAAATCTTTCATCAGGAGTTAATGCTGTCACTGACATGCTATATTTCATCCGACCTCGAACCTGGGACTTGTGAGCTGACGGGGATCAGAGATTTCCAGACTCCCTCCTTGAGGCACTTCTAGTCAGTCCTCAGGAAATGCAACTTCTGAGAACTCTGGTTTTATTTTACTATGCATGCTTCCGACACTGAGGATGCAGGGAATTTGCAGAAAATTCCCCAAAATGTGCCGAGGTGGTATATTGGCCCTCTCAGTGGGGATCTTGGTAATGGATTGGGTGGGAAGGTGAAGAGGAGAGACTTGAGTGGCTCCAAGGACACACAATTGTCATAGAGAAACATACCTGGTCTTTTTCTCTCCCAGAATACAGCTCAAGGAAATGAGCTAGAAAGGCAGAGGGGAACAGATAAACTTATGAAACCTTAAGTGCCAGCCTAGGGATCTACTAGGAATGACTATGTTCTAAGATAAAACATGAGCCCTACACCACTGCTCACCAAGGCAAAAAGGCTCCTGCATGTCCTAAGGAAGGAGAAGGCAGCTTTGAGCAGCGGTCATCAGACGCAAAAAACATTTTCAACATCTCTGACTCTGACAAGC
This sequence comes from Myotis daubentonii, assembly GCF_963259705.1. Lineage (NCBI taxonomy): Eukaryota > Metazoa > Chordata > Mammalia > Chiroptera > Vespertilionidae > Myotis > Myotis daubentonii. The sequence goes on along the minus strand of NC_081855.1, from coordinate 48,113,746 downwards.
CCAGTTCTGGATGCGCTCTAGCTGACTGATGTCTCAGGGGTTCCCAGATCCCAAAGAGTGGGTCATCTGACCTTCGTGGGTGTGGTGTGAGGAGTCATACGAGATGGAGAGGAACTGAAAACCACACACTCGAATAATATGAAGTAGTTTCTAAACAGTTTTATTTCAAATCTCTTTTCACCCCTCCCCAAAAAGACATGGGTCAGTACAGCAATCATAAAAAGGAGATACAAACACAAGAGTCAAATGCCTCCCGCACTGACACTTACAAAAAACTGGGAACTGTACATGGGGTTCCAAACAGGACCTGCAGCAGCTACTAATGTCCCTTCACAAGAGTCAAACATGCCTATTACTACAATATATACAGACAGCCCGCTCTGGAACTACCCTACAGGGACATCCCAACCCACCCCTCTAGCCCCAGAAAAATACCAAATCACACCCAAAGTGCATTTGTTTTGTTTATATCAAAACATCTTTGCCCACCCCACCGTCAGCCCCTCCCACCCCATTTAAGATTGGCCTGCAAGTCTATTTTAACCATTTAGTAATTTTTTATAGCTTATGAAAATAAATTATACAGTAACTATTTTAATAAATTAAGCACAAAAAGGGAGAGGAAAGGAGAAAAACTAAATGGGAAGATAAAAGCCAGGCCACGCTTTGGCTTGGAGGAGGGCAGGGGTATGGGTGGCAGGTGGGGGCTCAAGGGCAGAAGTGGTTGCAGGAGGTGTGGTTCCCCTTTGGTGAAGGATTGGCAACTACCCAAGCACAGAATGACACCCGCCTTGAGTTTCTTAAAAATAACCAAGAAATGTACAGCAGTGGCTATGCCACAGGCAGCACCAGTTTGGGAATTCCAATACCTGGCCTGCCCACAGCGTGGTGCCTGGATTACGCTTGTCCCTTGGAATAGGTTCTGGGCCTAACAGCGAGGGAAGGTCCCTGTTTAAGGGAGCACCAAGGATGAGTAGTCAGACCAGCCTTCTGCTCCACCTGAGCTGGGCAGGGGGCTTAGGATGCAGTCCGAGCGGGGCTATGTTACCCTGGGTTCTGATCAGGAGTGCCCTCAGCTTTCCTTGCACTCTATCTCCAGGGGCAACTATGAGATCGCAGTCCAGCTGCAACCAGACATGCATGTCTTCCGCCACGGCTGGCTGCTTTTTGCCTGCCCCTTGATGCCTCTGGCATGGCAGAGGAGGGGGGCTGGGAGACGGGGAGGGAGCAGTTCCAGGTACCCTCTACAAGAGATGAAATGGGTTTGAAGGCAGGTCACAGACTCAGCATGCAGGACTGGCTTTCCGGGAGGTAGAGGGGATGGGAAAGAGATGGGAGAAGGGGGTAGAAAGGACAGGAAGGAAACAGGAAAGAAATGGACAGCACCTACACCAAGGAAGGTCAAGTAGGGATAAAAAGGACAAAGACAACATAGAATCTGCACGTAAAGAAAGGTCTTTCTCTGGCAGATTAGAGTCAATATTTTAAATACAATTCATATCTATTTTTCTAGCTGCAGCACCCGAGTCCCCAGTGCCCGTCTCTGCGGTCCAACCCCACCTCACTCTTCCCAAGGCTCTGCTCTCCATCTCCAGGCCTCCTGTCACTTTGTGCTGAGCAAGAAGGCTCCAATGCCACACAGGATCGATGAGGCGACTGGCAGACTTGACTTTGCCTTTTGAGCTTTGTGGCCCAATAATCTGATCACCATCACGGGGGAAGGGGGGTCACATTTTTTTTTCTTTTTCTTTTTTTAATAAAAAAGGTTTTACTCCCCAGGAGCAAATAAATCATTTTGAACTACTAATAAACACTGCTGCAGTGAAAAGAAAGATGGCTACATGTATGCAATAGCACAAATTCAGTGTAAGAACAGCTGTGTTGACGATTAAGAGATAAAAATCATTCATCTGTTCCCCCCTTTCCCACAGACAAACCAAGAGGATTCCCATAGGGAAAATGTCTAACTCAAAAGCTCCTCCCTTAGGGACAGGGGGCATGTCATTCTCTTAAAAGTGGAAAACAAATGGCAAGTCTCCCCGCAATGGAGATGCTCTCAACACCCCAACTGGTGACAAGACTTCCACAAATGAAGACACACACACCACACACGCACACACAACTCTCACACTGCCTCCTGCAGCCACAGCTCTAACCCAGTGCCCAGTCCTCCATGCTCAGGGCTCAAGGCCAAGGGAGAGGCAGCAGGGCAGACAGATGGAACCTAAGGGAAAAGTTCCTCCCACCCCCACCCCCTGCTGGGCCCTGAGGCCGCCTAGCAGGCCCAGCTCTTCTGGGGGCTCTGGGTGAAGCCTGAATGGGCAGCCACCCCAGGGCATCAGCTCCACTCTAGTCTCTTACACCCAGATCTGGGACCACTAGCCACCCTCCCTGCTCCCCAGTTCTTCCAGGATGCACGCTGCATGGGTGTTCACAGCTATTTTAACATCATTCCCAGCCTTAATAAGGGGCCTGCAAAATCAGCTAAGTGAAAAGAAGAAGTGGAGGAGCATAAACTGGGCGGCGAGCTCCCGGCCATGTCTTTCCTCACGGGAGGCTGATGGTTGAAGTCCTCGGCTCAGACTCCAGTGAATACACATTCACTATAATGAGCCACAGGCAGACCAGGCCAAGGTCATCACCAATGGTCCCAAACTCCCAGCGTCACCCATTTGCCTAGTCCCTACACCAACCCCCTCACCCTCCTCACTCCTGTGCTCCTACCTCAGCACACAGTTTCAAGCAGTAGCAAGTTGTAGCAGTAGTTGAAACTAGCTCACAGTGAGCAAGGTTCCAGCAGATCAACCTTAAACAAGCGAGGGTTACACAGACAGGGCCTCAGGGACTGACACCACCCACCCACCTTAGCTATCAATGAGGGGTCTCTAGGAGTGAGAGCTTTTTCCAGTTTGTGACTTTAAAATACAACCAAGAAGGAGTAAGTACCCTCCGTAGACTACATTTCAATGAGCACTGCACAGAATTAGCAAAGGAGGGTGTGGGCCCAGCCAGGGAGATGAAGGGGAAGTGCTGACCACAGGCTGGCTGCTCTGGCTCCCTGTTTACTCTCTGAGCAGGCTGGCACCTCCGCCACACCCCTTCCTCCACGTCTGATGGAGCCTGTCTCCCCTTGTACTACTCTGCCTTTAGCCCACTCTACTGAGGAAGGACTAGGCTGCAGCCTGGGCTATGACTAAAGCACAGACAGATCTCGGACACAGGTAAACACCACCATTCCCAGGAAAAAGGAGGACAGGGTGAGGTTGGGCCTCCTCAGAGGGTTTGCACTTGTACCTGAACACGGGAAATCTCCAACAGAAACCCTGGTACCACAGAGGGCCCGGGAGCTCTGCCTCCCTCGCCCAGGCTGCACTGAGAGCAATGAGGTCCTTGGCCATGGGCAGGAGCCCAGGTGACTTCTGGCTTTGGACCCGTTTACCATCATAGGCCTCAGCAATCAGACCTGCCCCTTACCTGGAAGTCCCTGGATTCTGAGGTGCTTCCGCTCTAACTTGGGGCGTGCCCTGCTCAGTACACCCCATGCAGATCTCTGCCTCCATGCTTTTGGTTCCTGTGTTTCTCAACTTATGGTCCTGCCCTCGCCCACGATCCAAAGCCTCACTGCCTCAGCTTTCCTACACCGTCTGGTCTACCCTGCTCTTACCCACTCTGAATTTCTTTAAACACAGCCGTTGATTCTCTGCCATGGAGTCATTCTCCAATTGCTTCATGTGTGGCAGTCACCTAAAAGGTCATGAAGGCCAGATACCCTGTCTTCCACTTCTTGTGTTTTCCTCCATATCCAGCCCAGAGCCAGGCAAACAAACACTAAGAATGGTTTTAAATTATAGCTAAAGTGGTTAAAAAAAATCCCAGGTAGCTGCACACCAGCCACTCAAGGATCCAAATGGATTCGACTTCAGACTCTATGGTGGCGGGGTGGGGTGGGGGTGGGGTGGTGCTTTCTGCAAGCTGGCAAATGAATCTGTACCCTCAAGAATCAAGACTCACAGGTCAAGTCCATTTCTGGGATCACAGTCTTAACTGGCTGGTAAGACTACCATGGAGGCCAGAAAGAGGGACCTCCTGACAAACCAGAGGTGGCTGTGTTTATGGTTCACAGCTCATTTTGGGGGCCACCTCTTCAGAGGCAAATAACAATGCACGTTTCCTCCCTGCTCAGCTACAAGGTGAGGCCCAAAATCACTGGGCCTCACCCCAAGCCATCAGGAAACGAGAAACCTGACAGTACTATTTATCTAATGAGATGAGACAGAGATAAGCATAAAGGAAGCAAATGAGGCAGTCTAATGGAACACTACTGCAAAAGAGCAGTAAAGACCAAACAGCTCAATTTTCACATCTTAATAGCAAACCTTTCCCCAGAGTAACTCTACATAAAAGCAAACGCATAATCTTACATGATCTGACAATGGCTTGCTTCAGAGAAAACTGAGGGCCATTGAGAAGCACTGGAGTTTTTCTTCATCCTCCTCCTTTCCACTGGAAGGCCGGCAACTCCGAAATCAGCATGACAGAATCCCAGTCAAAGGAGGACAAACAGGATCTGGCTCAGGAACATGTTTGGGTTGCCAGAAAGAACACAGGAAAATGAAGAAGCCCTCGCTACCTCCCCTTCCAGAAGCGGGCGACAGCGATACACCATGAGATGTAGCGCTCTGCTCCTCTCTGACCTACGGACATCCTATTACAGTTGAGACACTAGAGAGCTTTCTGTAGGAAGAGCACAACCACGATAGCTTCGCTTCACACCCTTCCTCCACAGTCCCTCTCACTGGCTGACAGACATGTGGAGGTAAGTAACACTGGCTCCTAAGTCATGGGTACGGTTTGCCATTAAGAATCTGGAGGCACGCTCCATTAACTTTAGCAGCCATGATTGGAGCGCTACTGCTCAGGTGATGAAAAAACTATTGCCTTGACAGCTGGCAAAAGCAATAGGAATGATGTGACCATGACCATAGTGAAATGTACAGTTATCTTGGGGAACAGGTTGAGGATGGAGAAAGAATGAGGTTAACTTGAGGTCACAGAGCTTAAAAATTAAGTAAAACAAAACGAATCCAGCTTCTATGAGAGGTGATTCTGAAATCAGGTTCCTAAATTAAAAGGAAAGGATTCAAGGAGTCACTACTTCCCCCAGCAGAGGCCATCTGCCAGTTTTTGTGCAGTAATCTTCTGAGACCACCCACCTCTTTCCCTCCTGCTCCTACTGAAGCTACATATGCTTAAAGAGAAGCAGATTCTCATCCTCCAGAAACTCCTAACTTCATTTGCACTGGACTCCTCCCCTTCTTCAAGGTCAATGGTGAAGACTCGCATCTGCCTTTGGCACCAGCTGCTTGACCGGCACTGGCAATCCCCAACCCAACCCTCCTTTGGACCTGCTCACTCTTCCCACCACTTCCAATCCAATGGGCGAAAAACCCAGCTGCCTTTGAGTTTTCCATACCAAGAAATGTAAATATCCAAAACAAAAGTTGTGAAAAGGGAACAGTGTTGAGACTTCTTCCAGTTTTCCAGGAGCTCATCCAGTTCCAAGACACCAGATGGGCGGATGGGAAAGGTTGGAGCCCCACTCGGACAGTGTGGTTGTGTGCTTCTTCCAAGCCCCAGGGTGGCGAGGGGACCAAAGTCTTTGCACAGAGGATCCCAACCCTTCCTAGTTCCTCTTGTTTTTCCTCACTCCTCTTTTCATGGTACCTTCATTTGGTTCTTCAAAACCGGAGCTTGGCAACCAAATGCCTAGTGGGGAGGGAGGTAAAAGAAATTAGAGTGGTTCACCAGAGTGGAACCAGAATAGAGAGAAGTGAATAGCCCAGCCTCTGGAGTATAGCTCAAAAGGAGAATGGAGCCAAACACTTCCACAAACACGGTAGCTGGCTGGGGATGCAGCAACAGCCTTTGTCAGGAGGCCTGAGTAGCCTATAACCTGGATGCCAAAAACTGGTTCTAACTTCCCTCTTTCCATTTCCCTTACTCCTTAATTTTCCGCCTATTTCTACCACCCTCCCTGCCGAGGACTACCTACTCTAGGGATTAAAAAAGGAGCTGAGCATCAACCTGTGAACCAGGAGGTCACAGTTCAATTCCCAGCCAGGGCACACTCCCGGGTTGCGAGTTTGATCCCCAGTAGGGGCGCGTGCAGGAGGCAACCGATCAATGATTCTCTCTCATCATTGATGTTTCTATTTCTTTCTTCCTCTCCCTTCCTCTCTGAAATCAATAAAAATATGTTTTTTTAATATATTTTATTTATTTTTTATTTTTTTACAGAGAGGAAGGAGAGGGATAGAGAGTTAGAAACATCGATGAGAGAGAAACATCGATCAGCTGCCTCCTGCACACCTCCTACTGGGGATGTGCCTGCAACCAAGGTACATGCCCTTGACCGGAATTGAACCTGGGACCCTTCAGTCTGCAGGCCGATGCTCTATCCACTGAGCCAAACCGGTCAGGGCAAAATATATGTATTTTTAAAAAGGAAACTCCACACTAAAGATGGGGATGAGTTATCACGCCCCCATCACTAGAATGTGAGATTGTGCACGTAAACCCACATTACCAAAACCACTATTCTCTGGGAATTTGGTCCCTACTCACCTCTACTTTTCAATGTTCACCTTAATGAAATTTAAAAGACTAACTAGAACTCATCTGCACAAACCAGTATTCCACGATATTTTATGGGAAATAAATGAGCAGAACTTAGTGTAGCAATGGGAGAATAGCCTCTTAGAGAAGTGAATTCCTTAGTTAATTCACTTATTCTATTGAACAATTTACTTTTCAGTGGCCTAAATGGATCCCTAAAGGGAAGAGTGAGCTGTTTTTTCTCTCCCCCATTCCGAGCCATGGGACACAGTGGAGCTCTCAATGAAGCAATTGAAGGCATGTTTGAGTTTCCTTTGATAAAGATTCCTTTGGCTTCCAGCTTTGTATATCATTTGTGCAATATCAGGGAGCTCAGCCGAAGTATGAGAGAAGGCTGAACACTTGGTTACACATGTGTGTGTCCTTCTTCTTCATATCCAGCAGTTAGCCTGCACGTTGCTTGGCAAAAATATTCTTTAAGTCTCCCTTGTCTACCTGCTCTTTTCCAATTGGGGTGCCCCTTGGGGATTCTGTTATCAGATGTGGTAACTCTATGGGCAGATGTTTGGATACACACGGGATGGTGGGGGGTGGGGGACAGGCCCATGCATGATGACAACTGCCCAGGAAGAGACATGGCTGGACGAGAGGCAGAGAGCTCATACCCTCAGTAGTGACCAGCAGGGCCCCTCGCTACGTGGACGGTTCCACATCTTGCTTCTGTTTGGAAATAAGCTGCGCTTCCTTTAGAGACAGGTATACCTCTTCCTGAGGATCATAGTAGTAGAACTTTCGGATATAAGAGATCAGAGGTCTGTAAAAAACATAAGAGGAATACACACAAAGTGTCATTTATGTAGATTGAAAAGAAAGACCACCTTTGTTCAACTCTTCCTTCTTTTCAATCCCTATATGGTTGAGACTACACCAAACACTTTGCAACCCTAACAAAATTCCCATTTTCTCACTTCATTATAGTTCTGTCTCCTTCCCTCCACCCTTCATAGAGACTGCAGAAGGGAAGTTGACACACACACACCTTCCTCCCTTCTGGCTGCAATGTAACAACAGTTCTAGAGTTAGGTTCAGGACAAAGGAGAAGTGAAACCTGTGAACACTGCCAGGCTCTGCCTGTGCGATTGGCTTGCAGGCCTCACTAACATTTGTAAGTAACCCTCCTTTCTGCCCCAACCCTAAAGACCACATCATACTTAGGCAGTGGGAGATCCGGGATGTGATCTATCCGGACGAGCTGTCGGATTCGGAATCTGCAAAGGTGCTGTAGGGATTTGACATTGCTGAATCGGGACACTGGATAGAGCAGCTGCACTGGAGTTGGTGGCAGTCCTTCAAGAATGAAAAACCGAGAGGAATAGTCAGTAGGAACAATGCAACTATGACTTCCCTGATGAAGAGTTCAGGGAAAGGAAATGGGCTTCTTTATAGTTTACCTATGTGTTCTGTGCAAAAGCTTCCTTCCACCAAGGCTGCTGATTTCCATTTGCAGAACTACAACTACTATATTTCACTCAAGAGAATCTATTCTTGACCCTTCCCATTGTCTTTCTAGTGAACACTCTTTTACCTTCCCTGTTCCGTGGAAATGAGCTGAGAGCTCTCACCTCTGTTTCACATGTAAGTGTAAGATGCCTGGATCAGGGACAAGGAGACATCTCAGAGTATAAACTATTCACATGATGCCTGGACATTGGAGGAAGGATCAGTTTTCTAACTCATGTGGTTAGAGAAGCAAAGGTTCCGTCTCAGTATGTTTAGGGATTAATGTACAAGGGTAGGGACCTAACCACTGGACCCTAGAAAGAGGGTTTCCTGTAAGAGCCAACATAAAAAGCTTCAAGCAAGTGTGGCCTTTGTTGGAGGGAGGGTGCATTTTGATACTAGACTAGACTATACCCAAGTAAGTTAAATCATTTTATAATAACCACAGCCATACCTGGAACCCTGGATCTCAAGAAATAGAGAAACTTCCCATTCTTGGAGTGCATGATGGCTCTCTTAATGAACTCCACCACTGACTGACAGCGATCCTCAAACTTGGGATGACACCATAGGCTGAAGGTTCCTACCAGTGAAAATTAAGAAGAGGTAAAAATGTAAAACATTTTAAAAAGATCTGGAAAGCTGGTTTGCACATTTTTATGATTCTCACTTTTCGGAGGGCAAGACTTTATGGGCAAGCTGAATCAGACAAAGGTCCCTGAAGCCACCTGTTCCTACTTGTTCTACAGTTAATGGAAAGAAAGATATTGCCTTTAATAAGACATAAATTAGGTCTTACAAGGCTTTTATTAAAGTAAATAATTCAAGTCAGAAAAAAGATATAAAAATACTTTGTTGAAATTCTCTTAGCAATATTTTTTTCTGATATATCTCCTTAGGCAAGGAAAATAAAATAAACAAATGGGACTATATCAAACTAAAAAGTTTTTGCACAGCAAAGGAAAACATCAACAAAACAAAAAGACAACCTACTGAATGGGAGAAGATATACACCAATGATACATCCCATAGGGATTAATATCCAAAATTTATAAAGAACTCACACACCTCAACAGCAAAAAAAAACCAAAAAACTCCAAACAAATCCGATTAAAAAGCAGGCAGACAGTCAATGATTTTCTCTCATCATTGTTGTTTCTATCTCTCTCCCCCTCTCCTTTCCTCTCTGAAATCAAAATATATATATATTAAAAAGGAGGCAGAGAACCTGAATAGACACTTCTCCAAAGAGGACATAGAGCCCTCTACCTTACCCTCTCCCCTCCCCCCATCTCTCCCTCCCTCCCACTCTCTGAAAAAGTAATGGGAAAAAATATCCATTGGTGAGGATTAAATACATATACATATACATATATATACATATATATATATATATATATATATACACACACACACACACACACACACACACACAAACACACACACACACAGAGTCTATGGTAAGACTATGTTGGTGTCAGGTAGGTACTAAACTTACCTGGGGGATCATTTTGTAAGTTATATAAATGTGCAGTCACTAGGCTGTACACCTGAAACTAATATTGAATTCAACTATAATTGGGGGGAAAAAGACTGCCATAGCAAAAGTGAGTTTAAATGACATTCCCCTCAAAAAGATCCAAGTTTTCAAGTATTCATGGGACAGTTGAAGAAAGAAAAGAAGAGAGGTTTTGTGAGTATTACCCATTAATGTATGTGTTGGCACAAAAAAATCAAATTCTAAGTCTTTCCTTTAACTTCTAAAATTCAATGCCCCAACATGTTACAAAGATCCCACCCCAAACTTCAAGATCCCAAAGGTAAAAGGGAATCTGAATTTCCAGGACTTCAAACAAAACAAAACAAAAAAAACTAAAGCTCTAAATCCAAAAGAATCACCCACAAAGGGGATACTAAATCACTCAAGAAAACTGCTGATCTGAGTCTCTCTAGCTGCTCTTACAGTATCACTTAAAAAGACGAAGACAAATGCTCTATTGCAAACTGGCAACTAAAAGGCCCACAAGGCTTCTATTAAAAATTCCATTTATTCAAGAAAGAAAAGTCCCTTTCAATAAAAAGTAACTGGAGAGCCATTTGAAAGAGCTCTCTCATTCCTGGCATCTCACCTATCAGGAACCTAGAGGTCAAACATTTATTCCCATGGCCCAGTCATTTATTTTAAAATAGGTTTATAAAAATACTTCACTCTGAAATGCTTTGTTTTGCATTTGTTTGTCTGATTTTTGCTTTTAGGAACAGTAAGAAAATAGGCAGCAGCCTATCCCACAGTGATCTAACTAATGAACGCTCAGGTCTTTGAAGTTCCTTTCTCTTCATGCATCTCTAAGACAAAGGTAGAGGCAGAGGAAACCATGCTGACCTAAACAGCTACTTCCTGCCTCACAAGAGAAGCAAATCAAATAAATCCAGCAGAACATGGCTGAGGGCAGGAAAGACATGGTGGTGCCTCAGAAGAGCATGAAAGAGACTCGTTTGAGATGGATGTCTAAGACAGCTCATTTAAGGGGGTCACACATGGGAAAAGTGTGAGAGATGGGAGTCCCTAAAACTCCCCAAAGTTCTCTATACTTTTAAAATTTATAACATATGCAGATATTTCAACAAATGATACATTATCCAGTCCTACCACCAATGACTGTCACAAGTTTCTGGCCCAAGTTAAGTACAGAATGCCCTGCTGCAAAGTTAATCCAGACAGTGGTGTTGAACTAGTCATCTTCTAGACATGACGGCAACATTAAGCACAACATGACCACACAGAAAGGGGTACCACCTGGGAAGCAGGTAGACAGTCTATAAAGCACGTTGATTTCACAAACTCTTGGAGTTCTGATGACTATTTCCTAAGAGACTACAAAGTTGACCAAGAGAGAATTTTCATCACCATGCAGACTGGCACAAGAGCTGATGTGACTATCAGGCAAAGAAATTCAGAACAGAACAGTCCAGTATCAACACTAAATTCTCCTCTCTGTCCATATGATTTAATAGAAAGCATCTCTAAATGTTACGTTTAATTATGAACAAAGTTTGGGAGAATTTGTCTAGGTTATTTCTTTTTTCTACCAAGAGAGTTTTACTGGCTTTGTTCTGTTCTTCAACAGTCTTGTTTAGCCCTAACCGGTTTGGCTCAGGGGATAGAGCGGCGGCCTGCGGACTGAAAGGTCCCAGGCACCGGTCAAGGGCATGTACCTTGGTTGCGGGCACATCCCCAGTAGGGGGTGTGCAGGAGGCAACTGATTGATGTTTCTCTCTCACTGATGTTTCTAACTCTCTATCCCTCTCCCTTCCTCTCTGTAAAAAAAATCAATAAACTATATATATATTTGAGTTTCTCAAATTATTGTCCTGCCCTCACCCACGATCCAAAGCCTCACCAACTCAGCTTCTATATATATAGTCTTGTTTAGGCCCTCCTATTTTAGGAAACAAGATGCTGAGAATACTTTTTTTTTTTAAATATATTTTATTGATTTTTTTACAGAGAGGAAGAGAGAGGGATAAAGAGTTAGAAACATCGATGAGAGAGAAACATCGACCAGCCGCCTCCTGACCACCCCCTACTGGGGATGTGCAGCAACCAAGGTACATGCCCTTGACCAGAATCGAACCCAGGACCCTTGAGTCCTCAGGCCGACGCTCTATCCACTGAGCCAAATGGGTCAGGGCTGAGAATACTTTTAAATGGAACCCTTACTCTCATCCCTACCCCTGCCAACTTTTCTTCTAGTGACTGAAACCAGTGCCCATATCAGCATTCAATTGACTCTATGAGATTCTTTCTCCATTTCTATGAATGCTTCCTATGAAAAAGTCAAATAGCTGCCAAAACCGGTTTGGCTCAGTGGATAGAGCGTCGGCCTGCGGACTGAAGGGTCCCAGGTTCAATTCCGGTCAAGGGCATGTACCTGGGTTGCGGGCACATCCCCAGTGGGAGATGTGCAGGAGGCAGCTGATCGATGCTTCTCTCTCATCGATGTTTCTAACTCTCTATCTCTCTCCCTTCCTCTCTGTAAAAAAATCAATAAAATATATTAAAAAAAAAAAAGTCAAATAGCAAAGGTAGAGAAAGATTTCCCTCCAACACTAGCCCCTCTTACCTCTGTAGTGCTCCATTCTAGTGTGGTGGGTGATACCCTGTGATCGAAAACTGAGGCTCAGGATATAACGAGGATCAGAGCTGTCTCGTACCAGGAAAGAACCATCTGGTTTCCCTTTCAGCTTCATCTCTGCATCTTCCCAATTCATTGGTCCCCAATACCAACCACACTATCAAAGATAAAAAGCAGTCAAGTGGTTAACAGAACAGAGAAATGTCAAAGTGTTCAGCACAATCTATCTCACCATAGGAAAACCCCATTTCCAAAACATTTCAGTAGGGAAGAGCTGTAGGAGTGTCTCAACCACTAGCAATACACACCAGGCTCCATATACGTTTAACCCTCCAAAGTAGCAGAAGGAACATTCTACAATTCCATTACCAAGGCCCTTCAAAGAAGAGAAGGGGGACCCGAGTCAGTTAATCTGCCACAATCAGTTTAGACTATGTAAACATGTCTCCACGCCTTTCCTTATCACATTCAATTCCACCACCACCCCCAAGTTTCAATTTTACAATATATTTTATAGAATTGACAACAGTAGTATCTTGCTTTGTCACTATAAAGATAGAGACAAGGAAATTACTCTCCCTGTAAAAATAATACAAAGGGAGCCAGGTACAGAACTAGGGAGCAGGAGAGGAGGCAAGCCTCCAGTGCTCAAGTGCCACCTACCTTCTCCAACTCTCGAAGGCTGGCTGCAAAGCTGCTCGAGTCGGGCCGGTACAGGGGACACTGGAGGTGTTGCGGGGGCTGGCTGTGCAGGGATTCAGCTGCTCGGATAGGAGCAATCCGCGGAAATGCATCTGTAAGGTGAGAGAGTGGTGGTCACTCGCTTACCCTCGATGCTCCCAACCACTAGTACACCCTCCTCCCAAAACAGAGATGCTAACTGAAGAGGGGCAAGGCATTAGAAGCTAAGCTGGAAAGGGTGAAAGCCAAAGCAGTGGGAAAGAGCTGATGGGCTGGAACAAAAGCTGTGTGGGCTGTGGAAGCTGTGAAGGATGGTGAGGGCACTGAACCCCAGGAAGGGGGTGGGGAGCTGCTCACTGACCTGACTAAGGTGACTACTTCAGGGCCTTCACCAGCCTAGAGTGATTCCAACTTCTCCCACCTCGAGGTGAAGTGCCGGGAAAGCAGCCTTGGAAATAGTGACTCGCTTACTTGCCCAGGAAGTGTAACGATTTTGCCAGGCAAGTAGAAAAAAATGCCGATTTCATTCATTTTATTCCTTGGGTACTGGAGACTGGCAAAGCAGGTATGGGCTACTAAATGCTTGCTACATATTTACAAGGCTGCAGTCAGTACTAAAAGCTTAGAAAAACCACAGAACTTTGAAAATCAGCAATATATTAAACCTCCTCACTGCCCTGAAATTAGTTTCCTCAGTGATGTCTACTCAAGGATTAAAAAAAAAAAGTCTCAGTAACAAAAAGGCGAAAAAAATTCAATTGTCTTTTATCTCTAACAAAAATCGAATTCAACTCCATAAATAAAACAGGTTAGAAAAATCAGTTCTTGGCCTCATTTCCAAGGAGTTCTATAAGCTTTCTCGTAAGTTCTATTATTCCCATAAATAGATTTCTCCCATCCTTCAAAAAGTTTATCATTTGTACTCCCAACTCTTGCAAGTCTCGTGTCTAAGCTAAGCTAACCTGGGGCATGGGGTGGAGGAGGCGGAGGTAGGGGGAAAGACTGCAGGGAAGACCCCATCGGAGCCACAAGGACAGATGTAGGCAGCGTCCCACTGATATCATCTAGAAGAGAGAACAAAAGCAAAAGGTTCAGAAACATGAGCAGAGACTGGGCAAGGTGAAGCAGAGGAGACGGATGCCCTCTGGGGCAAGATGGCCTGACCTTCACCCTGTCTTTTTGTGCAGAGGGCAACAATCTTAATCTGGTTTCCTCTGCAGGAAAGTAAGGATATTCTTAAAGCAGCCCACTAGCTATAGATTCAGGGCAAGATAAATGCAGATCTAATCAACACATGGATAATAAATGCTGTAATAGCATGCAGGTAAGACACTCATTCAACCACTTAAGGAGATGATAGGGGTGCTGAGAAAGGGATAGGAAATAATTGGTTCATCATTAGAAACCCAGGAGCTTGTAGGGCTCCTGGCAAAGAAAAACAGGTCCGAGAGCTCCCCCTCCCACTAGAGCAAGAAGGTAGAGAGTGGAGGAGACTATACCTAGGAGGCTGAGGCTTCTTCTCGGAGGAGGAGGGGGAGTTGGAGGGTGTGGAGAGGCCAGGCCCCGCTGAGAGATGTCCACATCCACAAGCGATACTGTTTCACCTGAGGGATTCATGGAGCAAGCACGTTATAGAACACCTTGCCCAAAGCTGAGGCCAGAGCAAAGGAAAGCAAAGGGCAAGCAAGGGAAGTTAGAGGTCCCTGGCTCTCAAAAAGCTCAAAATCTAATGCTCCCAGGGCTGGAATCACCCCCTAAACCCCTGGGAAGTCAATTTTAAATGCTATCATTTCTTTACCATCTTAATGGTCAAGGATTCTTTAAGGATAAAAACATGGGCTTGACAGTGGGAAAGTCAACTCATTGTGACTCTGCCACTGACAATATAACCTTGACCAAGCCATCTTTATTCAAATGGAATCCATTTATTTTTACAGACTTGCATACTAATTTCTGCCATAGGGAGCAAAGCGAGCAGCTTGTTATAAGCCCAAGTGAACATAGAAAGCAAGTGCCAAAAACTGTAAGAGCTGCATGGTACACTGCATGCAAATACAGGTCCCAGTGTTAGCCCTAACTTCTTCCTAAACGGCTTTCCATGTCTAGAGTTTTCACACTATTCATTCATAAGAGAACCCATTTCAGATATGAATTAGTTCTTAATAACTGAGGCTACAAAGGTTGAAAAGTCCATTTACAACCCTAATAATTAACTACTTCCACAGTCAGCCAAGAGTCAGGTAAGCTTAGAGGAAGCTTCTCAGTAGGAAGTTGATTGGGGGTGGGAGGTTAGGGAGATGACATGTGGTTTCTCTTTACTTCCCAGCATGTGATGCAGTTCTGTTCTCTGCCATATACATTCTTCCTCGCCACCAGCCCCATCTACCCTCTCCCCACTGAGTCACCAGAGGATGAAGGGTGTTTTATTAACTAAGGATGACGGCCAAAAATAGGTCAGAACTCTAATTTGAGGGTGTTATTTCCAACATCTTTTTCTTATTTGGAGGCTCAATTAGCCCCTACGCTGGATTTTATTATTATTAGAGACCAATGTCTCTAAAAGGTCAGGAGCAGGGCTTTTAGAACCTAATACACAGCTTTGGGTTTGTTTGTTGTTGTTTTTTTTTTACAAAGTTCTTGAACATAGATTAAGGTAAACAGAAAGCTCTTCTAAAAGTCATCAGTGCAAGTTGTACTACACACTGGACTCATCACAGAGCTTAGTAACCGATAGCTGGATGCCCAGAGCAATGCAATTAACCCAGACAAGTGTGCCTCCTGAAGGGTCAGAGAGGTCTAGGTTGTAGGTGTAGCACCTCAATAAAAACATCGTTCAAAAGAGCTAAGCTGTGTGAAACAAGAACACTTCAAATGTGGGTTCCTTACTTTAGGGAGGAAACAATTATTCACCAGAAGGATATATTACTACAGGATAAGATCATTTAGTACCGGCCGGAGCCGGTTTTGCTCAGTGGATAGAATGTTGGCCTGCAGAATGGAGGGACCCGGGTTCGATTCCGGTCAAGGGCACATGCCTGGGTTACGGGCTCCATCCCTAGTAGGGGGCGTGCAGGAGGCAGCCGATCAATGATTCTCTCTCATCATTGATGTTTCTATCTACCTCTCCCTTCCTCTCTGAAATCAATATATATATGTAAAAAGATTAATTCTGGGCTTGAGGTAAAAACAGAGATCTCCTTCTTCACCTGTGCCTATTACAGGTACCAACACACTTGTTCTGACAGCTCATGGCTATCTATGTAGTAAGGGCTGGGGGTGGGAGTCCCACTAGCCTGCTTAACTCTAGAAATGTCTATCCCTAATCATAATTCTTCCAATCATCTTTTTGAGGGACACAGTATCAAAAGAGTTTGAAATTGGGATTTTTAAAAAAATCTTCTCAGTCACAATCAATGAGTGCCCAGTTTCTGAGACTTGAAGCAATGCGAAGACCTTCTTTTATGCGGCTTATTCAAGTGGGAGCTTCACATCTGACTGACATAACAAAAGGGCTCCCTCTGAAAAAGTTCCCCATTAAAGAGAAGGCAGTTGCCCAAAGGACATTCAACTGCTTTCCTTCTTTAGCAACTGTGTTCCTTGCTCTTAGATGATAGACTTAAATTAGACACAATGAAGAACTCTAACAGCTGCAAGAACTGCTAGCCCCTAAAATGGGTAAGTCAGAGTTCACGTAATCCCCTTTGCTCAAAGTCTTTAAAAATAGACCAGATAATCATGGGTCATGTTTATTAGCTAATCCATGAACTCCCCTGGAAGCAGAGACAGGAATTGTATGATTTCTCAGGAGTCCTTCATGCACTGCAAGCCTATAAATTTGTAATTCCTCCTTTTAATTTATAAGTGAGGACCCTGAACTAAGGACGGCATAACTGCCAGGGTCACTTAATTACCAGCAAGCAGTCACTCCTCAACCTATAAAGCATCCAAAGTCAAGAACACATTCTACACCATAAAAATAGCCCCACCCCAAACCCAGCAGGCAGGGAATGAAGAAAATAACCACAGATAGGCCTGAAGCTCCCTCTGTAATGCATCCACAAGTGTTTCCTGACAGGTCTCAGAAGACTCCTGCTTTCAGATGTCAGAAGGAAAAAAAAAAGAGAGAGAGAGAGAGATCACCCTTACCTGTGAATAGGGGGCTGAAGGAGACCGGAGAAAAGGCACTTTGAGTTCTTGTCAACCTGGGTTTCCTAGGGGGTGAAAAGCACAGAGAGAATAAGGGCTGGGGGGTGGTTAAATCTCTACAATACTCAATTCCATATGCACTGAAAAACAAAGCAAACCCAGTCATTATCAGCAACACTTTTGTAATAAAGCCTAAAATTTAAAGGGGGAGAATGAAATAATTAAGGCAATTCCTTAAATAGATCTGGCTACAGAATTCAGCAGCCTACAAAAGCATGAGAAATCCCTTTGGATCTCTCCTCACCCAGCGCATTGAAAGAGTAAAACACCTTGAGTGGTAATTAGCAAGTCTATTTCTAGAGGAAGTCAGAAACACAGTTGATTTGCATATGGGAACCAAGAAAAAGCCTCTTGATCTGACCAGGTGCTTTCCCTCTGGGCCTGCTCCTAGGACAGCAGGTGGCAAGGTGAACCAGAGAACATATTTGGGTTTGAGACCAGCACTACAGGATGCACATGTAATCTTCAACCACGAAAAACATGCACCAATGTCTCCAAGCCATGGGTTAAAGCCATCAACTAACAAGGGGCTTCCTTAGGTTAGGGCTCTGCCTGGCACCCAAACCAGATGGCCCCTTCTCCTCTCTGAACTGCCAGTCACACAGTTGTCCTTGTGATTTCCCCTTGATGCTGCTCCAGGAAGCGAGCAGGAAAAACCCAGATCTCCTGTGAAAAGATAGACTTTCTGGCTTGAAATGTGCTAAGTTCAATACTTTCAACAATAAAGATAAATTTTATAAATAAAACAGTGCACATTATTTAAAAAATCACCTCAGGATGACTGAACTGACGACCACTAGGGAAAGACTTGTGGAGGTGATGAAAATATGCTATATCTTGATTGTGACAGAGGTCATGATGACTATATACTTTTATCAAAATTAACATGTTAAGCGCTCAGTCAGTCACCTGTGACTGACACTATACTTTCTGTCCAGAAGACAAAACAGGCTGGGCGCTTAACGTGTTAATAGAACTGGACACATAAAAATGGTGAATTTTAGGTGGTAAGTCCTACCTCAATAAACTAGACTTTTAAAAAACTCCCACCACTGAGCCCACTGTATGGGAGAACATATTTGGCAATGATACATCTGATAAAGGGTTACTATCCAAAATATATAAGGAACTCATACAACTTAACAAAAGGAAGACAGACAATGCGATTAAAAAACGGGGACCAAAAAAAAAAAAAAAAAATGGGCAAAGGACCTAAATAGATACTTCTCCAAAGAGGACATACAGATGGCCAAGAGACATATGAAAAAATGCTCAAAATCACTGATCATCAGAGAGATGCAAATTAAAACAACAATGAGGTATCACCTCACACCTGTCAGAATGGCTACCATCAACAAATGACAAGTGCTGGCAAGGATGTGGAGAAAAGGAAACCATAGTACACTGCTGGTAGGAATGCAGACTGGTGCGACCATTATGGAAAACAGTATGGAGCTTCCTCAGAAAATTAAATATGGAACTGCCATTTGACCTAACAATCCCACTTCTAGGAATATATCCTAAGAAACCCAAAGCACCAATCAGAAAGAATGTATGCACCCCTATGTTTATAGCAGCACAATTTACAACAGCTAATATTTGGAAACAGCCCAAGTGCCCATCAGCAGATGAGTGGATAAAAAAGCTGTGGTACATTTATACCATGGAATACTATGCATCAATAAAAAAGAATATCTTACCCTTTGAGACAGCATGGAAGGACTTGGAGAGTATCATGCTAAGTGAAATAAGTCAGTCAGAGAAAGACAAGTATCACATGATCGCACTCATATGTAGAATATAAGTAACAAAATAAACTGATTAACGGAGTGGATCCAGAGACATGGAAGCATGGAACAGAGTGTGGAATCTCAGGGGGAAGGCAGGGGAGGATGGGTAGGTGGGAGGTAATCAACCAAAGACCTTGTATGCACATATGCATGGCCCATGGACACTGACAACAGGGTGCTGAAGGCCTGGCGGGGAGGGGAGGGAGGAGATGGGCTAGAGGGGGTCAATGGGGAAAAAGGGGGACATATGTAATACTTTCAACAATAAAGAATTATAAAACAAACAAACAAAAACCTCCCACCACTGATTTGAGGGCCTGACTCTGGGCCTTGTAGCTGGCTCACCTTCCAAAATTCTTCTCACCCAAAGGACTAAATGAAACTTCAACTGCACCGATGCAGGAGGAGAGGTGAAGCAAAGAAAATCATATTTAAAATTATTTTATTTTAGATCTTTATGCATTTATGTTTTAGCATAGATATCTGAGATTCTCAGAACTCACTTCAAACAAAATTTCAAAACCATATTGTAAAGATCTTACTCAAAAATAGCCCAGAAGCTAGATTTCCGCTCCCGAACTCCCTCTGCAACCTCCCTCCATGCTGAGACACAAGAAGTCTAATGATGGTGCCCATGATACTAGTAAATGCCCCATCCATGGCACCCATGGGAGAAATGGCTGCATCATGCAAGACCCAAGCATGATGCATGGTCCCTGTTTATAAAAGTTGCTCATGACAGTCTGCAGCTTAGTTCCAACACTCCAGAGGGCTGAAATAGAAAGTTAATTCCCCTGGACATGAACTTTAAGACTGAAGAGCTTCCAAACTGATTTTTATTTGATAACTATGGGTACAATATTAAACGCAGCAAGGAGAAACCTAAAGCACTGGTCTTTCCAAGGGTTCACACCTCAGCCACTTGGCTGTTTGCCTCTTTTCAAAGGAAGCTGCATTACTCTGCCATCTGCCCATGCTGGGGACGAATCTCTTCAGTGCCAAGTACTGAAGAACGGCACACAGCTTGCGGAGGCCTTCTCACTCCACCTCATCTCCTCCCCCGCCCCCAGCATTTTGAAGAAGGAAATCATAGTTTCTAGGATCTGGAAAAAGAAATACATATGAATCTAAACCCAGGCACAGTCATTTAAGAGCCCTGGGATGGGTTTTTTCCTGGCAAATAAGGGGGCCTCAGAGCTGGAAGTTTGGAGAGGTAGGTCTAAGAGGCTGAAAGGCTAATAATAAGTGTCTTTCTCTCTTCGGGGAGACGCTAACTGAAAATCCAAAGCAGTTTCTGTCTCAAGGATCCTGGGAGCATTCTAATGGCAGTCACTCATGAAAAGACCAATCTAGACAACGATTAAAAAAACAAAGCAAGGGAATGATTAACATAAAATTGAGGACGGTGGTTACAGTAGCTGTGGAGATATAATCAGGAAACAACACACAGGGGTCTTCAAAGGTAACTGATAACATTCTATCTGCTAAGCTTAGAAATGAGTAGCTAGGTATGCATTTATTATTATAGTGCACACACACACACACCTCCTTTTGCATATATGAAACATTAAAAATGATAAAAGCTGTATGTGCTGTGTGTGTTTTTTTAAAGCATGAATAATAGGGACAACATTTTTAACTAACCTTTCTATAACCCATTCCCATGTTATTTTATTTCTCCCCAGATCATTAGGGTGCAAAGTTAAGCCATTGTTAACTTTGCTAGTGGGCGATGTGCATCTTAGTAGCAGAAAGACTTGGGGATGAGGGGAGGTAGGATTTGGTGGGCTATGCCTCAGGTGGGTGGCAAGAGACCTTAGGCAAAGGTCTTCTCTGAGGCTAAGTTGTCCTTTGTGACAGCTAAGCACTGCCTGTGCTTCACTTAACAAAGAGACAGAAGGCCTCTGTCCATCTCCACTCTGAAAATTGCTAATTGTATGGCAATAGATCTGTGGGATAAAAGGAGTTAAAAGAATTAGACTAGACAGGCGGACAACACACTGATATAACCACTGGCCACTTTTCAAATTCCTTGAAACCTAAAATATAAACAATGAAATAGCAATGCCTTCCCTTCTTTGTCCATTAATCTCCTCTACTGATACCTTACAACTTAAACATGTTCTTTTCTACAGTAACTTCCAAGAAAGAATGTCCAAATATCAGGCTTTACAGCCGCAAGTTACCTCTGCCCCTGCCTAAGCACACAGTGCCAAGTCAGCCAGCCTGTGCCATTTTCAACACGTCATAAGCCAGTGTCTGTTCATGTGCTACAGGCACAAAAACCATGTGTTCATTTTTAGTTCCAATACACAGACATCTGTGCAGCAAGGTCAGATCCAAAACTCCATCATAAACCAACTGAAGAACCTATGGAGGGAACTTCCAGGGAAAAGCCAAAAGGTATAGTGCAAGGTCTAAAACCTTAGGAATGATGTTAGCAGGGGCAATAAATATTAAGGAGTGAAAGATACAAGACTCAAATGGACAGAGATTTCTGAAGCCAGGCTGCTCGTTCCAAACAAGAGCTGCCAACCACAACCACAACCACTTTGTGAAAAATAGTTAAAAAAAGATCAATAGAGTATGGACCCAAAACGCAAACGTAGAGTCAGAACTTCCTCATCACACCATACAATCATTTTGCTCTCACTATGTCATGCTATTTCTTAAAACTACCCCCTTGGACCTGAAGACCCAAGGAAACAGAGAAAAGGGTTTCTCATGTCTGCCAATTCTGTCCACAACAGCAGGGTCCCAAACTGATGCCAAGGCAGCCTGCCTCTCTTCCAGAATTGTATCTCTCCCCCCCGCCAAAAAAAACAAATAGATAGAAAACGACTACAGAACTGTTCTCCATTTTTCCACTTCATAGTAATAGCCTTAGCCATTAACTCAGAAAAAAAAAAAAACTTAAACAATGAAACTTTACAACCAAGTGTGTATTATGATAATATTTTTTAAAAAGTCAGATCAAATACCATTTCTCACCAAATATAAAGGAAGACAATCAGCTCAACATATGTGAAACAGAAAAGGGAACTTCTCTGGTTTTCCTGAAATAGCAATTCTATATTACACTGAAGCCCTCAGGCATTGAGCCCAGCTCTGTGAATTCAACATATGTGTTAAAGGCTTAGCCCAGTCTCCACAACAGAAACCTGGTTAGTTGGTGGGCCCATTTCATCCTTCACTTCAGAGTTCTCTAAGCTAACTCATACTAGATTTAAGACTCAAAATAACCAGGCAGGTCCACTTAGCACACTCTAAAACATCGGAAAGGAACTAAAGTTTTTCTTAATGTTAAACTATGGAAAGTGTTAGCCTTATAAAATGATTGTAGGAAGTATTTTCTAGTGATAACTGTGGGAAAGGTAGATATTAAGCAGAGCAAAGAGAATCATGTCCAGAGGTTACTGTAAAAGCCCCAAATTATACAGCAAAGACTATAGAGATTCCAACCATCATTAAGGCGGAAGGCATATACCTTCTGGCAAGAGACTGAGATTTCTCACAGCTTCCAGGTCCTACCAATCAAAACAAGAGAACAAGCTAAATATCCAAACGCATTCTTCCTTCCTTAGGAGGTGCAGATCCATAGAAGTCACAACTACCCTGGCCAGACTTACCAAGTTTCTCACAGCTGCGAGGCTGCCAGCAAGACTGGCACATAGTAAGCTGTGTAAAAGCTAACAAGCAAATCTAGCATTAAAAAAAAAAAAAAAATCACCAGTTCAATCTTTATTACTTCTCCAAAAGCACAAAATATTCCATCTCTACTTCTCTTGTCTTTACTCTATTCCTACAAGGTCAGGCAGGATAGGGACCTTGTTACTAAAGAATAAAGAGAGAGAAGCATGAAGAAAGCAAAACTGGCCAGCATCCCACAGCTGATGCTGGGGTTCGACATGGAGTCTAGGTGTTCACATTCTCTGTCCAACAAGCTGCCTAACAGCAGACAACCGAACGTTCGTACACAGATACCT
Organism: Myotis daubentonii; assembly: GCF_963259705.1. Lineage (NCBI taxonomy): Eukaryota > Metazoa > Chordata > Mammalia > Chiroptera > Vespertilionidae > Myotis > Myotis daubentonii. The sequence goes on along the minus strand of NC_081855.1, from coordinate 48,090,832 downwards.
AGCCCTTCTCCAATTCATCAGAAAAAGCCCTTGGACCAAAAAATGTAATTCTCCAGTGCCCTGAACTAAGCTTTGCAGATCTACAGCCCAATTTGCTCTGCAGCAGAAATCTGTATTGTGCTTAGTGTGAGGGTTGGTGACAGAGCAGCCAATGACCATTAAATTCTGCTTCCAAAGGCAAAAACCGTATAATGTTATATGCCTTTTCCTCTTCCTAATCTATTAGACGGAGCAGCTAATTTCACGCCACACCTCATATCTAGCGTCTCTGGAATCTTAGACCAAGGCCTGGTCAATATGGAACAAAGGCAAGACAAATCACAAGAAAATTAGCAATCTGTCCTATGTCATTGCCCACAGCTTCAATCCTGCCCTCCCCCCACATGATGAAAATTTCATCTATACTGGTTAAGTGGAGCATCGAATGCAGAGCCTACTACAAAAGAGCTGTTTCAGCAGCCACACACTTTTTAAGACCTGAGCATGAGTTCGTTGGAGGCAAATGCAGAAACAGGTCAACCTGAAGGGGTAACATGCATCAACCTACTGATTTCTTTAGGGACTTTGGTTGGTTTGATACCCAAAACAAGCCCCTGGCTCAGCTGTTCAGGAAGGGCAGCAACGTCAAAGTAACCCCACACTTTCCTTTTGGGGGACCCAAGTTCCCTTGAAAAGAGAAGCCCATGGATGAGTGGTTCCCAATCCAGGTCATACTTCAGGATCAACTGGGGAGCTTTTTAAATATCAAATTCTTGGGCTCTCAGACATACTGATCTTTCTTTTCTCAAAACTCCCCCCACGTGATTCTGGTGCACAAAGTTCTCAATCTATGTGTCCCTGTTCTTCAGCCTTGGGTTGTGGCTGCCAGTGTGAATCCATCACATGAGCTGCACCAAAACCAACTCCAGCCTTTCTAAGAATCCATTCAGCAGCACAAACCACAGTGGCAGTTACCACGAGGGAAGTCTCACTTCACTGACACAAAAGGTGACAGCTTTCTAAACCAATATACTGGATGACAGAGAGCAGTCCACCCTTCCGAAATGCAGGGGGAAAACCTCAATGCCTAAGTTTGAAATTTCATCCATTAGCCTGGAACTCATGCACCAATGCTTCTACTACTCAGACTTGGAATTCTCACATGGGCTTGACAGCAAAGCTATTTTCTATCCCCACGGACAGTGGTCAGCACACAGGCTTGAGATACCAAGTACCTAAGAGACCAACCAACCAGGAAAACGTGAAATCTTGGTGCTGAGAGGCCCAGCTGATGGTGGGCCTACAACTCATCACATCATTAGTATGCATGAGTGTGAAAGGAGGGGGTGGGCTGCTGGCAGAACAGAAAGAGGAATAAGCAAGGTGGTCACAATGCAACGCCAACTTTTTGTCCCAAAGGACAAACATTTCCAGCCAGCGCCTTGTGAGAGTTCATGGTAGACAGACACGTACCTTGGGAAAACTTTAAAAGCCGGGCCAGGCTAGGGGTGGAGGCATGGTTTCAAGTCATCTCTGAACTGGAGGGATGCTAACCAGGTGAGAAACGTCAAGGGGCATGAACGCCGGGGAAAGCCGTTTCCCTTAATTAGCTCCGACCTAATGAGCCATGTCACCACCTTTAAGCCCCAATTCGTTGCCTCCTGACGAACACCACGGCCTAAGAAGGCTCAGGATCCCGTTAGAATACCAGGGAAATGAAGCACAAAAGGCAAGTGTGGCGGCCAGGCCCCCAGCGGGTCTTACCTCCCGGCGTCCAGCTCCCGGCCGGCAGGGCCTCCCACGTCCGTCAGGCTCGCGGCCGAAGCAGCCAGCTCCCCCGCAGGCCTCTTGCCGGCCCCGGACCCGCCACCGGAGCCACCGTGGCAGCTCTTCGTGCGAAAGAGGCGACTGAGACGGATTTTGAGGGAGCCCTTCCGAGAAGGGCCTGTGAGTGGCCGGAGGGGCCCGGCAGGGGGCGGGGGCGGCGGCGGCGGCGGCTGCTCCCCTCGACTCAAGCGCCCCGGGGGCACCAAGTCCTGCAGCGGAAAGGGCACCGGGGGCAATTCGGGGCCCGGGGGCTGCAGCAGAAGCCGGCCCCCGCCTCCTCCGCGGCCCGGGCTGCTGAGCTCCTCTTCCGAGCAGCTGTTGGTCTCCAGGCTCTCGGCCTCCGACTCCAAGCCCTCCAGGACCAGCAGCGCGTCGCTCGTCTCCGTGGGGTCCTCCCCGGCCTGCGGGGTGGCAGCCGGCGGCTGGGGCTGCGGAGGGGGCGGCTGCGGGGGGCACGGGCATGGGCAGCAGCCACCAACCGTCTTGACCCCCGGCCCCACCGGCTGCCCGAGCCCCAGAGCTGCCAGCTGCGCCTCCAGTCCAGCCGCCGGGCCCCAGGTCCGCTCGAGTGCCAACCCCGGGGGCAGGGCCTTGGGGTCCAGGGCACATCGGTGCCGGGGACACAGCAGTTCCGAGGGTCCGGGCTCCGGGGCTGCCTCCGCGTCCTCCTCCTCTGGCGGCCGACCCACGTTGCGGAACACCATCAGCTGCGGCGGCCGGGAGCCCCGCGCACCGGGCCGCGCGAGGAAGGATGGCGGCGGGGGACCATGGCCCGGGGGCGGCGGCGGCGGGCCTGGCTCGGGGGCCGCCTCTCCATAGCCGAGCAGGCGGCTCAGGACGCGGTACGAAGCGGCCGCCGCCGCCGCCGCCTCGCCATCCCGGAGTTCGGCCCCCTGCATCGGGGAGAGGGAGGGAGGGCGGGCGGCTGGGAGCCGGGCTGGGGTGGGGACTAGGCCGGGCCCCGCCGGAGCCCCGCCCGCCACGGGCCCCGGAGCGACAGCGCTAACGGCCGCCGCGGCCTCAGCCTCATAGAGGGGGGCGGGGGGCGCGCGGAGGCCAGCGCAAGCCCAGGCCGCGCGCCGCCACCGCGGAGGCCAGCCCCCGGATGGCGTCATTTCCGGGAGGCTCTGGCCACGCCCCTTCCCCCAGGGCGGGCTCGCGCCGGCCTCCGGGGAGCGTCACGTGACGCGCGGCATGGCCCGCTATTGGCCGCGAGCTGCTTCTCGCCTGGCTGTTGGTCCCTGTCCGACCCTCGCTTTTCACTTCCCGGTCGCTCGGGCCGCAGCCACCCCTGCCGGTGATGGGGACCAGCCCGGGGGCTCCAGGTCGGTCCCGGGAGAGAGCTGCCGGCCTTGGGAGTCACTCGGTTTCTGGTCCCGCCTGTGCCGCTCGCGATGTGTGACCGACCCAGGTGGGGTCATTTCTTCATTGATGAACTGTATCACTCCTGGCTTGTAGTGGATGTTTCTGTAATGACACATGGATAATGTGTCCTGAGACTCAGAGGCGTGCTGATAAATGTTGAACTGGCACTCTGGGGGGGAAAGGAGATGTATGCAGATATATGTATAGAATATGTAAGTTTAGCATACATTGTACTGATGTAAGGATATGTAGCACACGATTTACAAAAATTCTATAATAAACGGGTAATATGCTAATTAGACCCCACGTTCGAGCCTCTAGTCCAGTGGTTCTCAACCTTCCTAATGCCGCGACGCTTTAATACAGTTCCTCATGTTGTGGTGAACCCCAACCATAAAATTATTTTCGTTGCTACTGTTTTTGCTGCTGTTATGAATTGTAACGTAAATATCGATTCGTAATGAAAATCCAGGATGTATTTTCATTGTTACAAATTGAACATAATTAAAACATAGTGATTAATCACAAAAACAATATGTAATTATATATGTGTTTTCTGATGGTCTTAGGCGACCCCTGTGAAAGGGTTGTTCAACCCCCAAAGGGGTCGGGACCCACAGGTTGAGAACCACTGCTCTAGTCTCTCTCTATATAAAAGCCTAAGTGACCATTATGACCAGTCAACCGAACAACTGGTCGCTATAATGCACACTGACCACCAGGGGGCAGACAATGCAGGAGCTGCCGCCTGATGGTCAAAGCACTCCCACAGCCAACCTCCCACAGTCCCTCCCCCTCCCATCCCCCCACTCCAATTGGCCGGGATAGGGACTGGGCGAGACGGCCTCGATAGGCCCCGATTGCTGGCCAGGCCGAGGGACCCCACTCATGCACTAATTTGTGCACCCGGCCTCTAGTAATAATAAACAATTGCAAGTTCCATGTAACCAATTGATTCTCACAGAATGCTTTCATTGATTTTTGCCAAGCTTTTGAAGGGTAGCCTTGTGGTGTCAGGTTACCAAGGAGTGAATGTTGGTTAATATTTTCCTCTATGTCAATGTAAGAGGAAAGTAAAAAAAAAAAAAAAGATAGTCTTAACTGTCAATTATGGGAGTAACTTCTTTGCTGACTCAGAAAACTGTTTTCAAATACTGAATATGTCCACAATTTTTGTTCTATTCACAATGAAATGGCCACAGACATAACACATTAAATTTAAATCTGAATTATTAACATTTTCTCCATCACTTTCTTAAGTCTAGATAATCCACAAAACACTACATTTGTATGGTTTGCTAATTGCCATGGTGTAAATACTCCTGTCATGGTTGATTTCAATCTGAACACAGAGTTAGAAAGAGATGAGCAGTAGCATGCCATTATGCAGTAGTTTCATCATGCAAATGCAACAACATAAATAATCCCAAGAACATGGATAACTCATAATAGTAAGATTATTAGGAAGTGATGAGTTTTGAGAATTCATTACCTTTGTTCTAATATTTATTCCATTATACATTTGTATAATTTAATTTTAACACTGGCTATGTTTAACAACTGGCTTGCAGAATTCCTGGAATTTTTATAATTGGCTCTCACACACCTCTATGAGCCAGCTCCATAGCACCACAGTTTTCTCATCTGAAAAAAACAGGAATAAGGATTGCTGCTTGACTTACTGGCAGGCATGTTGTGAAGATCAAACAAAATCAAGCTAGTTGTGTAGAGGAGGTCAGACTGGTGGCAGGGAGACCAGTTAGGAAACCATTGCAATCGTCCTATGCGAAGTGTTTAGGGATGCAAGGGATACTGAGGCAGCAGCCAGCAGAATTTAGCAACTGTGGTACCCTAGGGTGCACTGAAGGGAAGAGGGTGGAGGGTCTGCTATGAGTCCTGCAGCCTGAATGACCTTTTTAAAATGGAAATTGGTCCAGTAGCTAGTAATGATAATGCTTCATGATTTCCCATCGTGCTCAAGCTAAAGACAAAACTCCTTCAGGAGGCTTTCGGGGTCTTGTGTGACCTGACCCTGCCTTTCTCCGGGCTCCGCCCACCAAGCTTCCCTTGTTCTCTCTCCCCTGTAGCTTGCACACATGTGGCCATTGCATAAGCGATTCCCTTTACTTGAAAGGCTTTGCCCTCTCTTTTTTGCTTAGTAAATTTCTACGCACTCTTCAGATGGAACTTCTCACTACCGCGGGGAAATCTCCCTGCCTGGACACTTCCTCCTTAGGTCCTGAGGTCCAGGACCACTCCTCGTGGCACTTCATTGCACAGATACAATTTGTCATCTATCTGCGGAGCTGTTTGATTGAAGCCTTTCTTCGTTACTAAGCTGTCGGTTCCGTGAAGGTCAGGGCCACATCTGCCCATCGTGGACTCTCAGTGCCAAGGACTCTTTCTGGGCACAGAGTAAGCCCTTGATAATAAGTATTGAATGTTTGTTCAACCTCACACCTGATGGCTCTTTTTTTTTTTTTTTTTTTTTTAAATATATTTTATTGATTTTCTACAGAGAGGAAGGGAGAGAGATAGAGAGTTAGAAACATCGATGAGAGAGAAACATCGATCAGTTGCCTCCTGCACATCCCCCACTGGGGATATGCCCGCAACCCAGGCACATGCCCTTGACCGGAATCAAACCCGGGACCCTTCAGTCCGCAGGCCGACGCTCTATCCACTGAGCCAAACCGGTTTCGGCACACCTGATGGCTCTTAATACAGATTCATCTCATTCCGCCCAACAGAATTAATATCCTTCCTTGCCCGTGAAGAAACAGAAACTCAAGTTCGTCACCTAAGATCACACAATTCGAAAGTTGCAGTGGTATTCAAAATAGCCCTGTCTGATGCCAAATATTTTATTCTCTAACTCCTCTCCCTCAGCTACCTCTCAGATGTCACTGAGGTTTCTGGAGAAAGGAAGAGAAATTGCTATAGGATCACAGAATACCTGAGGCCGAGAAGACCCCCTGAGATCCCTGGCTGTTTTTGGAAAGCTCTGGCCCCAAAACCGATTACCAGGGAATGCAAGGTCCGTAGCTCTGCAGCGCCCTCTGCTGTCCTCTACTTTTTTGGCCTGAGAGGGAGCTTGTCTGCCGCCTGGAGTGTTTCCACTCTGTCCCGAGTACTCAGAGGCACGGGGAATGCACACAGCCTCTTTCTACAAGAGGGCAAGGAATGCTGCCTTCCTCCATTCCCGTGGATGTCCAGGCCTGTAGATCCCAGCAAAGGAAGTATATCTGTGTGTGAGTTGGGTAGGTGTATGTGGGTTGAGCAGATTTTGTGTCTACACATCCCCCTTTCACTGAAGGCGATAAAGTGGCCCCCGCAGTGGTAGAACCCTGGTTTGTAAAGTCTGTGAAGAGCAATTCAGATCATGCAAACCAGACCCGAGGTTCTCTTCAGTCGCCCAGCAATGCGCCAGCCTTCAGGGCACAGTGATGAGTGCGAGAGGCTCAGTCCCTGCCCCACTGGAGCTTGCCATCTCATTTGATTCCTCATCGTGCCATTTCCTGGAGTTATGACCAAGAGCAAATAAGTAAATCTCTTTGAACCTGTGTTTCATTTGTAAAAGCAGGTCAGTAATAATCTCCCTCCACCGGGCTGCTGTGGGGATTAAATGGAAACTTACATGTACGTGCTAAAACACTATGCAAATGTTAGTTGTTATTACTATGAAAAGCTTCTTGAGGGGAAAAACAACTTACTATTATGCCTTCACCCAGTGTGTTTTGGACGTAAATAATGGTAACTGGTATCAGCAAGAGCATGGAATGGTGCCCAGCTGGCGTAGCTCAGTGTTTGGGCATCAACCTATGAACCAGGAGGTCACGGTTTGATTCCCGGTCAGGGCGCATGCCTGGGTTGCCGGCTCAATCCCCAGTGTGGGGTGTGAAGGAGACAGCTGATCAATGATTCTCTCTCATGATTGATGTTTCTCTCTCTCTCTCTCTCTCTCTCTCTCTCTCTCTCTCTCTCTCTCTCTCCCCCCCCTTCCTCTCTGACACAATAAAAAATATATATATTTAAAAAAGAATATTCACCTTCCGTAGTTGTGGGGAAGATTAATTGAGGTAATGCATATGAAAAACACTTTATAAACTGCCACAGTCTGTACAATCATAGTTATATGAATCTCAGCTTCCCACCCTCGCCATCCCCAATCTCAAATTCCAGTTCAGCAGCATGCTGTCCAGGGGGTACAGGCAGCCAAAGCAGATTGCCAGGAGATGCAGCCTGCCCCTTTATCGTGCCCATCGCAATTGCTGCCAGGAGGCTGAATGGGGAGAGGGGTGGAGAGGGGAGCACGGGCTCATCTGCGGTTGCTATGACATCCCATCCCGGATTTTCCCATCTCTCATAATGGAGCAAAGGGCAGAGGGAGGCAGGAAGGGAGGGAGGGAGAGAGAGAATGACTGGTCCCTTCCTCTCCCCTCTCCCCTCCCATCTATCTCTCTCTCTGGAACAGATGTAGGGTGGAGAATGGGGGGGCAGGGAGCCCAAACACTGGATAAGAGGGGGAGGGAAGAGCGGTGCGTCAGGATTAGAGGGTTTGCCATGGGGGCCACACAGAGAGGAGGTGGCAGAGCCCTCATGCCTGAGTCCAGAAGCCAGCTGATGACATTAGAAGAAGGAAAACAGGCGAATCAGCACAAGTGGAGAGAAAGAGGGGGAGAGGAAAAGAGAAAGTGAGGAAAGGAGGTGGGGAGGCAGGCCGTCCCAGACTGCAGCCACTCTCTACCTGGGCTCTCCTGAGCCACCAAATCCCCAGGCAGCCTGGACCCCAGGCTCCCCGAGCGCTGCCCCAAGGATGGGAACCAGGCAAGTGGCCATGCCTCCTCCTGTGTGGGGGCTGCTGGGCTGCTGCTTCCTCTGTGGCTGGGCTCTGGGGGGTCTGCGGCCCCTCCGCTCTCTGCCCCCTCTGTCCTCCCAAGTCAGGCCAGGACATGTACCCATGTGGGTGGCCCCCGAGGGGGCTGAAGCAGCCCTGGCTTTTCTCTACTCTGGGGATGCTCGACAGCTGTTGGGGGCTAATTGCAGTGAGCGCTATGAAGCCCCAGAGGCAGAAGCCAGTCCAGGGCTTCCCCCAATCTTAGGGAGGGCGGCGGGCACCCTCACCCAGGCCGCCAATTTCCTCAACATGCTGCTACAAGCCAACGACATCCGCGAGTCCAGTGTGGAGGAGGATGTGGAGTGGTACCAGGCACTGGTCCGCAGCATGGCCGAGGGGGACCCAAGGGCATACCGGGCTTTGCTGACCTTTAACCCTCCGCCAGGAGCCAGCCACCTGCAGCTGGCCCTGCAGGCCACCCGAATGGGAGAGGAGACCATGCTTCGGGACTTGTCTGGGAGTGGGGTACCAGGAGAGAGCTTGGCCGGGGCCCTGGACACCCCTGCCCTGCAGAAGCGGGTGCTGACCAATGACCTAGGGAGCCTCGGAAGCCCCAAGTGGCCACGGGGAGACGGGTATCTGGGGGACATGCAGCATGTCAGGCTGTCGCCCCCCTTCCTGGAATGCCAGGAGGGCCGGCTCCGTCCAGGCTGGCTTCTCACTCTCTCGGCCACCTTCTATGGACTCAAGCCAGACCTCAGCCCGGAGATCAGGTAAGTGGATTTGTTCAGGGTTCGATGCACTGGTGGGTTTGTGGGGCTGGGGGCCCAAGTCCACCCAGCCGTGCATGGGCCATTTGGCATGCACATGTGTGTCTGGGGGACACAGATATGTTTATTTGCATTCAGCAGTGTGTATTTGCAGTCGACTCTGTATGTGTAACTGTGTGAACACATATAGGTGTGAGTGTACATACTGTGCACTGTGTGGGAATCAACATATTGACACATAGGGATACACATATGTGTGCACAGATGTAAGATGTGTGGATACAGCCAGGTGTAGGCCTCGGCCCCCAGGTCTGAGCGTGAGAGGGCCTGGTGTGGATGAAAATGATAATCCATGCACCAGGCACGTTGGAGGAGCCAGATGGGCGCTTCAGGAGCTAAACCCGCTGCTTTCCAGCAATCCAGAGCTGTAGAAGGAGGGTTCCCCAAGAGAAGGAAAGTTCTTGGCTGGGGTGGGTGTAGGGGGGACACTTGAAACCATTGCCCCTTCTGCTCAGCAGTTGGCCAGGTCCTCAGGGTCACTCCCAATGGCTATATTCTTGTATCAAGTAAGTTCCACTCTCCTACTGTCCTGGCGCAGGAGTCTGTGACACCCCTCAAATAACTGACCCCCCTCAGCCAGGATAAAGAGGTGACTGGGAGTCCTGGTGGGAAGGAGGCAGCCAGTGGGCACATTACTTCAAGACATTCAACAATAACATTGTTTTTCCAGCGAGTGTCCCCCTTCCCTGTCCCCAGCAGGGCTTCCCTGCTGCCCCCAGGAAACTCGGCTCCCCGCCAGCTCTCTCCCCACTCAACGAGAGCAGGGGTTGGGAGCCCTTGGGCCTGGCAGCTCTAACTCGGGGCTTCTCCATTCCATATCTCCTTTGCTATGATGAATTCTGATTTGGGCAGAGTAAGGAGTGGTTAATACTTGAGTTCTAAATGTGTATGTGTGTGTGAGAGAGTGTGTGTGTGTGTGTGTGTGTGTGTGTGTACATGTGGTGGGAACGTGTGAAAATCCCCTTCAAACAGATCATCCAAGTCCCAGCTCCCAAATGTCTTGACATGCCCCCTCCCCCTACCAATTGATAGAAACCAGGAAACGCTAGGATGTTGAAAAGCTGAGGGATGGGGATGGGAGATGACCTAGGGGGAGAGGGATTGTTGCCTACAGAGGCAGTGAGGGTTCCTAGCGCTGGAGAAATGGGATGCACGTGTGCCCTCTCCGCCCACTGCAACTGCTGTGCTAGTTTACAGAGCTTGCATTGCCCATAATTTGGGGCCTAGGGACACATGTCTACCTTGGCAGCCTTCACTATGCCTCTAACTGCCAATCACTGCCCTAGGGGGCAGGTGCAGATGGACATAGATCTTCAGATGGTGGACATCAATCAGTGTGCCAGCGGCCCAGGATGGTACTCTAACACGCACCTGTGTGATCTCAACAGCACCCAGGTAAGGATAAGGGGGGTGGGGGGCGGAGCGGGCATAGGGTCCTAACTCCTACCTTTCTCACCACTGCCACCACCCAGCTCCCAGGAGCAGCTGACAAAGGCACACCAGCCTTTCTTCTTCAGGGGAGCCCCTAGTGATGAGCTAAAAACAGGTTTGCAGGCTTTTAAAAGGTGGGGACATGTACAGGCTACCCCCACCTTTTACCCAAGACAGCCACCCTCGTTTCTTTGAAATGTCAGTGAGCCTCCCTGTCTGCTTTCCCTTCTGGTAGTGGGGGCTCCAGGGTCCCTCTCCGGGACCATCTTCTGAGCCTCTGTGAGTCATCCCCTCCCCTTCTCGGGGACCACATTGTCATGTCCTGTCATGTCACCAGAGCCCCAGGCTCCTCCTGACCCACAAGGGATGCTCAGCTGGTGTTTGTTGAAATAAGTGGAGTTGCTGGTTGAGTTGTGGGAGGAACCTAACCACAGCAGGAGCTTGAAGAGCTCTGGGATGGTATAGGTGATGGAGCCCAGGCCAGATGCCAGCAGAATCAGAGCCATGGATGCGGAAGAATCTGGACAATGGGAAGCAACGGCTGGTCATCCTGCGAGCCCAGCACTGGGGAACTGGGAGGCCAGTGCACTAACCTGCCCCACAGTCACACTGATACGTGCTTGTTCCTGAGCTGGACTGAAGCCAAGGCGAGCCCTGCAGCCCTGGGGCCAGTTGGGGCATCTGCTGCTCTCAGGGCACATGTGTTTGAAGCTATGAGTCCAGGGACAGAGAAGGGACCCCACTGTCCGGTGCATTTTAAATCCTAGCCACAGTCGCATCTCTGGGCAGGCTTTAGTCTGCTTGTGCAGGCGGTGGCAGGCGCAGAACGTGTCCCAGTGGTTCAGGCAAGAGGAGAAGCTGGGCCGAGATTTTGGAAGCAGCACCCTCTAACCTTTCTTGGTGAAGTCGAGCTGGATATAGAATCTCCAAGGGTTTGCCTGTCCAGGGTGGCTCAGTGGTTGAGCATTGACGCATAAACCAGGAAGTCACAGTTCTATTCCCAGGCAGGGCACATGCCCTGGTTGTGGGCTCGATCCCCAGTACGGGGGCGGGGGTTGCAGGAGGCAGCTGATCAATGAATCTCTCTCGTCATTGATGTTTCTATCTCTATACCCCTCTCCCTTCAATCAATAAAAATATACATAAAATATTTTTAAATTTTTTAAAAATAATCTCTGAGGGTTCACCCTTTCCTTTGCCTAGTGCTGTTTCTAGCCTTCCCCTACAGCAGATCTGGTTTCATCCGTAGCTCGTCTTCCTCACCTAGCTCTGAGGTCTGCTCTGTCCCCTGCTGGGTACCTATTAATGGGCGGAGGTGGAATAAAGAGCTGGCCTTGGCATCCCACCAGCCTGGCATTAGCCTGGCATTAGGGCTGGAGAAAGCAGGCCTGTGCCAAGGCCAGATGGCCCCTGACAGAGGAAGCCACTCCTCTGTGGGGGCCTTTTCAACCCACTGGCATGCCCAAGAGGGAGGCTGAAGGGACCCTTTGAAGCAGGATGCAGGCACACGGGTGTGGTTGGGCTCAGAGTTCTTGCTACTTCCACCTCCCGCAGCACCTCACTCGCCCAGCTGGGCACTGGGAAATGGGACCGGTGAGCTCCTGTCACTGCTGGTCTGAATAAAAGGGTGCTCTAGCCCCATCCTCTTGGCTTGGGTGTCTCTTGGAGAAGTGGCCGTGGGTGTGGGGTACAGTAGGGCTCCCACAGAGGGAAGGCTTCCCTGGGACTAAGGAGGGCTTCTGGTGAGATGCCCTAGTGTGGACCCAGGGGCAATGCATAGGAAGGTAAATGGATCCTCCATCTCTTCCCAGGAGGGAAAGCCCCATACAAATATCTATTGTTTTTATGTTTGTTTGTTTTTGTCACTCCCACAGTGCATCCCTCTGGAGAGTCAGGGCTTTGTCCTTGGCCGCTACCTCTGCCGCTGCCAACCTGGCTTCTACGGGGCAAGCCTCGCCTGGGGTATGTCATTGTGGAGTCCTTCCTCCTTGCTCCCCTCCTGACCCTACCCCAGAGCCACCAGAGGAGGGCAGGACGAGGGCAGCCCCAGCCATGCTGCTCTCTCTGCGCCCATCTTGTTCTTTATAGGGTTAGAGGAGAATGCCACCCCGCCTACCGGGCAATTTGGGTCCCCGCAAGGCGGCTCTGGAAGGCTGCTTCAGTGCCAGCCTTGTGCTGAGGGCTGCACCAGCTGCCTGGACGCCACGCCATGCCTGGCAGAGGAGGCCCTGGCCTTGCGGGCAGCAGTGGTGGCCTGCCAGGTCTGCTGCATGTTGACTGTCTTCCTGAGCATGCTGGTCTCCTACCGCTGCCGCCGGAGCAAGGTAAGCCCGGCTCCACATCTGTCTCCCACACACACGTCCTACCCATCTCCGGTCCCGAGCACCAACGAGACCAGAGGCTACTAGAATTTGGGAGAAATGGGTTCTTTTTTTCTTTTTTTTTAAATATATTTTATTGAATTTTTACAGAGAGGAAGGGAGAGAGATAGAGAGTTAGAAACATTGATGACAGAGAAACATCGATCAGCTGCCTCCTGCACATCCCCTACTGGGGATGTGCCCGCAACCCAGGTACATGCCCTTGACCGGAATTGAACCTGGGACCTTTCAGTCCGCAGGCCAACGCTCTATCCACTGAGCCAAACCGGTTTCGGCTGGCCTTGATTCTTAATCGAACACACTATGTGCCATTAGGTGGGTGACCTCACCACTTAGACCTGTTTCTCTTTCTTTATGTAACATATTTTTATTGATTTCAGAGAGGAAGGGAAAGGGAGAGAGAGATGGAAACATCAATGATGAGAGAGAATCATTGACTGGCTGCCTCCTGCACGCCCCCTACTGGGGATCGAGCCTGCAACCCGGGCATGTGCCCTTGACCGGAATCGAACCTGGGACCTTTCAGTCCACAGGACAACGCTCTATCCACTGAGCCAAACCGGCTAGGGCTAGACCTGTTTCTTCACCTGTAAAATGAAGGCACTTGACTTGATTCGAAATAGTGTGTAGGTACTAGGGGAAGTGATCTGGACCCTTCGGGAGCGCCCAGGTGAATGGAGCAAGACAGGGCTGAGGACAGAGTTTTGTGTTGGCTTCTGTGGCGGCTCAGGAAAGGACCCAGTTGTCCTGCCTGCGCTGACATGGGAAGACTTTCTGGAGAATGTGCCATTGGAAGCTCAGCCAGATGGTTACCGGGCGGGGATGGAGCTCTCTAGACCAGGGAGCAGCCTGAACCAAAGCGTGGAGGAATGCATGGGGCACCTTCCAGCTTCAGCAGCCTCTGATCTGAGCCCAGGTCCACAGCAAGGCCCCGCTGGGGTGGGAGGAGAATGGGGCTAGGCTGGTGGGGGCTGAAACCTGGGCCTTAGCCAGGCTTCGTGCCAGGGGAGCTGAGCGCCTGTGGTGGGAATAGGAGTGCAGCTATGGATGGAGGGCGGAGCTGATGTTATGGGGTAAAGTCTTAGCCCAGGACCACTGAGTGACCCCTAAAACAGGTCTGAGGACGCCCCCCCTCCCCCGCACCACCATCCGGGCTGTCCTCCCACTTCCCTGCTTACCCGCCTCTCTCGTTCCTGCGCTCACAGAGGATCCGGGCATCTGGAGTTGTCCTGCTGGAGACCATCCTTTTTGGATCCCTGCTACTTTACTTCCCGGTGAGTTTGTGGCCAGAGGCTGACCTCCACCACCCCACCCCTCCCGGGCTCCCGCAGTCCCAACGTGGAACCCTCCACACCCCGGAACACTTCTTCTCTGCCCTGTCAGGGGAGGGGTTAAGAGACCTCCAAATCCCCCCACTCAGATCAACAAATGGCAGGCTGGCCTAGTGAGTTCTGGAAGCAAACAGTCCAAGCTAAAAAGAACCCTATGACCCACTGTGTGACTTAGGACAAGTTACCTAACCTCTCTGATCTTTTTTATAAATATTTTTTTTTATTATTGATTTTTTTTTTTTTTTTAGAGAGAGAGGAAGGGAAAGGGAGAGAGAGAGAGAACTATCGATGTGAGAGGGGAACAGATCAGCTGCCTCCTGCACACCCCCTACAGGGGATTGAGCCCACAACCCGGCGTGTGGAATCGAATCAGCAACCCTTTTGTGCATGGGACAAGGCCCAACGGAGCCACACCGGCCAGGGCACCTCTCTGATTCTTAAGCTGCTCCCATGCAGAATGGAGATGATGATGCTTCTATGACAAGGGCGTTAGGAGGCCTGGCACATAGGAGGAGTGCAGTGGAAAGCAGCCATTTTTGCTCCCCTCGCCCCCCAAACAGGTCTTCATCCTGTACTTCAAGCCCAGTGTATTCCGCTGCATCGCGCTCCGCTGGGTCCGGCTGCTGGGTTTTGCCATTGTCTACGGCACCGTTATACTCAAGCTGTACAGGTAGGGGCTGGAGCAGGCCTGCGCTCACGCTGCTCACTCCCGCCACCCCAGCTCACGGGTGGAATGGAGTTCTTCACAGTCAGATCCCTACCAGCTCCACTCCCTGTCCCCAAGGCCTGCCCCCATCACTGTTGTCCTCCCCCACTCATCACTTTTCTGGGAGTAAGGAGGCAGCGAGCCATGGAAGGGATTGGGGCAACAGGTACATGTGGAGGGGAGGAAAGCAATGGTCAGAGGACAGAGCCCTGGCCCCCCTACTAGGCCCTCCCCTCTCCCCCACTCACCATCTACACCCCTGTAGAGTGCTCCAGCTGTTTCTGTCTCGAACGGCGCAGCGGGGCCCCCATCCAAGCAGCGGGCAGCCGCTTCGGCGCCTGGGGCTGCTCCTGCTGCTGGTGCTGGGCTTCCTGGCCGTGTGGACAGTGAGGGTCCTGGAGCGAGGCGGGCTGCACACGCCCCTGGTGACCCGGGGCCACACTCGCACGGGCCGCCACTTCTACCTCTGCCATCAGGACCGCTGGGACTACACCATGGCTGTTGGTGAGTCTCGCTCTGGGCCCGGCTCTGCATTTCCACGGGGCCTCTGGCCCAGCCCCTCCGGCCTGGTACCCTGAGCCCTGACCCTTCGCCCCGGTTCCTCCCAGCAAGCCCTACAGAGAAAGGGGTAGGCTGGCTGCTGAGGGGGTGCCGGCTCTGCCCCTTGCGCTTCCCCACAGCCGAGATGCTGCTCCTGTGCTGGGGCAGCTTCCTCTGCTACGCCACGCGGGCGGTGCCCTCCGCCTTCCAGGAGCCGCGCTACATGGGCATCGCCCTGCACAACGAGCTGCTGCTCTCCGCTGCCTTCTATGCAGCCAGGTGAGGACGGGCCCCCTACTCACAGCTCCTCCCCACCCAACACTACTCCTCGCTTCTCCTAGACGAGGGCACCCCCTTCCCATGGCCATCCCTACAACAGGGCTATGCCTCAGCAAGGTGAGGAAGCCCCCCACCTGGAGCTCTCCCTACCCACAGATACCCTTCTCGTACCCCACGTCCCACCCAACACCCAGGAAGAGGAGGTGCCTCCCACACTTGCTCAGTTCTCCCTGACTCTCCCACCTCCCATCTCAGCTGTCCCAGTAGCATGCCTGCCGTGTGTCCATAACAGGGTTGTGGGGCACAGGCCTGTACTGTAGGCAGCCAGAGAAGGCGAGCTGGAGTATGGGAGGGCTCCTTGAGGCAGGACCTCCATCCCAGAGCGGGCGAGAAGGCAGCGTGCCCTCCTCACCCCACCCGTAGCTCCATGGAGATCAGGCTGGAGCTGGGACGTGGGGGAGTGGGGAGGGGGAAGAGGCCACCCCCATCCACAGTAAGCATCTCCCTCCCATCACACTCTCAGGTTTGTGCTGGTTCCCTCCCTGCACCCGGACTGGACCCTCCTCCTCTTCTTCTTCCACACTCACAGCACAGTCACCGCCACCCTGGCTCTGCTCTTCATCCCTAAGGTGAGCTCTTCCCCCTCCAGGATATAAGGCAGACCCCCCCGCTACCCCCCACCCCCTCCACACACACACACACACACACACACACACACACACACACACACCCCGCGTCAGGGGCACTGTGGATCTGTAGCAGCGGCAGCGCCATCTCCAGGGCCCGGTGAAGAGGGCACCCTGGGGGTGTGCGGGCTCTGACCCTAAGGAAGGAGCCCACTGGGCAGGGGAAAGGAGAGGAGGACTGGAGGGGTCTTGGTGACCAAGCTTTAAGGTGGGCGGACTCTGAACATCACCTCGGAAGCAGTTACAGAGGGAGGGGTGGGGAGCGGAAGACATGGCTAGGAGTTGCAGAGGCCGGAGGCCCAGACCCCCTGGTCTCTAAGCTCGAGATCAGGGCGGGTGAGAGGAAGCGTCTTCGGACCGGAATTCCGAGTCAGAGAGGGGGTGAGGATTCATGAAGACTTACTCCCTGGGGCAGGTGGGTGGGGGAGTGGTGAACAGGGACCCAGGTGAGTCTTTTTCCCAACCCGCCCGTTTCCCTGGCCAGTTCTGGAAGCCGGGGGCTCCTCCCCGAGAGGAGATGGTGGATGAGGAGTATGAGGACGAGCTGGACCTGCAGCGCTCAGGCTCCTACTTCAACAGCAGCACCGTCTCAGCTTGGAGCGAGCGCAGCCTGGACCCTGGAGACATTCGGGTAGGCGCCGCCCTCCGACCTCTCCGCCTCCCTTTGGTGCTAGCTTCCAGGACCCAGCAGGGAGCGCTGCTGCCCTGCTCCTAGCTTTCCAAGACTTGCCTTCCTCCTTCTCTACCACTGCCCTGAGCTACTTCCCTGACTCTATTTAAAGTTGGAGGCAGAGCCGTGTCCCCCAGCAGCAGGGGCGTCACTGGGGCAGTGGGGGACTCTAGTCAGTGGGGCCGGGCAGGTCAGGCAGCTACCGAGGGTCCCCTTTCCCTGAACCTGGCTCTTAGAGAAGGAAGTTCTTCCTGAGTCTCCCAGGAACACATCCGTACTCTCACTTTTCTGCTTAGGGACAGCATTACAGTCACGGGAACCCTCATGAGGGGCTCAGTGGGCAGGAAATAAGGAGACCTGGCGGTCTAAGCCCATTGTCTTATAAAACTTAAAGTGTGGGGAATCCTCACTAGCCATTCTGCCCATCCCTCCACCTCCAATGGCGCCCGCCTCTATACCGACTTGTTTTCATCTCCCAATTCCTTCCTGTCCCAACTGCCTCTGCCTCTCATTCCCCCTTGTGTCCTCCACACCCTCTGAGCTCTACCTGCCCTGCCTCCTACCCGCTGGGAGAGGCTGAACTGAGACCCCAATCCTGCAGGGACCCCAGAGAGTATGGAGGCCACAGCCACTGCCACGGCCACACCACCCCTGGTCTCCACTTTGTGGAGCAGCAACCAATCTACTCTCCCTGTGCTGGCTCTGGGGAGAATGGTCCAAAGTATAAAAGACTTTCAAGGCCCCACTGTATCATTCACACCTGAATACGGCACTTTTCATACCCACTAGTCCCTCAACCTCACATCATCCTTCTAAGGAAGCTAACACCAGCAGCCAGTTATGGTTACTTTATAGACGCAGAGGCTCAGAGAGGTCAAGGAAGCACCCTCGAGGGGCATGATAAGTCAGCAGCCTGAAACTCGGGTTTCCTGCCCCCTCAGACAAGAGTGCACACTGCGTCCTCGGAGCTGAGTGGGTCCGGCTGGGAGCCAGGCTGGTGCTGGTCTTGCAGAAACGGAGTGGTGAATTCTGAGAGGTTTATTTTATTTTTACTGATTTCCGAGAGGAAGAGATAGAAACATCAATGGTGAGAGAGAATCACTGATTGGCTGCCTCCTGCACGCCCCCTACTGGGGATCGAGCCCAAAGCCCAGGGATTTGTCCTGACCCAGAATTGAACTGTGACCTCCTGGCTCATAGGTTAATGCTCAACCACTGAGCCATGCTGGCTGGGCTGAGAGGATTATTTATTTTTGGTTTATCCTCACCTGAGGATGTTTTTCCATTGAATTTTAGAGAGAGTGGAAAGGAGGGGGAGAGACGGAGAGAGAGAAACATTGATGTGAGAGAGACACATCGATTGGTTGCCTCCCGCATGCACCCCAACCAGGACTGCGATGAAGCCTGCAACCGAGGTTCATGCCCTTGACTGGAATCGAACCCAGGGCCCTTCAGTCCGTGGGCTGACGCTCTATCCACTGAGCCAAACCGGCTAGGCCCTGAGATGTTTAAAGCAAGGAAGGGGCACAGTCTGGGGGGAAGCGACTCCCCGAGAGAAAATGGTCTAAATAAGGGCTGAGGCGGATAACAGTGCAGCCAGTGGATGGAGAGACTAGCTCTGCTCTCCTGGTCCTCTCTTCCCCCAGGATGAGCTGAAGAAGCTCTATGCCCAGCTAGAGGTCCACAAGACCAAGGAAATGGCTGCTAACAACCCCCACCTGCCCAAGAAGCGGGGCAACGCGCGCCCCGGCCTGGGCCGCTCCTTCGTGAGGTACCTGGCTGAGTTCCCCGAGGCCCTGGCCCGGCAGCACTCCCGGGACTCGGGGTCCCCAGGCCGCCGCAGCCTGCCCAGCTCCTCCCGCCGCCGGCTCCTCAGCTCCAGCCTCCAAGAACCCCAGGGGCCCCGGGCCCTGCGCAAGTCCCGCAGCACCCACGACCACAGCCACTGCGGGGAGCAGGACCCACCCTTCCGTGACTCACTGCTGAGGAGGAAGCTGGCCAAGAGGGCCTCCCGGGCAGAGAGCCGGGAGCTGGCAGAGGGGCCTCCTGCCCTGGGCTTTAGGTCGGCCAGCGCCCACAACCTGACAGTGGGAGAGAGGCTCCCCAGAGCCCGGCCTGCCTCCCTGCAGAAGTCGCTCAGCGTCATGGCTGGCTCCGGGGAAAAGGCCCTGCTGGTGGCCAGCCAGGCCTATCTGGAGGAGACCTACCGGCAGGCAAAGGAACGAGAGGAGAGAAAGAAGGCAGAGGCGAGCCCAGTTCGGAGGCCATCGGCCAGGAGGCTGGAGGGAGCCCGAGGGGCCCCTCTGTCAGCCCCACCTTCCCCTGCCAAGAGCAGCGGCAGCATGGACAGCTCCTATGCCCCTGGGAAGCTTCAGGGGGAGGCTGCCCGAAGGCTGCCTCACCCCCCCATCCAGCACCAGGTCTCCACGCCCGTCATGGCCCTGTCCGGGGCCTGCCGGGGAGAGCCAAGGATGCTGTCTCCCACTTCCGCCTTGGCTCCAGCTCTCATACCAGGTCCAGCCCCGGTTCTGGCTCCGGGCCCTGCCCTGGCAGCAGTCCCAATACTCGCCCAAAGCCCCAGCTTACTCACCTTCATCTGCCCTTGGGAGAATGCAGAGCTGCCAGTCAAGAAAGACAACGTGGCTCAAGAAGGCCCCTCCGGCCCAGAGCGAGGCCACCACTCCCCTGCCCCAGCTCGGGCCAGGCTCTGGAGGGCCCTCTCTGTAGCAGTAGAGAAAAAGGGTGCTGGGGAGAATGGGATGGACACGGAGGACAGGCGTCTCCAGGGGGAAGCGGATGATGTGGACGAGGACAGGCCCAAGATCTTTTCCAAATCCCACAGCCTCAAGAGCCCTGTTCAGCAGGGTTCCGTGCGCAGCCTGGGACTGGCTATCAAAGCTCTGACCCGTTCCCGGAGCACACACAGGGAAAGGGGTAGCGGGGACGGGAGTCCTGAGAAGGACAAGGGCCGAGCTTCAGGAGAGGGGGTGGGGGCATGCCCCAGGTCCCCCAGGCTAGGCGGGCGCAAGGTGGTGAGTAAGCAGGCGGCCCTCGCCCCCTGCGAAGATGAGGAGTCCCTCCAGAACCAACAGAATGCACACACCAGCAGAATGCTCCACGTCTGTCACCAGGAGGGCAGCAGGGAACAAGAAGACAGAGGCAGGAGGACAGCTCAGGGCCTAGGGGAGGGGAGTGTTGAGAGAGCAGGTGGAACAGGGCCTGCCACACGGGGGCAAGTCAGGCAGGGCACCGCTGGGGACAAAAGTGCTGAGCAAGCAAGAGAAGCCCCTGCAGGGAGGCAGGAGCTGCTCAGAGCCGGCCTCCAGCCCCTGGGCAGTGCTGGCTGCAGGGTGGCGGAGGTTTGCCCCTGGGAGGTCCCCGAGTCCGACACAAGTCTGCCTGACAGCAACAAGGCTGAAATCTGCCCCTGGGAGGTGAGCGGAGACCCGGAGAGGGGGGCATTAAGACAAGATCTGGCTGACTCCCGAGGAGGGAGGGGGAAAGCCCCAGAAGAATCCGAGCCTAAAGATGTGGCTGCCCTGGCTCGGAAGAAGCCAGAGAGGCTGGTCAGGGGGCGGGAGGCAGTGTGTCCCTGGGAGGATGCCCATCCCAGGGACCTGTCCCCTCAGGACTCTGAGAGAACCGAGGGCAGGTCTGAGGCCGGGGGCAGTATGGAGGCTAAGGAGGTGGAAAAGTGTCCACAGGAAGTGACAGGCCCAGAAGCGCGTACACCTGACATGGCCAAGGCAGAGCTCTGTCCCTGGGAGGCAAGGGGAGGAGGAGAGAACGAGAAACCATCCCAGGAGGGAGCGAAGAAGCTCCCCCAGGAAAAGCAGAAAAGTCCCAAGAAAGCAACCTCCAGGAAAGAACAGAAGCTGGGCAGAGACTTGGAGTCTCTCTGCTCGTGGGAGAGGACTGATTTCCGTGGCCCCGTAGCAATCGCTACGGAGGCCCCAGGAACTCCCGGGTGCTCGGGGAGCGTTGCGGAGGTGTGTCTCTGGGAGGCAGGAGAGGCTCCTGCCATCAGGAAAGCAGAGGTTTGTCCCTGGGAGCTGGGTGATGAGGAAGTGGGGAAGGAAATGCTACGTCAGGGGACCGGTGGAGACTCTGCCCAAGAAGAGGGTCAAGCCTCCAGAAACGGGCTCTTTGGGGGGGTAGGGGGACAGACTGGGAAAGCAGTGCAGACATCTGGTCCACAGCAGGAGTCGCTGTGTCCCGAGGAGAGCACAGCCCCTGGGCACTCCAGCCCGTGTCTGGACAATTCCTCCTCCAGAGCCGGTGGCCAACTCCCCAGCAAGGGAGGAAGCAGAGCCACGCAGGTGTGCCCACGGGAAGACCTCGAGCCAGAAGGAAAGGCAGTACCACCTGCCAAGGCAGAAATCTGTCCCTGGGAGGTAAGTGAAGCAACAGAGGACTGGACATCAGGACAGGCACCCAGAGGAGGAGAATCTCAAAAGGACAAGGAGCAAGTGCCTGAAACACCAGGAATCAAAGATGTCACCGCGTGGGAGAAGCCCGAGGGACAGCTCCAAAAGCGGGAAGCAGTCTGTCCTTGGGAGGGTGTGGACCTTGGCAGATTCCACCCACAACCGGGTCCTCAAGTCACAGACAGACCCAAAGCCGGTTTCCAGGTGTCAGGCGGTGTGGGAAGCAAAACTGCCGAAATCTGCCCATGGGACGTGGAGGACACCCTGTCTGCTGAGAAGGCAGAGATCTGTCCCTGGGAGGTGAGCGCTGGAGCCGGGGAGGAGCAAGCTCTGGGAGGTGAGGCCCTTAGGAAACTGCCAAGCATTACAGGAAAGGGCTCTGCAGATCCTGGGCCCGGGGAGGTAGCTCTTACTGCTCCAAAGAAGCCAGAGAGGCCAGCTGGGGAGCGGGAGGTGGCCTGTCCCCGGGCGAGCCTGGATCCAGGCAGCTCCTCTCAGCATTCAGACCCTGTGGATACTGACAGACCAAAAGCTGGATTCCAGGAACTGGATCGTGTGGGGGGCAGGCCAGCTGAGGTGTGTCCCTGGGAAGTAGAGGAAGCATCCACCAATGACAGAGCCAAGATCTGTCCCTGGGAAGTGACTGGAGGAGCTACTGGGAAGGGACTGGAACGAGAGATGGGGAGTGATTCAGCAGAGCAGAGGGAGAACACTCCAGAAAGGGGGAGACTCACCTCCCTGCAAGAAGACAAATCATCAAGAAGAGAGACAAAACTGAGTCAAGAGCAAGAAGCTACTTGTCCTTGGGAGAAGGACTTGAGGGAACCCTCTGCTCAGGCCCCGAAGGCCTCAGACTCAGCCAGCAGCATGAGTGGGAGAGTGGCAGAGGAGCATGGCCTGGAAGTCAATGAGGAGGTAGCGGAGAAAGGAGACCTCTTACAAGACCCCAAAACGGGTTCCCTCCAAGCACTCATAACCCAAGAAAAAGCTCCACCTTCAAAGGCAGAAGCCACGACTGAAGGTGGGGAAAGAGCAAACAAGGAGCTACAGTCCATCTGTCCATGGGAGAGCGTGGCCCCGGCCATCTTTTCCTCCAGCCCCGAAAGGCAGTGCCCTGACCAACCGAAAACCGGCTCCCAGAGACTGGTCAGCGTTGGGGGCAGGCACGCTGAGGTGTGCCCCTGGGATGCTCATCAGCCTGACAGCAGCATCAAAGCAGAGGTCTGTCCCTGGGAGGTGCCTGGAAGAATCCCTGAAGAAGGGGTGTCCACACAGAGCGGAAAAGGGGAACCTCCAGAGGAGGGGGAAGCTCCAGAAAAACCAGAAGCTGAAGCTGGGGCAGTTGAGGAAAAGCCAGGGAGGGCAGACAGGAAGCAGGAGGCTGTGTGTCCCTGGGAGAATCGAGACAGTGGAGGTCTGTCTCCACCACCAGCCCCACAAGCTTCTGACAGGAGCAAAGGCACTTCCGAGGCAGCAGGCAGAGTGGAGGCCAGGCTAGCAGAAGTGTGTCCATGGGAAGCGGTCGAGGTTCCCTCGGCCAAGAGAGCAGAGATCTGCCCTTGGGAGATGGGTACAGCAGCCGCAGAGGAAGAGGGCCCAGAACAGGAGGTGGACAGAGCACTCCAAGGGCAAGGAGAGGTGTTCCTTCCAAAGGCAGGGTCTGGCGGGACTAGAGAACACTTTTCCAAAGCAGCAGCCAAAGGCAGCCGAGCGCAGGAGACAGTCTGCCCCTGGGCAGGCATGGATTCGGGGGGGCTCTTCCCCCAGCCAGATGCTCTGGACACTGACCAAGCCCAAGTCAGTCCCCATGGAGCAAGTAGTGTGGGGGGCAGGATGGCAGAGCTGTATCAGTGGGAAGTCACAGACCCGGAAGGAAATAAAATAAAGGGCACCATGGCAGACATCTGTCCTTGGGAGGCAACTGGAGCCCCCTCTGAGGAGCCTGGCCTCCCGGCTCTCACAGCAAGGCAGACAGAAACATTTTTCCCCAGAGGCCCTGAGAACCCACCAGGCCTTTCCATCCAGAGGCCTCTGGGTAGCTTCCTTCCGGAAAGCAAGTGCTCCCGCCCCCAAATGAGCCCGCCAGCCAGCTCTTTTACTCCGGAAGGCGGCAGAGAATTCCAGGGGCCTTCAGGGCTCGGGCCAAGAACCCGCTTAGCTTCAGGGCCAACTCTCCAAGAAGCTGCGGCTCAGAATTCTTCTTCCCTAAGTGAAGACCAAGGAGAAGTGGCTTCCCAAGATCCACATGAAGAACTCGTCCCTCCAGCTGTCTACCCTTGGGATTGGGAGTAACAGTTCCGTGTAAACTCGCGTGAGGTCAGACATCGGGTGGCTGGCTTTCAGGAGCCAAGGTCCTGTCCAAGTCCTGGGTGTCCCCAACGAGCTGAAACAAAGACCCTTGACCACCCCTTTCCAGGAAAGCCAGAAGTCAATTCACTCAAAGACAAATTGTACAGGAAGGGTGCAGCTCAAATCCCTACAGGAAGTTGTACCCTCTCTTTATCTCCAATTCTTCCTCCTGTAGCGAACAAAGGCCAGACCCTCTGCTCCTAATGAATCCTCCTTTCCAGCTGGGGTACTCAACACAAGCCGTCTGTGTCTAGAGACACGCACTGAAAGCCAAGGTTAGGGGTGAAAGGAAATCAGTGGTGCCCGCCCGCACTTTCTCACGGGGAGACCCTAGTCTTCTCTGAAGTCTACAAAGGACCTTTTGTTTTAAAGAAGAAACGAAACCACACAAGGTGCTGACTGTTCGGGGGCTGAGGGTACAGAAGGCCATACAGGTCACCATAGGGAGCTTAAGAAGCCACTGAATTGAAGTTCAAAGATAAATAAGAGGAAAAACCTAAATGGCTCCAAGGAGGTGCCTGAAAGGCCTGAAGACCTTGTCATTTTGACTCTGGATCTCCAGTTTCGGCTTAATCGATCCTCAGACCTGCCTTGTTTACTGATGAAGCAGAGCCAACTGAGCACTCTTACATCCATATCATCTGCCACCCAAAGCAATATCAGAGACGGAGCGGAGAAGGAAAGGCAATCGCTCCAGGTCCTCCCCATGTGGGCCAAGGTCGAGTTCTCCCTTCTAGACACCGTGTCTCCCAGTTTAGCTTTTTCAGATGGCCCCTTCTTCCTGCCCCATCTTTTGCCAGTCTAGAGTTCATCTCACTGGCTCATTCTCCCCCTCCTAGCCTTTCAGTGCTGTCATCAAAGGGACCCCTCTCTGTTGTCAATGCAACTGGAGCCAGAGGGAATCTCTGGTTCTGATGCAAGAACCACTCCAAATCACTTGCTCAGTAACAAGAGGCCCACATCAGTCTTCTTCCTGAGAAGCCTGAGAAAGAAAGGAGGTCCTGTTTGCAGCCAGCACTATAAACTGCCCCCAGAAAGAGTAGTGCTGCAGAGCAGGTGAGAGGCCTGAGGGCTGGGGAAAGGGCATCGTGTAAATACAAAGCCTTCTTTCTTAGGGAGCTCTCTTGTTCTTAGCTCAGCTCTATTCTCTTAAGTCAGTTCAGGCTCCTCTTTCTTAAGCAATCCTAGATAACAGAGTGCTGGAATTAGATGATACTACCAGAGGGAAATGAGGAAAGAGAAAAACATTGGTCAAAGAAGTCCCAGGACTGGCAGTGGTGAGTGGGGGTAGAAACATGCAGGCTAAACATGGCAGAACTGGGCAATGTTAACTGAACAGATACTGATGCCATTCACAGGGAGGAAAGGCAAAGTAAGACCAAATACCCAACGGGGAAGAAATGAGTCTGCATGTGAATACTCTGGGCAGACACAGCAAGTCACAGAAAAAGTAGCTACATTGCCAAAAAGGAGGAAAATGAATGGAGTAACCCACATTTTCAGGAACTAAATACCCTTGTTCTCCTATCTACAGAAGTATTTGATGTGTGTTGTTGCTCTGGGCTCTGGCTGGTTAACCCCACAGCTTCTGAACCAATGCATATTTTGCTAACTGCGCACCTCAGAACTGGTCTAGCTGGGAACAAAAATATTGTCTCTATACCCACTGCTGTGAAATAAACCATATAGAAAAAAATAAAGAATGCTTTTCCTTGGCAGTTGGTTCTAGCTTTATTCATTATGGCGATTTTCTTTTTTCAATGTTTTTAAACAAGAACAGGAATTAAAGCAATGCCTGCTCTAAAGCCCAAGGTAACAACACTGCAGCCTTCAGGACTTCCAGTCTGTGGCTGGCACTGCAGATGGGCTCTGCCGGGTCCTTCTAGCCAATCCTGCACATCTGGGCCATCCGCTCATCTGGATTTGATCCCAAGGGGAAACGAAAACTGCACTTATCCTCTGGCTCCCTGTGGCAGCTACTGCGTAACTGCTATTTAGGATTATCTAGAGGCCCCGGAGACAGATCTAGGGGAGTGGGGTGAAACAGCTTATTTAAAGCACTGTTTTCACATATTCGGAGAATCAATGTATCATTTGCCCAGTAAGTGTGCTTTGTCTCTCTGCTTCCCTACCCAACCTGGGTTGCCTCCCATTATTCCTCCTGGCTGTGGATCCTGCTCAAAGCACTTCCCATCTCATTTTGCCTTAATCTGGGGATCACACAAATAGGAAATGGCCAAACCTTACACGGGCTGCAAAATGATGTACATTTTAAGCCAAAGAGGTTGAAACTAAGCAGCATGATGGGAGTGGCTGTTTTGGATTAACCCATCAATGCTGCCTCTTCCCTAAGCCTACACGTCTTGTCTCCATAGCCAGCATGCAGCAGCTGTTGCAAAAACAACCATCTTCCCTGGTGAGGCGTGATCCGGTTGCTGCTTTGCTGAGACGGTAGCATTAGAAGGACTGAGGAGTTAGATTATTCTCAACCGATTACAGTTTATTTGGATTCTACTCTCAGGTCAAGGTCAGAACAGATTAATCCTTACCCTAACTTACAAACTCCTCAAAAGAAAATTCTAGGCTTGAAAAATACAAAGTATGAGAATTAAGGTCCTGTTTTTCCAGGGAAGGCCGCACTGGGCTGACGAAGCAATAGTACTATAAGCCAAGCTTGCTGCTGGGTACAGACTGCTTTCCCTTGTCATTAACTTCCAATGACACAGGACACCTGGGCAGTCCCACCTCCTCCTGACAGTCCAGCTGGAGCTGAGGAACAAGAAGGGGCTGGGCTGTTTCACTCTACACAGACCCATAGTCTGGTGCCTTTGCTTTCCCAGGGTTGGGCTGAAAATAGTCGCCTTCTCTAAAAGGCGATCGAAGTCAGGGAACCAAGTTTTACAGATGGACTACCCCAATGGATGAACTTCCCCCACGCTTCCTGGGATCAGACCAGGGCACAGCTGATAATTAGGAACACGTTCCAAAGGCTGAGAAATGATTTCTTTGGATTTACATTCTTCTGTGACATACGAATGCTGATTCAGGGAGTCAGTGTATGAGAAAAGATCCTCTGAAATGATACCATCTCTTATAAATACTAATTATATTTCCCAAGGCTGGATTTCCTGGAAGTCACATCACTCACAATTAAGCCTGTTTTCCATTACTGCCATTTGAAGGCTGGTCCACCTCTAGCCTGAACCAGGGACTATGGACAGAACCAGCCACAAGTGATCCAACACTGCAGGAGTGCTTTATTTCAAACTCTGATCCCTGTCCCGTGGTAAGAGAGAAAATTCTGCCAGTTTGCTCCTGACAGTCCCTGTGGCAGGAAAAACTGGTGTCAGACGTTCTCTGAAACACAGTGTCTTTCATCTGGACCCAGAAGGTAGATATACAACTTAAAAGAAGTGGGTCCAGGGCTGTGCATAACAGCCACCCACCTGGGCCCGGCCATCAGCTGTGGTTATCGAGGATGAGACTGCTGTAATGACCGCAGCAGAACAGGAGAGAACAAAGATGGTTCTTTCTACAGCATGATGGAGATGGACGAGGTCACAGCTCCCAGCCACCTCATCAGCCATACTTCACCCCAGGAGTCATTTTTGCCATCAGGCTAGCTGAGACTTATGGGCCTCTCCTTGTGGCTCTTCATAGTCTTCCCCAGGTTTCAGCTGGGGGCCAGGGATCATCACCGTCTGAAAAGCAGGAAGCTGAGTTATCTATCATCCAAGCCCCAGGCTCACCCACTCACCTTCATGCCCACCCTTTCCCTGGTGCTGTATCACCCCCTCTCTCCACGAGGGGGCGCCTAACAGAACTGATAGGATACCACTACTATGGCCTCAGCTCTTTTAAATCTCACAAGCTGCCTTACCTTAAGGATAGGCTGCTTGGGGGGTGCCCATGGAGGCACGATCTTGCCATGCATTCTCCAGCTTCCATAGGGGTTTGTCAGGTGCTTTTCAAAAACAACATACTCCAGGACATCCTTGGGCACATCTTCCTGTCCGTACATCAGTCTGCCAAACCGGTCATAGATGGCCAAAGTCTGCAAGGATGAAAGCAAGTCTGGCCAGTTAATCCTCAGAACTGTTGTGTCTGGTTTTGTTTTTTTGCACACAACCATTTAAAAGACAACCATAACAAAACATTTTAATGGGTAGAAAAATTATCTCAGAATTCTGAATCTAGATTAACTTATCAACTATTGACACTTTACTTTTAGAAGTATTTTTTTGACTGGGGGGGGGGGGAGAGGGAGGGAGGAAGTTGAGACTAAGAAGGGTGGGAGAGAATATCCTTGCATCTGTCCTCGCAGAGCTAACTTCTAGCAGTAGGAAGGGTGTCAGGAAAGGGCAGGGAAGACCACAGTAAACCTTTCCTTAGAACCCACAGTCCTGGGGAGCTGTGGCCATAATTCCAGAGGTAGGTGCCCAACCTAAGTGCAGAAAAGCAGCTGGGAGGAATGCAGACTGGTGACTCTACCTGCCGGGTATGCATGCGGACGGTGACCTGGCCATACACATTGCCCTGGTTCACCATAGTTGAACAGCGAACCTGAACCACTTGGGCTGGCTCTAAAGACTCTACGAAGCTCCAGCGGACGGTCTTATATTGGAGGTCCCAGACCATGTCCTGCAGGCAGAAGAGAACAAGTCCTACTGAGTTTTCCCTCCTTTTAGGAAAGCTGGTGCTTCCTTCCACACCTGCTCTCTCTTCTTGCAATATTACAACCAACACGCAACATTTCCCACCAAATGCTTTCTTTTCAACCATCCCAAGTTCTCATTGAACTATTGCTCAAGCCCACCTCACAACAACCCTCTTTTCATTTAAATCACAACTCAAGACCAACCTACCTCCTTGAGGACCCATCTCCAAATCAATGAAAACCACACTCCAAAGTGACAGCTTGATTTTTTCCCTTTTTTATTGAGTTTATTGGGGTGATATTCATTAATAAAATTATATAGGTTTCAGGTGTTCAATTCTATAATACATCATCTGAATATTACATTGTGTGTTCACCACCCAACCTCCCATACACTTTCATATTCTGGTAACTATTGCATATATTACTGCTGATTGCATATAGGTTGTCCCCCTCCCCTTTTTAGCAGAGAAGAGTGGGATTTTACAGGGATATAAAATCCTACACTGTGAGACTTGGTTAACTATTCCTCTCCTTAGGGAGATAAGGCCGAACTGATAGAAACTGAAGTTCTTATTCTTGAATCACAAAGTCCCCCTCCTTGGGGGTCTCCCAAAGTACCTAGCACCCCCGTTACCACACAACGTAGGCCTTGTGAATGCTCGTTAAATCCTTTTTATAGTGTAGGCAAGTGTAGGCTGGCCTACTGTGGCCCACGCCCTGAGCTCAAGATCCACACCTAAGGTTTCAGAACTGCTTGCTGAGGGACTTTCTCCTTCCTCATTTGCATGGCCCTTACCAAAGTCCACATCAGGTCATTATCATTCAGGCAAAAACAATGGAACTTCAGCTTTTGCTTTAAACTTCCTGCATTTTCAAAACTGATCTTACTTAAGAAAACCAAAGGTGATGTCTATAATATGCCCATTCAGCATCCCACAATTCTAAGGCGAGAACCTACCGGAAAACAGTTTTCAGTTGCCAAGGTATGAAGTCGGTCATGGTCTGAGCTAAAAAAGAGATACATATCATTGACTCCTGCTTTTATGATAACCTGTATGAAAGTTGAAAATGACCCTGAAAATGAAAAACAATTCATTTTTACAAATATTTTCTTTACTCCTACCATAGGCCAGGTGATATGCTAAGTCCTGGAGACACAAGATGAACAGCAACCTGATTGACCAGAAAACCCTGAGCTCCACAGCCGAGTAAAATTAGGTCTGAATCTCAGGGGCAGAAAGAAATTGCTCTGAAATTATCATATACATCCTTAAGATGGGCAAGAGACGCTGACATGGGGACTAGTTTTTGTTCCAAGGTGCAACAGGGAACAAAACCCAACATAACAATCAAAAGCTCATCTTCTCTTCTTACCGCAGACACATCACCAGTGCCAACTGGCTGGGCCTTGAATCTTACACCTTACACTTCATCTTTGAACCTCGCCAAAGGTAATCATCTATCTTTTCTGGTCCATGCTCCCCTCCCCCACGCCCATCTTTGTTACTGCCACTGTGTCCTAGTCATGCTGATTCTATGCAGTAAGAGTAAGAAAACAGAGAGCAAACCTCAGCCTTTGTACACATAAGATTTTAGGAAGATTCCTAACTGAGGAGTTTCATATAAACCTAAGAGTACAGATTAGTTTCTTTATGTACATATTCATGACTTTCCCTCACAGTTTAATACTTCCTGGGCAGTTTAAGCCTTTATCCCTTTTAGAATTCTTGACTCTAATCCCAGAATGGGTACGGAATTAGCTCTATCAGCTTCCCTCCCACCTCTATTTCTAAGAGAAAAGATTCCAACTCATTTCTCCTGCTGTAGCTCTAGACTAGACTATGCTGAATTGTGGTGATAGCTACCTCAACCACTGTGTCTGGCACCTCTGAATGAACCCTTCCTCCTCACTATACTGACCTAGAAATCCTCAGTAGAAATAAATTCCCTTTTCTATGAGTTCACTTACTATTTTACAATGGAACTTACACTAAAAATAAAGACATCTGCTTCTGATAACATTATGGACTGAACTAATGTAAAACTACACCCACTATAAACATCTAGAAATGTAGGATAGAATATGATACACACAGACACACACACACATTTTTAAATACACTGTCCTAGTTCACCAGAAAGATAGGTAAATCCCTAGACGCCAGAGAGGAAGAGGGAACGAACACCAGATGGAAAGAATACAATCTGCTACGACAGCACAAGGGATGACGAAGGGATCCAGAAATAGGGTCTGAAGACTAGGGGCTGGTCTCCTCCTAAAACCCTGGACCCTCCAAAAACAGGGAGTTGGAACTGAAATCCCTGAATAAAGCTATGACCAAACGAGTCCTGCACCTGCAGGAAATAGAGACTAGAAAAACAGCCCACCAACCTAGAGATAATGCTTCTCTCTGTCTAGGGCTGTGCGTGGGAGAAAAAATAAAAACAAAGAAACTGAAAAATTAAAGCTCTAAGCCCACATTATACGCAAATGTGGATATGAAACTTATGGTGTAAGAATTCCTAAGCTAAGAAATTAACATAAAAATTGATACCTGGTCAATGATATCCCTGAGGTATCTGGCAGAAACACACACAAGACCTCTCTGGGAGCATGTTCATAACTTAGGCTGTTTAGGATTTCCTCAGAAGAAACATTCTCCAATGAAGATGAGCTTACAACTAAACATTTCAAAAGGAGACCTGGA
This sequence comes from Myotis daubentonii, assembly GCF_963259705.1. Taxonomy (NCBI): domain Eukaryota; kingdom Metazoa; phylum Chordata; class Mammalia; order Chiroptera; family Vespertilionidae; genus Myotis; species Myotis daubentonii. The sequence continues at coordinate 48,059,826 of NC_081855.1, read as the reverse complement.
ATCTACCCAGTAAAAACAACAGACTCGAGACATTAAGCAAAATAATGAATAGGAAGCGCTAGGGTTGGTCCTCCATTGGAACAACTGGTAACTTAGAAAAAATGACCAGAACCACCATTTCAGAACTCTGAATTCTGACTGGACACTTATAACAACCAGGGGAGTGCCTGATGAGGGGAGGGGCTAGTGATCTCGGGTAGAAGAACAATATGTGCAAACTATCTATCATCCCTCTTCCCTCAGCCCTGTCATGACTGTGGGGATAGTGGCTGTGTTTCTGGAGTGGATGGCTGGTGCTAGGGCAGATAGTTGGGACCTTGCCCTCCAAAATTTTGAGGTTGCACATTTTGGTCAGACTGGTGGATCACAGAGACCAGAGCAAATGATGCCATGGTTTTAGTACTGCTGGCTATGAGACCATAATGGGTACAGTATAAGACAGGGGGTTCACTTACTTGTTTAGACAAAGGTGAGCTTCAATGAAGATATCCTTAGCTTTTTCAGGGAAGTCCTTTATTTTAAAATTAGCATCATATTCTCTTATCTTCCGTACGCTGTAAAATTAAGCGTGAGAATCATTTTTAAAGACTTCACTCAATTCTATAACTCGCAGCTTAACCTCCATTAATGTCTATCTAATTATTTATTCAGTAATTGTTTTTTAAATGTGTCAAGTCCTATGAATTCAACCTTCTACCTCTCATTTTAATTAATCATTCTAAAGAAAGACCAAGGTTTCTTATAGTAAAATTTCATAATTCTGGCATCAAAGAAAACATCCGATAAGCACTAAGAAAGAAAACACAGGTGTCATAGAAAGGCTCAAGGGTCAGAATGAGCCCTATGAGTATCGACCTATGAACCAGGTCACGGTTTGATTCCCAGTCAGGGTTGTGGGCTAAATCCCCAGTAGGGGGCATGCAGGAGGCAACTGGTCAATGATTCTCTCTCATCATTGATGTTTCTATCTCTCTCTCCTTCTCCCTTCCTCTCTGAAATCAATAAAGATATATATATATTTTTAAAGAGTCAGAATGAACCCTGGCTGGGTGGCTTAGTTGGTTAGAGCATCATCCTGATACACCAAGGTTGCGAATTCAATCCCTGGTCAGTGCATGAATACACAAATAAGTGGAACAACAAATTGATGTTTCTTTCTCCCTCTAAAATCAATCAATAAAAATATCTTATAAAAAGACTCAGGCCTGGCCGGCATGGCTCAATGGTTGAGCATCGACCTATGAACCAGGAGATCACAGCTCGATTTGTGGGCTCAATCCCCAGTGTGGGGTGTGCAGGAGGTAGTCAATCAGTGATTCTCTCTCACTATTGATGTTTCTATCTCTCTTCCTCTTCCTTCCTCTCTGAAATCAATAAAAATATATTAAAATAATAATAATAAAACAAAATATGTGATAAAAAAAAAAAAAAGTCCTACAAACTTCCCCGCCAGTATGGAATCAATAAAAATATATTTCCTCTCTGAAATCAATTTAAAAATATTTTAAAAAAATAATTAAGTAAACATATATTTTAGTAAAATTTATTTTAATTTTAAAAATATATTTTTTAAAAGTCCTACAAACTTCAAAGTCAACTCCCTAACTGATGTGACAAAAACAACCAATAAAGGTTGAGATGCTAAGAATCAGAATGCCCATATTATTCTACATTAACTACGGACTCAATTACAGAGAAAGAAAATAATGTCAAATTGTTACGGGAGTTCTATCCAATCCAATTAGCCCAAGATGATCTCTTTGGAATAAAGTAGCAACAAGAAACTTTATTCTAATATTAGCTCCCAGTTGTCTCAGACACCTACGACAACTGTGATGCCACATTCTTCTTCCATCGTTCAGTTTTCTGTGCCAGTCCTTCCTTTGAAAGAGATGACACCCGAGCATCACCCTCTGGAGGCACATAGGGGTCAAAGATATTACCTGAAATGAGAGAAGGAGACAACTAAGAAAGCATTGAAAGACTGAGAAAAAGTCATCTTGAGGTCACATAAAATTAGGAGGGATCCTAAATAAAGTAGACTAATGAACTAGGCTTTCATGTAGAGGGAATCATGTTACATTAGAAAAAACAGAATAAGGTAACTTAAGTCTCCTCTCAGAGCCTCAGTTTCTTCTTGTACAAAATGGGGAAATTTCACCTTTGCCTTCAAAGAATAGTGGGAAAACAAGATCAAAGATGACCTCATGAAATACAGTGCATACAAAGTAAATCGTTATTGAGGCTCTATTGATCCACTGATTTTGTGGTTAATTAACTAGTGCCGACCATAGTCCAAATCATTTTACTTTCCAGATGATCTCTGACAGAAGGGGAATGGGTCAAGGTCTCAGAAACACCATGCCTCACCTGTACAGGCCAGATGTATGGGACGCTCCAAACGTTCTGGAGGAATGACAACTCCTGCTTTCCGGAAATGTTCTACAAATTCCTTTTCTGATTTGTATTTGGGTTCATAAGTAGGAGGTGTGAAACGTTTTTTAGTTCTCACTGGAACTACAGCTATGGACTGAGTCACCAGGACGGGCTGGAAGGCAGGAAAGGTTAGGATATAGGTAAACTTGGAAAAAACTACTATCTTGAACAAACTCTAAGCAAAGGTCAAAAGGGACTATACAAAGAATGACTTAGGAACAATTACAAAGCCATCTATTGGGGGAGGGGAGGGAAGGAATGCATTACTACTTTAACATTTATGGGTGTTTCTTACTAGAAGCTAGTAAGCAACTTTTACGAACGCCTCAACATTTACTAAAGGCTTCCCTTTGGTATTCTCCATAGTGCAGGCCTATGCCAACTCCCAGGGATACAGAGTGATTAAAGCAAGGCTTCTGCTTTCAAAGAACCTTCAGTCTGATGGGGATTAAACACCGACCCGAGGCTGAAATGAGCAGGACGCTATTATTAAAGCATAAGAAAAGTCTTGGCATCGCTTCTATTTTATTTTATTTTTTACTGAGATTACATTCTGCTCATTCTATTGGAATCCTCACTGTAAATGTCAGTCATTATCGCTCCCAACTGGTTAATCAGCTGTTTAAAGGCCAGTTCTCTTTTCTCTGACCATGAGGTTTGCTCAGGCAGGTACAGTGGCAGATGGTGTTCCATTTAGGACGTTTATAGAATCAAGGGGAAGCGAGCTCACCTTCCAAACCATTACCTTTAAACCCTTCCCGCCAAACAAACCCGGACCAAACCGCAGAACCTTAATCCCGGGGAATTTGCTCCCCTTCCTGGCCCTACCGAGGCTTTCGCTTCTTAGCCACTTAGCTCAGTCGCTGGGTCCCCGTCTACCTTAAACTCTTCCCTCGCCTTGGAGTGACTCGTACCCTCCAAGCTCACCAAGGACAACTGCGAAGGGAGTATTTCCCTCTCCCCTGTCCTCCTCCTCCAGCCCCTGGAGCCCTACCCGCCCCCTCCCTACCCACCTGTCGAGACCACCATCCTAAAGCCCTGGATAAGCAAGACAGCCCCCGCGGCATGGGGGCAGCCATCTTGTCCGCGCAAAGGCTTCTGGGTTGGGGACTAAGAGCGAAGAGCCTGGGACCGGGGAGAAGGCGCAGAGGGCGGAGCTGGCTCGGGTGTGGAATTTTCCAGGGCGCGCGCCCCTCGCCGAAGTGTGAGCAGCGTGAACGCGCACGTGCGCGTGGCGTGTAGACTACGCGTGCGCACTGAGACGGCGTTGGGGGGAGGGGGGAGCTCACGGCTGTCACGCGCCCACCCGGGAGCGCTGGAGCGCGAGCTGCGCCTGCGCAGGAGGCGTGCAGGCGGCCCCGAGTTGCTGCATTCCCTGCGCAGGGGGCTTGCAGGCGGCCGGGAGTTGCTGCATTCCCTGTGCAGGAGGCGTGCAGGCGGCCCCGAGTGGCTGCATTCTTATGTGATTGGGCCGGCGCTGCACCTGGTTTCAGTTCGGAGGCTGATGAAAAGGTGTGGCTCTAAGGAGACCAGTGTTTTTTCCCAATGCCTACTTTGATCCCAGATAGGCAATCACGTTAGTTTCTAGGTCTGTATCTGACCTCAATGTGCTGTGTGACCTTAAACTTAAGCCCTAGTTTTCCCAATCTGTACTGTGTAAAGAAAATTTTTTCTTAATGTCAGATGACTAGTATGTTTATTGAACAAACATACTGGCTATTGCGTTTATTGAAGCAAAAGACACGTGGACGACAAAAACATTTCTTATCTGTCATTTTGGGACAGAGGTATGGGGTTAACATGAACAAATAATAGTTTACACTTAGAAATGTTTACCGGGTGCCAAGCAATTTTCTAAGCATTTACATGTATGAATTAAATTACTTCTGCCGAAACCGGTTTGGCTCAGTGGATAGAGCGTCGGCCTGCGGACTGAAAGGTCCCAGGTTCGATTCCGGTCAAGGGCATGTACCTGGGTTGCAGGCACATCCCCAGTAGGAGATGTGCAGGAGGCAGCTGATCGATGTTTCTCTCTCATCGATGTTTCTGACTCTCTCTATCTCTCTCCCTTCCTCTCTGTAAAAACTCAATAAAATACATATAAAAAATTTTAAAAAAATTACTTCTCACCACAAACAAGAGTAATATTCTCCTTTTACATAGGAGGTTGGGTCGCAGAGAAATTACAAATTTTAATTAAGATTGGATGCTAGCCCTGGCCGGTTTGGCTCAGTGGATATAGCATCAGCCTGCCAACTGAAGGGTCCTGGGTTCGATTCTGGTCAAGGGCACATGCCTGGGTCTCCATCCCCAATGTGGGGCAGGCAGGAGGTAGCCAATCAATGATTCTCTCTCATCATTGATGTTTCTATCTCTCCTTCTCCCTTCCTCTCTAAAATCAATAAAAATAGTCCTAACCGGTTTGGCTCAGTGGATAGAGCATCGGCCTGCGGACTCAAGGATCCCAGGTTCGATTCTGGTCAAGGGCATGTACCTTGGTCGTGGGCACATACACAACAGGGAGTGTGCAGGAGGCAGCTGACCAATGTTTCTAACTCTCTATCCCTCTCCCTTCCTCTCTGTAAAAAATCAATAAAATATATTTTAAAAAATCAATAAAAATATAATTTAAAAAAAGATTTGATGGCTAATAACTGGCAGAACTGAGATTCAAATCCAAGCAGTCTAATTCTAGAACCCATGAATTACTTGACTGTCCTGCTTCACACTCAGTTGTTTAAGGATGCATGATGTTGGCATCATCCTGGAAAATCCAGTGCTGTAACCATTGCTAAATGGCAAACCCTTTCCACTTACCCACAGGTTCTTATCTTATCCTGACAATTAGTGTTTATTGAGCACTTACCTACAGTATTTTGCAATGAGTCAGAAACTATGGTATGTACATAATAAAGAGCTTGCTGGTTGGAATAGAATTGCTACAAAGTTCCAGGTAGCAATTAGTAAAATGCTAAGGACTATGAAAGGAAAGAGAGAGATTACTTTGGGGTTTGGGGATCACATGCATTGTCTTAAATCTTGACTTCTCAACTCTACTGCAAATTCTTCAAAGGTAAGAATTCCCTATCAGCCCTAGCCACAGCACTGAACCTATAGCATTACACACTAATAGCAACATGAAGTTAGTTGCCATATGTATGTATTAATTAAAGAACATATATCATTAAGTAGTTAAATAGAGATATCTAGTCATTTCTTTTTCTTTTTCTTTTTTTATAATATATTTTATTGATTTTTTACAGAGAGGAAGGGAGAGAGATAGAGAGTTAGAAACATCGATGAGAGAGAAACATAGATCAGCTGCCTCCTGCACATCTCCTACTGGAGATGTGCCCGCAACCCAGGTACATGCCCTTGACCGGAATCGAACCTGGGACCTCTCAGTCCGCAAGCCGACGCTCTATCCACTGAGCCAAACCGGTTTCGGCTCTAGTCATTTCTTAACAGACTTCTGTCAATCTATGCCCCAGAAAATAAAACATGAAATTTTTATTTTACTTGTCTCACCACCGAAGTGAAAAAAAAAAAACCCACTCCACTGAGTAGTTATTGATTAATACAGAACATTGATATAATCTGTCTGGGATTATCTGCTCCACTGTTGAGTTTATGTTGGCCTCACATGGTAGCCAACACATCACAGGTCATCCTCTGCCTGCCCTTTGATCAGCTTCTCAAGGAATGCAAATTGGTTTCCTGTCAGCCTGAATGAAATAATAAGGGAAGTTAACATCATTTAATTCATTCTGAGATGAATGAATGAGCTTCCCTTTTCCTATTAGCTGCTCTTTTGGAAAATTCATATCTTTCTATCTCATTAACTCCATGGAAAATTGGGAGCTGCCTGCTGGGAAAGTAACACCACGGGATATTTCTTAATTCTGTAACCCTAGCAATTCACATTTCAGAAAAAGCAAGAGAAGGAAACTCGTGCAATTAGAGGGAGGAATAAAGTGGTTAGGGGCTCAGCCTTGCAAAGGACAGTCTTGCACATAGTAGACATTCATGTATTTATTCAATAAGTGAATGGAATCCCAGATGAAATATGATGAAGCAGAAGGCCAAATTGATTTCTTATTTCTCCAAATTTTGGAATTTCTAAACGGAGCCAAAAAGAATGGGATATCTCCAGGGGCAGGTGGCATCTAAGATCGAAATTCCTGCAGTTCTTTCTGGTAGCCTGCATTCTAAGAGGAGCACAGTTGATTCAAAGAAGAAAAATCCTTCTGGAGAACTGAACGAATCTGATTACAATGTATTTATTGATCACAATGCAAGCAACACGCTTGCCATGTATTCCTGTTGTAGTTCCTTCCCTGAGAGCATGAAGAACAGAAGTGAATTCTCCAAGATAAAGTGGCATGGAAAAGCCAAGAATTCTGGCTTTCTAGGAAATGTTCTCAAGTGATTTCCAGCTAACAATGTTCGCAGAGCTTCTTTGTCACTCCAAGAGTTAACTATCTATGACTCTCACATAATGGTTGAGAATGCTACTGTGCCTAAGTTTACATCTTGGCTCCACCTCTTTTCCTCACCTATACAAAGGGGGTAAAAACCTACCTAACTCATGGAATTGTTATTAAATCATTAAATGAGTTAATACATGTTCCCATTCTGGTTAGTTATGGCCACTGCTTCCAAGCCCGATGACCCTGGAAGGGATGTACAGAACCTAGCAGAGTCCTGCTACGTGTAACTGCTCTTTGTGCTGGCAACAGCATTCCTGCCCCCAGAGTCCACCCCAGTGCAATGTCCCTAAAGCAAGACAGCTCCTAACCCAGATAGGCACTGGAAATCCCCAGGAAGCCCTGTGTGTTAGCTGTGGCCCCCTAGGGAGCAGTTCTCACCTCTGTTGAAACTAAGACCACCTAGAGGCAGGTCTGTTTCCAAGTCCAGAGTGATTTCTTATTTCTGTGCTGCACGACTCTCTTCTCCTAGCTGTTGTTCTTTCTCATCTGTCCTCCCACTCAGCCCTACTGCTGAGGGCAAAGGCCTTTGCCTTTGCCATTTCTGCCTGCCTCAGACTCCTTATCTCTAAAGGTGTGTTTAGAAAAAGATACTGCTCATTCCAGCTCAGCCAGAAAAGAAGCCCATGCTGCCCGCTCTTGAAGCTAGGTCTAGAATTAATCCCTAGCCTCTTCTTGCTCCACTTTCGCCCCAGCTGGCTAAATCAAGCAATAATCCTAAAAGGGAATTTCAAGCTATTTGTGACACCGTCTCTTCCCCCTCCTACTCCTCCCCCTCGCCCCCCCAACACACACACACACACACACACACACACACACACACACACACACACACACGAGCCACGTTTAGAGAAGAGAGAACAAAGCCCCTGGATCAGAGTAATCTGTTTCTAACCCACTTCTGCTCCCAGGGATTACCTCTGCTGGAGGAGGGAGACAGAAAGAAATCTGACGACCCACGTTAGCACTAGGAAATGGGGAAGAAGCTCCAGGAGTGTCAGGAGGGCTGTAGACGCGGGGTTCAGGAGCCTGGGAACTGTTGCCATATGCTGGGGTACCCTGTAAAAGCAATTCCTAGAGTAGTGTTTGGCAATAATAGGCATTCTATAAACATGTTGAATAAAAAATTGGAAAGTATAGATTCTGGGCAGACGAAGGAAAAACAACTTGCTGATTATACCTACAACCCCATGTCCTTATATGCACATCAATTTATGTCTAAAGTCAATAAATATAAAAGTGGGATGCAGTGGGAAGGGCTCTTGGGAGGCAGGAGACATGGGTTCGAATCCCACTATTGCTGACAATGACTGACCCTGCCTTAAAGAAAGTCACTTCACATCTCTGACCACTAATTTTCCTCATTTTTTAAAAAAGTCACTCTCTAGAGCCCTAAAAGCCTCCAGGCTCCTGTGATGTGTATTTAGCTCTTATTAATAATGCACAAAGAAAAAAAAATAATGCACAAAGGCCTGAGCTCATTTATAATACACTGGCTAGGACTCCCTTTGGGGCCCCTTGTGAACCAAGTGCTCAGCATGCCTTTAGTCTGTATTCTTCTGTGTACCAGCCATGGACTCGGACTTATAAACATGTACCTTCCAGCTGACCATTCTTTGGGGATGCTCTCCAGCTCTTTGGGGTTGAAGGGAAGCTGTGTGAATGCAGAAAACTTCCACTAGAGGGTACCAAGGCTGCACGGGGATCTCAGACTGCAGGGAGGCCTATGCAAAGCCAACAATTCCAGGATTTAAAATACCTACCTTTAGAGAGTTAGAGATCTCTGCCCATTGCTCTTTACTTGGTCCGCTCCTTACTGCTTCTTGGGAGCTTTAAGAAATCTCTACTATTTTTGACTTGATTTGACTTTATATCAAAGGCAATTTGGTATAATGGAATCTCTGGGGACTCTGGTAACTGGTACAGACCCCACGACTTCCAAACTCTATGAACAAATCACTTTAATCCTCTAAGTGATTAAAGTCTCAGTGTACACCTCTGTGAAATGGCGATGATAATAAAACTTGCCTGGGAAGGCTGTTGTGAGCACTACTACGTGAAATCATTTATGGAAACATGTGACTGGGAGACATTAGGTGCCTAAAATGGTTTTGTTTTTTGTCCTGGAGGAGAGGTCTAAGAATTGCCACCAACTGGGATTGATGGTGATGAGAGAGAGATGGATTTGCTGAGGACCTCCAAACAAGAATTGTGACTATTTATTTATTTATTTATTTATTGCCATTTTGCTCTTGAGTCTTACAGGATTTCAGGCTAATATTACTTGGTCCTTCTCAGCCTTAGCTCTCAATCCTGTTCTATCATCTGCGTCAGCCCGGCCACGATGCTCTTCTGTTCTTATCCTGATTCGTCAGAGGAGAATGCAGTTTCTACTTCCTCTTCACCTCCTAGACAAATGTCTCTTGTATTTTGCCCTGTGTTTTCTGAAGGGATAGATCTCCACCTGGTTCGGTTCTTCCCTTTCCTTCTCATCTCTCCTATAGTCACTTGTGGGGTGGGATGGGCCATCTGTTTCTGGGACTGAGCAGAGGTTCAGGAGAGAGGGAGGGAGAGTGTGTCACGGCTTGCACGTCAGCAAGAGTGTGTCACGGCTTGCACGTCAGCAGACGCAGTCCAGCTGCAGGGCAAACTAGGGTGAAATAGCCAGCCAGAGGCCCCAGGGCAGGCAGCCGTGAGGCCCGCCCCTTTGGCTCCCTTCTCATCTCTGTCTCACCCCAGGAGGTTTCCTGGCAGGAGTGGGAGAGGTTGGTATGGAGTCCTTGAGCCCTGACTCATTCCCTGACCTAGTTGGGTGTTACCCAGTTATCTCCCAAATATCTCCCCAGGGACCTTTTAGCAACACAACAGTGTCATTCCCAGAAGCCAGAAGAAGACAGAAGAGGAAGCGGAACACCTATGTATTTCCTCCCCAACTGAGAATTCCAACAAAAATAAAGAAGTTTATAGTCCTCATGGTTTAGGTATCACCCAGGACATTGGTTATAAAATGAATAAAATCATCTCACATTGCTACACTCAGAGGCTGGCTATTTTCCAGAGTGCTTTATAGAAACAATCAGGTTTAACTTTCGTAAGAAAGAATAAAATTGTTATTTTATTTTACTTGGGCAGGCGAAGGGGCTGGGGAAAAGGGGGACTGGAACACTGAGCCAGGAAGTGACTGGCCATCATCACAGAGTGAGTCAGGGCCTATCTAGGCACATAACTCAGGTTCCTAACCCCACCCAAGTTTCATTCTTTTCCCCTTAGCCATGTTAATAGTGGACTATAATAATGTCCTGGGCTTTCTGGATTTTACAGAACTTCTCACAACCCCCAAATTCCCGAGGGGCAATAGGAAACCAATTGTGTTATGCTTATGTCCCTTTCCCTATATATCCTGTGGAATGTGAGATATATGTCTGTTGTCTCCTCAACATGTTGTTGAAAACACTTCAGAGTTACCTAAGATTCAAGGAAGACCTTATCAAGTCTGTGATCCTGAGTTTAGATCTCAGAAACAGGAGATCCCATTTTTAAATTATTTGTTGGTGCTCATATTTTATTTATTTATTTATTTTAAAAATAGATTTCTTTATTGATTTCAGGGAGGAGGGGAGACAGAAACATCAATGATGACAGAGAATCATTGATTGGCTGCCCCCTGCACACCCCCTACTGGGGATCGAGCCCACAACCTGCGCATGTGCCCTTGGCTGGAACCGAACCCGGGACCCTTTATTCCGCCCGCTAACGCTCTATCCACTGAGCTAAACGGGCTAGGGCGGTGTTCATATTTTACCCTTGTAAGTTACTATATCAGCGAGAGCTGAAAAATACTTTCCTATCCCTTCTTTATCCAAAGGTCCCAATCTCTCCCTAATTAGGGTCATGCTTCCTAAAGACATGAGCTGGTTTCCAGGAAAGCGGATTTTAACTTGGTCCCTTGGCAGAGAGAACGGCGTCACTGCACACGGGCCAGAACACTTTTTCTGCCAGAGCTCCCCATCTGGAAGAAAAGAGGAAAAGTTTCAGAGTTTCCATCAGGGCTGCCTGAAGGGGAGGAAGGGAAAGTGAGCCATAGGGAGGAGAGAAGAAAGCCCACAGTTTGGAAAGATCAGATCAGATCAGCAGGCCCAATCTCCGCGCCCAGGGGTGCTGCGCCTTTCCTGCCTCCTAACCCTTAACCAGGATCTACTTCGCTCCCCACTCCTCTGCCTTTCACATGTACTTAACTGTCCTGCCTGCCCCACCCCAGCATTGTCCCTCTAGTCTTTGTTCTTTATGCACTTCCCTTCCAATTTTGTGCTCTCTCTATGGGTGACTCTTAGATGTTCCTAGCCTACGTCTACATGCTTCTCAGAAAAATACAAGTTAGAAGAAACTCTCATAACCCATGATGCACAGAAGGATTTAGTGGGTACAAGGAGCCTCTGAAATTGAATGTCAATGTAGTGCACACATGCATCTTTCTGGCAAGAAGGCCCACAGCTTCCATTAGGTTCTCATATCTTCCATTCAAACCCCTGCTCTTTTTATTTTTTAAATTGATTGATTGATTGAGAGAGAGAAAGAGAGAGAGAGAGAGAGAGAGAGAGAGAGAGAAGCATATTGATTTGTTGTTCCACTTATTTGTGCATTCATTGCTTGCTTCTTGTATGTGCCATGACCAGGGATCGAACCTGCAACTTTGGCGTATCAGGATGACACTCTAATCAAATGAGCTACCAGGCCAGAGCTCAAATCCCTGCTCTTGACTATATAGTTCAGTGTTTTTCAGAATAAGGCTGGAAACCTACATTAATTTTGGAACCTAGATTATGACTTCTATTTTCAAAAATGAACAAAACAAAATAGAAAATATCAATGTGTATCCCCCATAGTAAGGGCATTAATTTTGAATAATTAATATTTTATTAAAATGCATCGGTAATAATTTTTTAAATTTTACATATATAATCAAAACATCCAATATTAATATTATGCATCCACTTAATGTTATTAAAAGAATATGAAGCTACAAAATCTGCTCCAACACTGGGGATATAAAGATGGAAGAGCTGTTTCTGGCCCACAAGCAGCTCTCACACACTTAGTAGGAAAGAGACGGGTCCACAAAAAATTACAGAAGAATGTTAAGTGACACTACAGAGTAAGCAGCAGGTACAAGCGCATAGGCGAGAGTACGGCAGACCATTTGGAGAGTTCAGATGGGCCTACGCTTGAGTTGAGTCTGCAGAGGTGAGTAGGAATTTGAAGGGTGCATAGTTAGGAGATGTGAAATTCTACGATTGACGTGCACAGAGACACAGCCGTAGAAGACAACCCAGAATGGCCAAGGCATTCCCAGCAGCCTGCAGTGTTGTCTTGGTATTGTGGAGTTCAGCTGGAGAGACTGGAGACTCAGGCTGGATCATGGAGTCTCCCACTGAATGCAGAAAATTCTAAATATCCTCAAGAGACTGTTGGCCATCTCTGCCTGGGCTCTCTCGGTGACAAGGAACCTAGAACTCTGTAAGGCAGCTCAGTCTGCTCTAGAGCATCTGATTGTGACAAACGCCTTCCTATGTTGATATAATCTTTGCTTCCCTCTTTCACCCATTGATTCTCATTTGTCTCTGCAGCATTACAGAAAGAGTTTCCATCCTCTTCTACTAGGTTGAACCAAACGAAATTGCCAGTTTAGGGATCAAAATGGTTAAACACTGGCAATTTCATAGTGTTAGCCTTATACTTGTCAAAAACAGCTACTTGAGGACAACTATTATTTATGCACCTTTTTCTTCCCTTCCCCATATTTAACATGTCCAAACTCGTCCTGTTCTTCCTCACCTGGTGAAGTTACTGGACTTTTCCCCAACCTGACCTCTCACTGGTGTACACTAATTCATCAATATCTTCCGGGAAGTCACACTGGTCAGTTCAAAACATGGTGAGACTATGAACTCTCTTAATCTGACATTGTCTTTTCATGAAACAGTGACAAGGAACTGGATTTAGTGAGACCCAAACCTTTTTCACGACAAATGCTGTCAAGCCAGTCTCTCCTTTCTGTACGATTGATTTTTTTAAAAACCGAAACTTAAGTCTTCACTTTATCCCTGTCAAATTTCTTGTTGGTTTTGGCACTTTGTTCTAATCTGTCAAGATTATTTTAAATCTCACTTCTATCATCCATTCTGTTAATTATCTGTCCCAGCGAGATCATCATCTAGTCAGCAATGTTCAAGCGGTGTGTCACAAGAATTTTGAAAACACACAATACCTGATTATTTAGTCAGAGGCACTGACCTCTTTTCCCTGAGACTGTAAAATTTTAAAATGACAAGAGCCAACACAACAATAGCTGTCCAGTGTGAATGAATCAAAATTATACCTGTTTTTTGGTCAGATCAGCAAAAAAAATAAATAAAATAAAATTATATATATATATATATATATATATATATATATTAATAATATGTTTTTTGGTGTGCTGCAGAATTTTAGTATTAGTTTATGTGTGCCATGAGATGAAAAAGGTTGAAAATTGCTGATCTAAATCACTGATTTAAAAAAATATTTAGGAAGCCTGGCAGGTGTGGCTTAGGGGTTAATCGTCAACCCATGCACCAAGACGTGGCTGGTTTGATTCCCAGTCAGGGCACACGCTGGGGTTGCTAGTTGCGGGCTCAGTCCCCAGTAGGGAGGTGCAGGAGGCAGCAGATCAATGTTTCTCTCTCATGGATGTTACTATCACCCTCTCTCTCCCTCTCTCTCTATAGTCAATAAAAACATTAAAATATATATGTATTTACTAAGACAGCGAGGCCCTTCTCTTTGTTGATATCGATCTTTTGATTAATATCCTTTGAGCTCAGTTGAAAAGCTAGTTGAAATCCACATAACTGTGATTATCCACCCATAGCTTCCCAGGCTCATTTTCCTCGACCCATCATCCTGCTCCACTAGGACCTTTCCTCAATCTGTCCCTGGGGCATTTAGCAAACCAGGCCCACCCAGGGACCAGAAACTACAGATTTCTGCATGGGACTTACAAACACCCGATGTTTTTAAAGAATTATCAAGGACCTTTCCCTTTGCTAAATCCCCACCTGCTGTCATGATGATTTTCCCTCCATGCAACTCTGTGGGAGACTTTGCGATTCTCATCCCTCATCACCCCCACCAGCCGCTCCAAATATGAAGCCTCTAAATTCTTCCAGGTGTTTAGACTCTGGCTTGGACTTTGGCATGGCTGCTTCCATTGACTCTTAGGCTCCCCCGCTGCCTGAGATATGTATCTCTTTTTTAGATTGGCTATAATATGTATAATATGTATAACTCAATATTTTTAATGGACACAGTATTCTATTGCATAGATATACTGTATAATATGTATAACCTTGCCTCAATATTTTTAATGGACACACAGTATTCCATTGATAGACAGGTGGTGGTTCCTAAACTCTGGTTTTGCAAAAAGGTCACGAGTCTGTTTGCAAGTACCAAGGTAGGATAAATTCCTGGAAATAGAATTAAAGGGTCAAAAATATATACATTTTAATTTTGATAGTGCCAAATTACTCTCTAAGGAGTATTGTACCATTTTATTTTTGTGGTGGTTTAGATCTCAGCAACATAAACAATTTTGAATTAAATATACCTGTTCTTAACTACTATTGTAAATTTGAAATTGCTTTTACAATTTCCTCTCTCCCTATTTCTCTACGTTACTCTCTTCTCTGATTGTTCCCCACCCTAAACTCCAAATTCTTTGCACTCGTTTATCCAAAGACGTTCTGCTATCTCCAGACCCTGCTACTTAACTCTGCCTCAGCCCTGCATTTGCACATAAAATCCTCACCATAAATTTGGTGCCATCCAAAGCCATCCTCTTTAGTAATAACAACACTGAGCACTAACATGTATTAACCTAGTTAACCCTTCAACAACTTTATGACACAGGTACCATTGTTATCCCTACTTCGTGGGTGAGAAAATTGAGGTATAGAGAGATAAAGTTGAGATTAATGTGTCCAAGGTTACATAGTTTAAAAATTGCACAAATACTATTTGAACCTAGATAGCAGGTCTCTAGAGACAACACTCTTTTTTTTTTTTTTTAAGAAACCGTTTATTTATTTATTTATCCTCACCCGAGGATAATTTTTCCATTGATTTTTAGGGAGAGTAAAAGAAAGAGGGTAAGAGAAACACTGATGTGAGAGAAACACATCAATTGGTTGCCTCCTACATGAGCCCTGACCAGGGCCTAGGTTTGGGAGGAGCCTGCAACCCAAGAAGCCTGCAACCAAGGTATGTGCCCTTGACTGGAATCGAACTTGGGACCCTTTGGTCCAGAAGCCAATGCTCTATCCACTGAGCCAAACCAGCTAGGGCTAGAGAAAGCACTCTTAACCCACCTCTATGGACCTCTCTTGGGTTATCAATCTAGTACGTTGTCGATCCATATCAAATTCTAATCTAACGTTCTTAGAGGTTTCTATAATACTAGAGACTCAGTGCATGAAATTCGTGCACTAAGCGGGGGCCCCTCAGCCCAGCCTGCGCCCTCTCGCCGTCAGGGAGCCTCAGGGGAGGTCAGACTGCCACAGATGTGGGAGAGGCTCCTGCCACCGCTGCTGTGCTTGCCAGCTGTGAGCCTGGCTTCTGGCTGAGAGGCACACCCCCATGGGAGCCCACTGACCACCAGGGGGCAGCTCCTGCATTGAGCATCTGCCTTCTGGTGGTGAGTGTGCATCATAGCGACCGGTCATTCTGCCGTTTGGTCGATTTGCATATTAGCCTTTTATTATATAGGATAGTTCAGGCTTTGACCTCTACCCTGATCCCTACCTAGTCCATAGCCTGTTCTATTAGCAGCTCTGCCCCCACAAATGTGTCTGGAAAAAACAAGTTTGAGGACTGCCTTACTTAGCCTGTGGCAGAGGAGAAAGTGTGGAATAGGATCATAGCAGCGGTTCTCAACCTGTGGGTCGCGACCCCTTTGGGGGTCGAACGACCCTTTCACAGGGTTGCCTAAGACTATCGGAAAACACATATATAATTACATATTGTTTTGTGATTAATCACTATGCTTTAATTATGTTCAATTTGTAACAATGAAAATACATCCTGCATATCAGATATTTACGTGATGATTCATAACAGTAGCAAAATTACAGTTATGAAGTAGCAATGAAAATAATTTTTTTTTATTAAATATATTTTATTGATTTTTTACAGAGAGGAAGGGAGAGGGATAGAGAATTAGAAACATCGATGAGTAAGAAACATCGATCAGCTGCCTCTTGCACACTCCCCACTGGGGATGTGCCCGCAACCAAGGTACATGCCCTTGACCGGAATCGAACCTGGGACCCTTCAGTCTGCAGGCCGATGCTCTATCCACTGAGCCAAACCAGTCAGGGCCGAAAATAATTTTATGGTTGGGGGTCACCACAACATGAGGAACTATATTAAAGGGTAGCGGCATTAGGAAGGTTGAGAACCACTGGATTATAGGTAGAGGGGGACATCAGTCAAGCCCCTGTCTCTGCAGAGGTGTGACCTCCCTCTTCTGGTCTTTGGGTGGGTCTCCCCAGACAGGAAGGGAACAGTTGGTTTACTCAGCACACTGTGAAATTCGGGAGGTGCCTGAGGCCAAGTTAGGCAAATTCTGTTCAACAGAGATTGACTGAATCTCAACAATGGGCCAGGCGCTTTGCTGGGTTAGGATACATTAAGTCACATTCCTTAGAAGTGAAGATAAGCACTTCAATTGCTAGTTACCTACAGTGTGATAAGTGCCTCAAGAGCTAGAGGCCTGAGTGTATTGTTTAGAGCGAGAGGGCTCAACAGGAGAAAGGGGGGAAGGCAGGTAGGAATAAGGTGCTTTTCCATAAGGGTGCTGCTTTGGAGGAAACAATCCAGATTAGGGAAAAGAATAATAACTCAGTCTCAGTGAGGGTTTCTGGCAGAAGGGAAGCATCTTCAAGAGTAGAGTTCTTCAACTGTAGGTGAGGTCAAATGCCTTGTCTCTTTATCCAGAATGGTGGAGCAAGGAGGGAAGGTGGGCAAAAAGCAGTCAGAAAAAGTTCCAAGATCCATAACAGTGTGGAGGGAAAGGGTCCTGTGAAATGCTAATCACTGCTTTTTCTTGGCAGCTTTTCTGGAAATTGTGATGACAGCTGGTGGTGGGGGGAAAAAATCACTGAAATCACTAGTGACCACACAGTCATTTCCCTGCTTCTAGGTGGCTGGCTACCACCTGAGCCATTCCAGATGGCAGGCTACTGAGGACTTTTTCCCCCTCTTGCTCATTTAATAAAGTGAAGTGTGTGTGTGTGTGTGTGTGTGTGTATTCTGAAGGTAGGAGGGAGGGAGGAAGGAAGAGAGGAAGAGAAAGGTTCATTTTCCAAGAGCCATGAATAAGCAAGCCACATCCTCTACATTAACCAGACAGCTTCTTGCAGTATAAAACGCCATGGACAGGAGACTCAGCCAGCAGAGAGATCCAGTTTCTGCTTTCAGATCTGGTCCAACTTACTGTGAGCTTTGGAAATTCACAACCTATCTGGACATCCACTTTCTCATTTATGTTGTGAGAATCCTAAATTCTTGTCTCTCAATCTTGTGAAAAATGAAAGAAAGGAGTAAGAAATAAACATTTAAATGGCTCAGGAAATAGCACTTTGTAGAGATATATTTTATTGTCTTTAATAATTTCTCAGACTGCTCCAGAAAAGTAAAAAGGACGTAGCTGATACACTATTTTTCTACATGGATGCTGAGTGTTGCTCAGGGGGCCTCTCTTGAGTAACTTCCTCCTCTTAATTGGGACAGAAATTCTGGCCATTGACAAACAAAGACGGGGCAAGATAGACCTTAATTGCTCTACAACTTCTGGTTCTTGATAGACTCCACTTAAGCATTTGGTTTTATCTTCAAAGCTAAATCATTAATACATGGGCTAGTTTTAATGAAGAGCATACTAAAGAAGAAATATGTATAATGCAAAATGAAAGAAAAGGCAAGAACAAAAATCCACCGATGAACACAAGTGGCCAGAAAATCTGGAAACATAGGTGAACATCCATAACTGAAGGCTTATGAATATTACAATATCATATATTCTATGTTCAATAACATTACATGATATGGTCAATATAATGTCCCTCATTAGAAATGCTTAGTTAATGTGATGCATCAACCTACAGGGCATACAGTGCTACAGAGTTTCTATCAATTCCTGCAAATGAATCTGTGATGCTTTGCCTCATATAACTTAGCTTTAATTTTCATTTCCACTGAACAAACCTATATAGCCCAGAAGAAGTAATCAAGGGAGTTCAATCTGTAAAAAATAAGCTATTATGTATGTCTCCAGACTTTATGACTATCTTGTAGCTTTCACAGAGATGGACATAGAGAATAGATGCAATTAAAACATCAAAGAATCCAGAGAAAGATAGAGGGGGAAAGTAGTGTTATGGGTTCAATCAGTGAGATAGACCACCGACTCAGAATTTAAATTTAAGAGCCTTTATTAAGCTGGCCAGCTGACTACAGTGCGTCCCTTCAGTAAGGGGCTTCGCAGCCTGCAGTGCTGACCAATGGTACAGAAAAATCCTTTATTGCAAAATCCACATAATGTTTAAAAAACAACAACTACAAAGCATTTCATTAGCTGTTCCTTAGAAGTTCACAAGAACAAAGGGGAGGTAAACAGAGTCACACCTGGCTGGGTTGAATCATAATACATTGTTTTCTGAGACAACCTAGCAATTTTTCTCTGTCATAATCTCGACCCGACCCGGTAACCTTTCCATACCTCAGTCCCTCCCCCTAGCACATTCCGTAACCCTTTCATGCCTCAGTCCCTCACCCTAGCACAGTAGAAACACAAAAGTTGCAACATAGGAACAAAATTGGGTGGAGTGGAATATTCAAATCCAGGGCAGGAGAGAGGGGAAGGGAGGAGGAGGGAGGGAGAGGGAGGAAGAGAGAGAGATCCTCTGGAAAATAGTGCACCATATCAGGGGGAAAGGATAGTCAGGATGGAAAGGTATGTAAGAATAGAAAACACATTTTTAAGGAGAATTTTCTAAACTTCACAAACTGTTGAATGTAGTAGCCCTTATTGGCCAAAGCTGATGGAGGCAAGTATAATAACTTTTTCTGCAGAAAATTAGTAGAAAAAAAAATAATTTAAGAGCTAGAAAGAACTGCAAAGAGTATCTAATCCAACATCTAAGCTTTTTATTCCTTTTTAAAAATGTATTTTCCGAGTATAGTAACATACAATATGTTAGTTTCGGGTATACAGCATAATCTTTGACATTTATATAACTTACTCCAACGCTTAATTTTATAGATGAAGAAACTAAGGCACTGGGAGGTTCCAGAGATAGATAAAGGATTTGGGTGGCATTTTTGGAAAGTCAGGAGACTCTGAGAATCATTAAGAGCGAACACTGTCTTTGAATAGTTCTTAATATTTAAGTGAAACAGGTGATGGAAACTCCTCTGCTCTTAAGTGGGCCATGCTAGGCACCCTCTGTTAGCGATGCGCTACATAGGAACTCAAGCTCTATTCCTCCTAGCCTTGTTCCATTCCTGGGGTTAAATTACATCAGCGCTGGAATTCACAGAAAGAGATAATGGGAAGACCGAGTCTTGAGGAGGAAAGAGTGCCTGCTCTGAATCAGACTGACTTGGGTTTGTTCTGGCACTGGCTCTGCCAGTTACTAGCCACTGAGATCCCAGGCAGGTCATTTAATTCATGCATTTTTCAGTTTTCCAAAATGAAAATAATAACATATATTCCATGTAGTACCTGGGGGAATAAGTGAAAGAATACTTAGTGTAAAGCGCATAGCAATTCACCAAAGCAATACATATGGCCAAAATGAAAAAAGGAAATCATTCCTAACCAGAAATCAAGGAAATGGAAAGTAACCAGCAATGAGCTATCACTTTCACCTACCAAATCAAGATGAAAAGAAAATGAAACTAATAATGCTGGATGGTGTGGAAGCAGATGTCCTTATATATTGCTAAAAGGAGTGTAAATTGTAAATCGGTACATTCCCGGAGGTCAGTTTGGCAATGTGTTTTTAGAGCCTTAAAAAATGTTCACACTCTGATCCAGAGTTTTACTTCTAGATACTTAGCCTAAGAAAACAATCAAATGTGTGTGGGGGGGGAAGAGCTATCATAACTATCTGTCTATAAGTTTGTCCTTAATATGATAGGAAGAAATATAGTAAGTATGAGTTTTCATAACCTTCCTCTCGCTCACAAACATTTATAAATAAGAAAGTGGATAAATAAATTGCAATACAGTCCTTTTTCAAGTTGGGACTGAGCCATGGGCATCTCTTGGGACAACTGGAACAAGTGCCACAAAACTGTGGGCAAGAGAAAGTCCTACCGCAAGGAGTGAAAATATGAGCTTAGTTTTGGCCCTGCTAACAACACCCAGATAGGCCCCACTGTATACACATGCTAGTCTGCGTGCCAGTAGGCAGCAAGAAATACTGTGCCTTGAGGCTGAATGTGGACAACTTCTCCTGGGGCTTCAGTGTTGTACCTGCAAAACAAGAATTATTGATGTCTACATGCATCCAACCATGAACTGGTCCTCACCATGACCCTCGTAAAAAAACTGCATCATGCTCATTGCCAGCACGCTGTACCGACCAACAGTGGTACGAGTCCCACTAGGCAATGCCCCTGCACTGCAAGAAGGGGACCAAGCTGACTCCTGAAGAGACAGAGATTTTGATGATCAAAGAAAATTCAAAAGAAATATGATGAAAGGAAAAAGAATGCCCAAATCAGCAGTCTTCTAGAGGTGGACTTCCAGCAAGGCAAGTCTCTTGCATGCATCGCTCCAAAACCAGGTCACTGTTGCCAAGCGGATGGCTGCGTGCTAGAGGCAAGGAGCTGGGGTTTACCAAGGAAAATGAAGGCCTGGAAAGGCAAATAAATCCTCCTCCCTCCTATCTTAGCTCATGTAATAAAGGTGTTTATTCTTCTCTAAAAGTTGCATACAATCCTAAAATACTACTCAGCAATATGAAAGAATGAACTACTGGTACACCCAACATGTGTAGATCAAAACCATCCTATATAATAAAACCCTAATATGCAAATTGACCAAACGGTGAAAGGACTGGTCGCTATGACAGACACTGACCATCAGGGGGCAGACAGTCAACGCATTGAGCATCTGCCACCCGAGATGGAGGCAACCGGAAGCAGCAATCGGGGGGCAAGGCCAGCCAGCAGGCGGCACCAGGCCGCCAGCCAAGGCAGGTGCCAGTGGGCCCCCCCCATCACCCTGCCCGCTGGTCACCCCGCAGAGGGAGGCGATGTGGCAGTGGGGGATAGGGCTGGCCAGCGAGCGGCGCCAGGCTGCAAGCCAAGGCAGGTGCCAGCGGACCCCCCATCACCCTGCCCGCCGGTTGCCCCACAGATGGCCAGTTACCGGCCAGGTCTAGGAACCCTACCCTATATATTGGGAAGAGTCTCTTAGAGATAAAAATTAAAACCTGGCAAGGCTACTCTAACACTGAAAACACCGGATGATGCAGCGATGCCATGCATGGACTCTGGCTTGTACCTTTTGTGATCAGCCCTGATTCTGACCCTCATAACTGTGTGACAACGCCAATTACTTAACTTCTCTCTGCTTCAGTTTTTCCACCCATAAGATGGGGAAAATGGTACTACTGCCTCAGAAGGATCATGCTATGAACTGCTTTTTATAATCAGGGCAAAAAATATAGCTGCCCATACAACAGCAAGATGCCTTTTACCTGTATGAAAAGTATGGTCACTGGTACATGCAGCGTCCAGGATTGTGAGAGGGATGTCCGACTGCCTGTTTAGGCCCGACATCCACTGAGGGGTCCTGGATTGCTAGAGGATGCAAGCCGGGCTGAGAGTCTGCACCGCCCCCTCCGTGCATGAATTTCATGCACTGGGCCTCTAGTGTTGTCTATAAAAGAAGACACATACACTCAAGAGTAGTACACAGTAGCAATAAATGTTTAAGAAACAGGTTGGAAGAGATGATTTTTTTAAAGGACCAAATTATTAATAATTATGAAAAGATTTCCTTCTCCTGAATAATGTTAAAATGTGAGATTCTTTTGAGAAACTCCTTATGAAAATCCTGTGAATTTTTATTCTTCACAGTAGTTTTTTTCCTTCTCCATTAAAATGGTTAAGCTTTACTAGTAATAGCTACAAGAGTGGCAGAATCAGGTCTATAATGTCTGACTGCATCATTTTCAGGTGAGTGAAAATACTAAAAGTATATTAATATAGCAACAGGTGTGAGAGAAAGAAATAAAAAACTATCATTGGTTTCCCAGTGTGGTAGATTAGCATTTGGCTGCTACTCCATATAATCTTGCCAACATCACTCTCAAAGCAATTTCTCTTATAAAATATGGCACAATCACCACCCTATTTTGAACATGGGTATTTAATCTCAGAAAAAGTATTTAAAGCATTTGAAATATCTGACGAGACAAGTTGATTTTTTAATGGAGCCAGTTGACATTAAACTATGCTGTTTTCCACTAAGATTAATACCTTGGGGTGTACGAAAATCAGAAGAAAGTCCTTGAAGGGGTTTCATAGCCTAAAAAAATAAACATGCCCAGCCAGTGTGGCTCAGTGATTGAATATTGACCCAGGAACCAAGAAGTCCTCCGTTAGATTCCTGGTCAGGGCACATGCCCAGGTTGTGGGCTCAATCCCCAGGAGGGGGCATGCAGGAGAGAGCTGATCCATGTGTCTCTTTCACCGATGTTTCTGTCTACCCCTCTCCCTTCCTCTCTCTTTAAAATCAATAAAAAACATATTAAAAAAAAAACCCTAAACATGACAGAATGCCAATCAACTCTCAAGAAAAAGTTTTGCAAAACACACAAAGCTATTTTCTTTTCTTTCTTTTTTAAAGAATAGTTTATTGATTTTTTTTTTAAATCCTCACCCAAGGATATTTTTCCATTGCTTTTTAGAGAGAATGGAAGAGAGAGGGAAAGACAAAGAGAAACATCAACGTGAGAGAAACACATTGTTAGGTTGCCTCCTGCACTTGCCCTGACCAGGGCCCTGGCTGGGGAAGAGCCTGCAACTGAGGTACATGCCCTTGACCGCAACCAAACCTGGGACCTTTTAGTCTGCAGGTTGATGCTCTATTCACTGAGTCAAAATGATTAGGACCACACAAAGCTATTTTAAAATTCCTTTTTATATAACCAAACAGTTCCAAAGTCATTGGCTGCCATCTTCAAAATCTGAATGCAGACCACTGGTGGTGTTGCCAGATTTAGGTAATACAAATACAGGATGTTCAATAAAATGTGAGTCTCAGATAAACAATGAATAGTTTTTAGTATAAGTATACCCCCCAAATATTGCATATCTTTAGTATGAGCATGTCCTATGAAATATTTGAGACATATTTATACTAAAAAACTATTTATTGTTTACCTGAAAATCAAATTTAACTAGGTATCCTGTACTTAGGGGAGAATTACTTGGTCTGCTTTGTAGAACAAGAGACCCCCACCTGTCTTAAGGGTTACTACACGGAATGAAAGGTTAGCAATGGTCATGATAAGAGAAGAATTGAACCTTTCTTCTGCTCCATGGGTTTCTACTCTCTCTTTCACACCGAAAAATACTTTGAAAAACATTTAAATGTGTTTCCATTTATTTAGAGTTGTAATGGATTAGTTGTACTAAATAAAGAGGATACTTCAATAGGATCTCTAGGGTTTGTTTGTATAGGGCCTAAGAGCCCAGGACTAGCCTAGAGAACTTGTTTCTCTTGCTAGGTTTGCTAATCTTAGTGAGGTATGAACAGACCTGATTTTGTAAAGCAGTTGGAGGACTTCAAATTTGCTTCATGAAAACGTATTTTTTTTTTTCTAATGAAGTTCATCCCCCACCTCTTTCACTAAGGGATTATCCCCATGGTTCTGTTTGATAGGACTCATCATACTACTGGTATGTCAGATCGCCAAGGTGGAAGCCTGCTTCTAATGGAGGCTGGAGTATTCGTGCTCCAGAGGTAGGTTCAAAACAGCAATACTGCTCTGAGTCTGCGTTAAGCACTCATGGAGAGAGCATTCCTTTCAGCATCAGCTGATGTTCTGCAGCGTGGGATTCTATTACCTTCATTTGAGCTGCCTGGTTATTCTAGCAATCAGATCTTTCTGTCTCCTTCCTGTTACCAGCCCTTGACACCAGCTATCATGTGCTCTCTTTGCTCTGACTCCCAGGTACACAATTCTTCTTTCATTTTCTTTAAACTCAAATGTTGGAATATTGGGATTTCTAGGACAGGTACATGGCTATGACAAAGGTGGGGAATAATGTGAAACCAGGACTGTCTGATAAAATCTAGGGCAAGTAGTCCCACTAATATATCAACACCTGTCCTCTGACAGTTACCTACAACTGCAAGGATAGGAGTCAGAAATTCTACTCATCATGGCTTTTGTCACAGCTCTGCAGTTAACCTTGGGCAAATTACTGCTTCTATCTCTGCTCTGTGTCAGTTTCTGGTCCTCTTACTTGAAGCCCCTAGAACAATAATGAAAAAGAACAAAGCACCCTAACCGGTTTGGCTCAGTGGATAGAGCGCCGGCCTGCTGGACTGAAAGGTCCCAGGTTCGATTCCTGTCAAGGGCATGTACCTTGGTTGCGGGCACATCCCCAGTAGGGGCTGTGCAGGAGGCAGCTGATTGATGTTTCTAACTCTCTCTCCCTTCCTCTCTGTAAAAAATCAATAATATATATATATTTTAAAAAAGAACAAAGGAAAAAGGAACTCATTTTCACTTATTATGCCTACCCTTAAAATTTAAGTTTGAATCCTAGTATTTGTAATATGGCATATTGGACTTCTCTGTCCCTTTACCAGGAAGCGGGGGGAAAGTTATGGAAAACAAAGGCCTTAAAAGAAATTACTGCCCTAGCCAGTTTGGCTCAGTGGATAGAGCGTCAGTCTGCAGACTGACGGGTCGATTGTGGTCAAGGACACATGCCTGGGTTGCAGGGTCAGTCCCCAGTGTGGGCCGTGTAAGAGGCAGCCAATTGATGGTTCTCTCTCATCATTAATATGTCTCTTTCTCCCTCTCCATTCCTCTCCGAAATCAATAAAAATATATTTAAAAAAAGAGTGATTTACTCCATCAGACAGTAAGAATAACACTTTCTGTAAAATAGTGACTTTTTCCTCTCCTCTTTAATTCCTTTGATTCTGTCACCTTCCATTCCACCTATTGATATCCTTTTACATTGAGATGAGACAGTAATGAATCACTTTGGCAAAAGTACATAGATGTTTCCTGATATAGAATTCCTAAAACTGTGGCTCCCACATCATAGTTACTGTCTGTTCGGGGCAAGAAAAATATAAATCCCTCTTGAATGTTTGAATTGTGCCTGTTTGCCTAAAGAATTTTGTCTTTTTTTTTTGGCCTGCCCTAATTCCTGATGTCAGGTCCCTAGCGTATCTGTGCTATGTCTCATTCTCAGTGAATGTATATTTTATACAGTGTGATCACACTTTGAACTAAAATAGACCATATCTAGAAATCTGAGGGCACAGCTTCCCAGGACTAAAGAATATAAGCAGTTTGAATTGCTTTTTGTCTCTGGCTTCTTCTTGAGTCAGTTCACAATATAGAGATGTTACCATTTAGGTGGCGTTGTTTTTCAAGTCACCAGATGCCAAAGGCTAGCCTCTATACTGGAGACTATTCCCTAGAAAATGCAGAATATCTGAAAATGAAAGGGTCCTCCATGCTTACCTTAAGTTTCTCTTCAGCTTCAGTATTATTAGTTTATTGGGGACAAGATGACTTTTGGCTCAGTCCTGTGCATAAGCAGGCCATAAGTCAATTTTATAGCTTCTCCTACACTTTTTAAATGTTTATTAATCTTGATTCATATGCAAATCAGGGAAGCTGGAAGTGGAAGATTTTCATCCTCTGTTATTTAAGATATGTGGCTAAAACTCCAACGCAAATTGCTCTCATAAAATCACACCCTGTATAAAAAAAAAAATCACAACCTGTAAGACGTGATTTGACCAAGTTGGCAGGCCTTAATGTCTTAGGTCTCTTTTCTGCACCCCACCCTTAACCTAGGGTTGGCCAGAGGTTAAAAACTATTCTCTTTGCTAGGCTTAATTGAGTGAGAACTAATTCTGATGTAAATTCTTGCTGTCAGGAATTTCAAAAGCAAACAGAAATAGAGCCAAGGGTGGAGAAACTGAGGCCACCTGACTGTTGGCAAGCTTCTAAGATTTCCAATCCTCTTGCCTACTCTACTGGTCTGGTTCAGCCTGAGCCCTCACTTATTTATTTTTTGGATTTGAAGTCAAGGCAACATCAGTGCTAAGTCAATTCCAGCATGCTAGCTCCCAAATACTGTAACCTTTAAAAACTTGGGATTCCACAAGAAATGTAGCAGCATTCCAGAGACCCACGCATCAGACACAGACATATGCATTCTTGCCTGCAGCAAGGGGGTGTTGGCTTTGCTCCCGAACTCACTTTCTACAAGATTCTAGTGACTAACCCTTCTTAAGAGGGCAGAGCCAAACAGGTTCATCTTAATTTAAAGATCACCAGCAAAGGGCCTGGCTTTAGTCATGGAGTTGCCAGTCACTTGGGATTGGTAAATAATCTCGGGGTAGTGGTTGTGAAAAAGGAAGCAGAAGTACTGAAATAAAAAGGGAGGGGCGAAGGGGCTAGAAAGGAAGTAAGACAGGTGGAAACCTATGACTTTTTCAACTTCCTGATGGAAAGATACCAGAAGAAATAAAACTTTTCCAACTCTGAGAACCTTTCTTTGGCCATATGTGGATGTATATGGCAACTTCAAATATATATGTATATGCATAACAGATATATACACACACGTATCACCTGCTATATCATATATAGTTGCTATTCATCTGTATAGGATACATTTTATTTATTTATTTACCTATTTATTAAAGATTTTTAAATTAATTTTTAGAGAGAGGAAGGAAGAGGGGGAGAAAAAGAGAAACAGTGATGTGAGAGCATAACATGATCCGCTGCCTCCTGCATGATCAAGCCCAAAACCCGGGTAGCTAGCTGCCTTGACTTGGAATAAACTGGCAACCCTTCAGTGCACAGGACATGTCCAACCAACTGAACCACACCAGCCAGGGCTAAAGCATATGGAATTAATCTACTTGCTTTTCATGAAGAACACAGGATAGGTAGGCAACATTCCATCTACTCTCCACATTTCCAACGGTCATCCCAACAGCCATTTAAAGTTACAGAGAAGGAAGCAGAAGGTTGGGATCTTGGGGCATCAGCTTCCTATGGATTGCTCTCCAACTTTTTGTGTTCCTGGTTTTTGGAACCTCTTTACCATCTTCCGCATGTAAGATTCATATTAGTGGAATTATAGTTTTGATTTCCAGGCTTGACATTGACATTGAAGGCCACACTTTCTAAGTCAGGGAGGCTAAGTAGTAACAGCAATGTTTTATTTTTGATCTAATGTGGTGGGTTTTATAACAGTTTTCCAAACTCTTCCACATCTTTCTTTTCCCCTTTCAATGTTTTACAGCTAGTGTGTCTTTCCCTTCTGCCTGAATATATATAGATATATTTTATTTTATTTTATTTATTTTTTTAAAATATATTTTATTGATTCTTCACAGAGAAGAAGGGAGAGAGATAGAGAGTTAGAAACATCGATGAGAGAGAAACATCGATCAGCTACCTCCTGCACACTCCCACTGGGGATGTGCCCGCAACCCAGGTACATGCCCTCGACCGGAATCGAACCTGGGATCCTTCAGTCCGCAGGCCGACGCTCTATTCACTGAGCCAAACCGGTTTCAGCTAGATATATTTTATTGATTTGAGAGAGAAGGAGAGAGGAAGAGAGAGAGAGAGAGAGAGAGAGAGAGAGAGAGAGAGAGAGAGAGAGAAACATCTATTTGTTGTTCGACTTATTTATGCATTCATTGGTTGATTCTTGTATGTGCACTGACCGGAGACTGAACCCAAAACCTTGGTGTATCAGGACGATACTCTTAACCAACTGAGCAACTGGCCAGGGCTTGCCCGAATATTTTGGCTTCCTAACCCAACTCCTTTATATTCTCTTTGCTTTGAAACATTTCTTTCAATGATTTACATTTGCTTTTCCAGTATATATCCTTTACACCAACTCACTATCTACAGCTTGCTATGAAGAGCACTCTAATATTGAGAACATTATAGTTTTTTGTGAGAAGCCCCCAAACCACAGGTAAAATAATACCTTTCTTGTAAAAAAAAAAAATAGCATTATGCACCTTACTTGCTTTACCAATGGGGAAACGGAAGCAGAGAAATTAATAAGATTTGATCTAGGTCATAGACAAGTCACTGATATTATTCAAACTATGAGATCAGATTCTCAGACTAGTGCCCGAAAGCTAAAGACAAAAAGGGCCTAAGATGAGGATTATCTTGATTCCTTTTTTCCTTTTTTAACTTTTTATTAAAGTATACAACTTGCATAGATTTTTCATTTGCAGATTTTCAAGGGCTTCTAAATAGAGATGCCTAGAAATCTGTTATTAGTAGGACTTACAACTTTTTGACACATTACTGATTTTCCCACTCCTTCTGAAATACCATGGAGGGAAATGAATTTCTTTTTTTTTTTAAATCAAAGGCTGTTTATTGGACCTAATATTATCATATTATACTATCGGGTATCCACCATAATTTTATTTTATATTTGAAACATCGTTATTGAAATATAATTCATATACCCTAAAATTCACCCATGTAATGGTTTGGGGCAAATTCAAAGAGCTATGCAACAACCACCCCAATCTAAGTATAGAACATGTTCAACTCTCATTCTTTTTTTGGGGGAGGGGGTTCAATTATAGTTGATAGTCAATATTATTTTATATTAGTCTCAGGTGTATAGCATAGTGGTTATGCAATCATATACTTTACAAAGTGTTTTCCCTGATATTTCCGCACTCACCTGGCACCATATATAGTTATTACAATATTATTGACTATATTCCCTATGCAGTACTTTACATCCCCATCACTATTTTGTAACTACCTATTTGTACTTTTTAATCCTTTCACCTTTTCCACCCAGTTCTCCAACCCCCCGCCCCTCTCTAAGGGAAGTGAATTTCCAAAAGTACATATGTCCTTCATTTCAGTTATTCCAGAGAAGCCTGCCTTGAGCATATGTGAGATTGTTAGCTAGTCTTTTAAAAAATATATTATTATAGGAACTATATGCAACCTTCAATTCTTCTATATCAGTGGTCGGCAAACTCATTAGTCAACAGAGCCAAATATCAACAGTACAGTGATTTAAATTTCTTTTGAGAGCCAAATTTTTTAAACTTAAACTATATAGGTAGGTACACTGTTATTAACTTAATTAGGGTACTCCTAAGGCTTAGGAAGAGCCACACTCAAGGGGCCAAAGAGCCGCATGTGGCTTGCGAGCCGCAGTTTGCCGACCACTGCCTATATCAAGTTGTAGGTAGTAAGTCTGGGTTTACTCTTGACTTGCTGCATTAGAACCTTCTGAGTCATGGGACTAGAGATTGGGACAATTAAGTCCTCCCCCCTCTCCCCGCCACTTTTCCTCAATAGGGTCACAAGCACTGCTGCAATGAAGCCTATGGCCCTACTATTTCTTTTGGTTTTGGTTTTGTTTTAAAAATCATTTTCTGTGTGTGTTTTGTTTTGTTTTTTATAAAAAATGGTGGCCTCTAGTCAGGTTCACAGAGTAAGGCTTTCTTGTGAGGCACACATCTTGTATAGAAAGGAAAAGCTACAGGCTGGATAAAATACTCTCTCTTGGTCAAGTGGTTAGTTGGGTCAATAACAACTGAGTTGTACTTTGTGCAAGGCTGAGTACTGACAGTTACAAAAATAATTAGAAGCCACGCTCTTGCTAGTAGTACCTCTTGAAAAGATATCCATATAAAAACAAATTTAAAATGTAACTACAGAACACATTTACATAAGTCAGCAAAAGCCAGTACTTGGGAGCTGATGATATTTTTTCTGTACTAAGGCTTTGAAATCCAGTATGCTTTTTACGTTGACCACGCATCCCAATTCTGACGAGCCACATTTTGGATGCCCAGTAGCCCCATATGACTAAGTGGGTTAGAGCTGGATGGAGTTAGTCAATGAGGACTTTCTGGAAAAGGTGAGTTTTAAAGGAAGGGAGGAAGGAGCAAGAGGTCTTTCCAGCAATAATGCATGAGCATAGTAGGGAAGAGAGAATAAGCCAGCTGTAAGGGCCAAATAGTAAACAGGTTAGCTTGCTAAAACTGGAGAATATATATTAAAGGATAGGAAGAAACAAGTCTGAGAAAATGGTAAGGACAATTCACAGACAGCCTTACATGGTGATAAGCTGAATTTTCTTTAGCTGACCAAAGAGAGACTTACGGGTTCCTGCATAATGAAAATAACTTTTTAAGAAGCTGAGATACAGATATATTAGAATAAATCAAAATGGGAGACTTAGAAAAATAGGGAAATTGCTGCAAAATTTTCTAGGAGATGAGAGAAAGAGATAGAGATAGAGATAGAGAGACAGACAGACAGACAGACTGGGTCCTACTGCCAGCTCTACCATGTATTAGCTATGACCTTGGGTAAGTCACTGAATTTCTGTGTGCCTGTTTTCTCATCTGTAAAATGGGGATAATGCTATCAACCTAACACAGTTGTTGAAAGGAGTAAATCAATCCTATCTAATAAAAGAGAAAAATGGTAATTGGCGTACGACGATACCCTTTTCATTGGCTAATCAGGGCTATATGCAAATTAACTGCCAACTAAGATTGGCAGTTAACTGCCAACAAGATGGCGGCTAATTTGCATATGTAGGCACAATGCAGGGAGGCGAAAGGGAAAGCAGGAAGAAGCCCCCTGCCACTGACAGTGACTGGAAACCCAGGGGGGAGCTAAGAGCTGCCCCCCAGCCATGATCGGAGAATCAGGTGCCTTTTCCGCCCGGGCCAGTGATAGCAGGAAGTAGGGGTGGAGCCAGCGATGGGAGCTGGGCACGGTCGAAGCTGGCAGTCCCAGGAGCTAGGGGTCCCTTGCCTGGGCCTAAAGCGGAGCCCAGAGCCCACGATTGCGGGGCCGCTTCAGCTGCGGGTCCCCGCTGCCTGGGCCAGATGCCTCAGCTGGGCGGAGCCTGCAACCGCGGGGAGCTGGGGGTCCCCTGCCCAGGCCTGACACCTCTGCCAGAGGCCTCAGGCCTGGTCAAGGGGCCAATCCGGTGATTGGTGATCGGAGGGTGATGAGGGTCAACTCCTCTGGCCGAGGCGTCAATCCTGGGTGGGGGGCGGAGCCGGGGATTGGGGGGATATGATGGTCCCCTTGCCCAGGCCTGAAGCCTGGGTCAGAGGCGTCAGGCTTGGGTGGGGGGTGGAGCAAGCGATCAGAGGGAGATGGGGGTCCCCTGCCCAGGCATGATTCCTGAGCCAGAGGCCTCAGGCTTGGGCGGGGGCCAGAGCCAGTGATCAGGGGGAGATGGGGGTCCCCTGTCCAAGCCTGACACCTCTGGCGGAGGCGTCAGGCCTGGGCAAGGGGCCGATCCTGCGATTGGGGGGTGATGGGGGTCAACACCTGAGGGCTCCCAGTATGTGAGAGGGGGCAGGCTGGGCCGAGGGACACTCCCTCCCCCCCCCCACACACACACCCAGTGCACGAATTTCGTGCACCGGGCCCCTAGTTAATACATAAAAAGTGTTTAGTAAGCACTCACTACATTATTATTCCATTTTTAGCTAAGTAGATTACTAATCTATTAGTATTTCTAGGACCCAGAAGTGATCACAGATATGCACCCATGTGAAAAAGGCCCCCTCTCACGTGTTAGTTTGAAAGGATTGAAGGCTTTCAGTCTGTCTTAAAAGCTATGTAGGATGCAGAGGGTAGGAGGGCAAGCCCAGTGTCCAAGACTGTGCTGTCTGATGCAACAGCCACCAGTCACACGGGGCTACTGGGCGTCCAGAATGTGGCTCATCAGCATTGAGATGCACTGCCGATGTACAACGCACACGGGATTTCAAAGCCTCCGTACAGGAAAAATATCATTCATGTTTTTATATTGATTACATGTTGAAATGTATCAATTTCACCTGTTTCCTTTTTCCTTTTTATACATTTTTGATGTGGCTAATAGAAAATTTGAAGCTAGTTGGCTCACATGATATTTATTTTGTACAGTACTGGTCCAGTACAACTTTCATTACTGAGATTTGGAAATTAAGGGGTCTACATGAGAAGGGCCTATAAAAGCATAGGGGCTTATGGATGAATCTTGTCCTTAACACGTTAAAATATTTAAAAGTGTATACATATAATTAATATATATTTATACTATATATATATGTATGTGTATATATATATATATATATATATATATATATATTCCTTAACTTGCTAGGTAGCTACAGAACTGAGGGAGCCATAGCTAATTTACCTTTCAAGAGGCCACAATTGGGAAAGGGATTAAAAAAAAAAAAAATTTTTTTTTTTTTTACTTTTTTAAAAAAGCAAGAACAAAGATGAAAATGGAGAAAGGTAAAACATACCTTATTTTGAACACTAAATCACGGAAACAAACATCTAACTTTTTGAAATCACTCCCTCAAAGGTCCAAATCACCCTGGCTTCAGTAACGTGGACTTAGGAGAAGTTTTCTGACACCATTTTTCACAGCATCCCTGCAAGTCGCTACTTAAAACAGGACCGGCTTCCCGCTGGCCCGGGGGCAAAACTCCCGCTCTGAATTATTTCCCCACTGACCCTGACTGCACTGACCGACGAGGCAGGCTTCCATCTCCGACGGCCGCCGGGGCGCAGGGGGGCGGCCGGGGCGGCGGTCACACCTCGCCCTGCCGGTCGCGTCCTCCCGGCTCCTCCAGCGGGCGGTCCGGGGCCCCGGCGCCGCTGACAGGTGCGCCGCTGCCGGCAGCCTCCCGCCCGCGCCCGCGCCCGCCCTCCCCCCGCCCCCCGCGCCGCCCCGCCCCCTGCCCGGCGCACGCGCACACCGGCGGGGACGCGCCTGGCCCGCGGGGCCGCGCACGCAGCGGCCGCCGCTGCCACCGCCTCCCTCCCTCGCTCCCTCCCTCCCTCCCTCCCTCCCTCCAGGCTCTCCTCCCCTGCCCTCCCCTCCGCCCCCTTCCCCGTAGGCAGTCCGCCCGCCCGCATAGACTCCCTCCCGGCCCCTGGCGTTCGGGCCGGGTCTCTCGCCAGCCCCCAGGACCCCCGGCGGCTCTCCTCCGGCGGTCGCCCGCGCTCGGTGGATGTGGCTGGCAGCCGCCGCCCCCTCCCTCGCTCGCCGCCTGCTCTTCCTCGGCCCTCCGCCTCCTCCCCTCCTCCTTCTCCTTCTCAGCCGCTCCTCTCGCCGCCGCCGCCGCCGCCTCCACAGCCTGGGCCTCGCCGCGATGCCGGAGAAGAGGCCCTTCGAGAGGCTGCCCGCCGATGTCTCCCCCATCAACTACAGCCTCTGCCTCAAGCCCGACCTGCTGGACTTCACCTTCGAGGGCAAGCTGGAGGCCGCCGCCCAGGTACGGCGACCCGCGGACGCCGGGGGCGAGCTGCCGGGCCAGCAGTTAGTTAGGCCGCGCCCGCGGGCTGGGCTGGGGGCCGGGCTGGCGGACGGGCCTGGGCGCCGCGGGCCGGGGACCCGAGAGGCTGGGTCCCGGGCGGGCGCGCCCCTCTGGGGCGGCGGCGGGGCGCGGGGGGTCCGGGGTGCCCGGCCCTGCCCTGCCCTGCCGGGCTGGGGTCCAGGCCGCGCTGCGGGGAGGCTGCGGGAGCCGGCGGGCCCGGCCCGGCTGCCCCTCCGGGGCCCGCACCCCTGTGCGGGGCATCCCCGCCGATCCCCGGCCCCTCCGGGCGTGGAGGCGCTCCGGGAGCGGCCGGCGGGTGTGGGGAGCGGCCGGCGGGGCTCCCATCGTGCGCGCTCTGCCCCGACCTCCTGACTCAGTTCTTTTCTGTGGCTCTGCCCACGCCCCACGGGGGACACTGGGGCCGGGGCGGCCATCGGGGACTCCCCCGGCCGCCGCGCGTTGGCGAGGAGGGGAGATTCTAGAAGCGGGGAGAGGGCGAGAAGGAGAATGTTAATCCCGGGCAGCCAGGCTGAGTTCTCCCCGCCTGCTCCGGCCCAGGGGCTGGGTTTCCGAGATGGTCCGCCCCTCCCCCCTCCCCTTCGCCTCAAGTGACAGTGCAGCGGCGCCGGTTCTCCCCGAACCCCTAGAGAAGCTGCAGGAGGACCCCGTTTCCGGTGGTCCTCCGGTCTTGCTGGCTGTGCAGCCCTCCAAGCAGGTGGATTTATGGCTACAGCGATGGCTGTGCAGCAGCCCCGGCCCCTGAAAGAAGCTATCGGTTTAGCCTTCCACTGGGGAAAATATTCCATTACTCTTGGTTGCAGTTTTTGGTGAATCATGCTCCCCCCATCCCCCCCACACACACCCTCTGCAGCATTATCGGAAGTATTGTTTGATTTTGGAGACCATTCATGTTGATGCCCTACAAAGGTCCTGAACCGGAGACATTGTGATGCCTTATTACGTGATGCATTATGTGAAGTCTGTAATGCAACATGGGAACTGTAGCAGTTTTCTTTGAAAAGAATGAGGGCCAAAATAGTTTGTTTCTGTTTTTTCTTCCCACTGCAGTCAGGAGGAAAGATCCGTAGGCCTCAGCCTTAAAGAACAGGGCGTGGATATAGCGGCGAAATGAAAGAGATGTAGAGGAGTGTTTGAATGAGTTGAAAGGGGGCAGCTGTCTTTGGAAGCCGAGTCCGCCGCAGATTAAAAATATGCCTAAAAGTGTACAATTAAAAAGTGTACTGTCACATTTGGGGCACTTGTGTGAAAGCACGAGGACTCTAGGGTCTGGCTGCCTCAAAAAGCAAAACTTAACCCTGTGAAAGTCAGGTGATTTCGAATTTTTCCATTCAGAGTATGAATCAGAATGAATGCATCTTGGGTTTAAATTGGGATTTGAAAGGGTTATTTGGAAAACGATGTTTGTTTAAACCAAGTGACTAGAGTGTTTGATATATATTGGCAGGGGGCAGATGGGAGGGATTGTAAACAGTAGCGTGTCTTGTGACTTGGCAAAGGAAGGACCTAGTGATGAATGAGTTCGCATTATGTGAAAAGACTAACATTTAAAAACATTATTTGTTTTTTTTACCACATTAGCTGGCATAATAGGTTCATAATTCTGAGAGGAATGTATATTAGGGGAAATTTTCAGAAAAAAATTGTCAAGAAAGATTTTAAATTATTGTTTTGTTAGGAAGTGACAGTTTTACTTAAGTATTAGTATAGAACAACAAGCAGTGATGTACTTCTTATTCCTCTTCTATTTTTCGAAAAAGATGAGAAATACTTAAAAGATTGGTTTGGGTCATTAAGGGAGCACATAGTAATGTGTTAGATATTAGCAGGGACTTGTCAATTTGATACAAGGAAATATGTGAATTTTTTTGGTAACATGAACTTTTCTTTTTTTTTTTTAATATATATTTATTGATTTTTTACAGAGAGGAAGGGAGAGGGATAGAGAGCTAGAAACATCGATGAGAGAGAAACATCGATCAGTTGCCTCCTGCACACTCCCCACTGGGGATGTGCCCGCAACCAAGGTACATGCCCTTGACGGGAATCAAACCCTGGACCCTTCAGTCCGCAGGCCGACGCTCTATCCACTGAGCCAAACCGGTCAGGCGTAACATGAACTTTTCAAATTGTTTCTTTTCAGAAATCCTTTTCAGGCTAGGTGCAACACATGAAAGATGGCATTTCAATATATAGTGAATTCTAACAGGTGTTTATTAAAGGACAGTTGGACTCCTTAATTGTATGAATTGCCACCTTTGGAAGTGTAAAGAGGAATTAACATTAGTAAAAAGTTACATTAGTAGTAAAAAGCAGATGTTAATGTTTTTTGAAATTCATGGATTGGAGCAATAAATTGTGGCATTAGGTAGTATCTTATAGTGGAAAATTTAAAATGTGGACAAAATTACATCTCTAGAAACCAGATTTATAACTGGTATTGGGTCAGTTTCCTAATAGTTGGAATCACATTACACAAAGTATGCAAGTTGCTTGGTTGCTTTAGTTACAGAATTTTATGATAAGCCCAGAGTATTTGTACAGGTTACATATTAGAAACTTAGTGGATTTTTAACCTGGCCTGGGGTGTGGACTCTTGGGGAAGGTGAAGAAATTGTCAGTGTGGATAATTTAAAAAGTGGTTGTCTTGTACACAAGTGAGTGTGGTCTAATTCAGCAGGTTTTGAAAAGGTGTTTATCATGGGCCTAGAGCAGCTATTTTCAACCTGGGCCACAAGAATCTTGAAAACATGCAATACCTGACTATTTAGTTGTGGCACTGACCTCTTTTTCTATAGACTGTCAAATAATGACAACAACCACAACAACAATAGTTGTCCAGTTGAATCAATCAAAAGAATTCTTTTTTTTTGGTCAGATTATAAAAATAAAATATTTTTTTTGGTGTGCTGCAGAATTTTAGTAATTAGCTTATGTGTGCCACGAGATGAAAAAGATTGAAAATCACTGACCTGGAGAAATGGAACATTCCCTTTCTCGTCCCTTTAGGATATTTGAGAGCAATGGATTTTTGTAACTATTTCAAATTCTGATTTTCTTGCTTTGTGGGATAATTAAGAAATAGGTTACAAGTTTATGTGAGTGGCTACAATTCTTTGTTATAATTGTATTTATGCAATGATTGTTTTTTTTTTCTTATGGAAATGTTTTACCTGTGCCAGGGAAATTACCATCATCCTTCAAGGCCAGAAGTCAGGATACACTAGACAATCCCTGGCCTGTGCCAACAAAATATTCATGTTTGTGATGACTAAATTGGCACTTACAGGAGTTACAGATATAGTAGTTTGTTTGGAACACTGAAAGTTGGCACATAAATGGATGTTGTTGTCATCCCTGTGTTATGGAATTTTCTGCCCCAATTTAGCATTTGCAGTAATTTTGGTTATTTTTTATTACTTAAAAAAATGATAAAATTAATAATTTGTCCAGCATTGTGCTAGAACACTAAATGTTCTTAAGAAATTAAATTTGAAAGATTGATGATAAAGAATTGAATTTGTTCAGATTTTTTTCTATTATGTTTTTTGAAATGTATCTATGAAGAAACACCTAAGAAATTTTTATATGTGAAGCTTTATCTAATATCATCTGGCAGTGAATTCTGCAGTGAATTTTTTAGATAAATGAAGTGTACCCATTGAGGCATTTAGAATTTTAAAAATATTTACTGATTAGATGAAAATATTTCTAAAATGTATTATTTTTTAAAAATTCTATACTTCCTCATAATCTAGGTTTGTTTCTTTTCTTTTTTAAAATACTGGACATCATTCTGAACATCTGTCATTGATACTTATAGCCATAGATTACTCAAAACCATGTACTATGATACTATGTATTAGTTTCATATCTGTTCTTTCAAGGTTTTTTTTTGTTTGTTTTCTTACTCTGAGGCTATTATTTTTGATGCTTATTGTGCCTTGTTGCTGCCTGTTGTGAAATTTCTTGCCTCTTTTATTTTACTGAACTTGATCTGAAGCGGTCTAAGTAACCAGGTAAACAGGCTTGTTTGAATTTAAGAAGATATTTCTAAGTAAGGGTTTGATAGATTCTCCTTTGAGTGAAAGGTACAAGCTGTGTTGTATGGACTTTGTATTAACTATTCTGGCTTTCCATAGAGGCTTTTTTTTTTTTTTTTTAACTTCCTGGTTCTGGATAATTGATACTGCCAATACAACCTGGATAAATGTGGTTTTAAGTAGTAAATTGAAACTTAAGAAACTTCTCTGAACTTTGCTACATAGTAAATGAGCCTGCGCTTATTG
This sequence comes from Myotis daubentonii, assembly GCF_963259705.1. Lineage (NCBI taxonomy): Eukaryota > Metazoa > Chordata > Mammalia > Chiroptera > Vespertilionidae > Myotis > Myotis daubentonii. The sequence goes on along the minus strand of NC_081855.1, from coordinate 48,021,913 downwards.
TAAAATTAAGTCTTATTCTAATCTGTATGTGAGTCAGTGGCAAAGTACTGAGTCTTCTAATAGCTGTTTTGTTGTTAACTGAGATTAGTTCTCTAGATCTTGGAGATTTCATGTTGAACACCATACATGCATATAGTTCTCAGTTTATTTGGCCACTTTGTAATCACTTTAAATTTTTATTTTAAATTAGGACATATTTTAGAAATATGGAAATGTAACCCACCACCTAGATTTAGCAGTTATTTTTTAAAAAATATATATATTTTATTGGTTTTTTACAGAGAGGAAGGGAGAGGGATAGAGAGCTAGAAACATCGATGAGAGAGAAACATCGATCAGCTGCCTCCTGCACACTCCCTACTGGGGATTGTCCCCACAACCAAGGTACACATGCCCTTGGCCGGAATCGAACCTGGGACCCTTGAGTTCGCAGGCCAACGCTCTATCCACTGAGCCAAACCGGTTAGGGCAATTTAGCAGTTATTAATATTTGGCCCCATTTGCTTCAGATTGTGCATGATTTTGAAGGAGGGGGGAATAAAATGTCACAGATGCCACTAAAGCCCATTTCCATCTCTTCCACTCATACCCAGAGGTAACTTCTTTCTTCAGGTAGGTGAGTATTTCCCTATGTATAATTTAAAAGTGTTATTGTGTATGTAAGTAGCCACAGACAATAAATAGCAATGTTTTGTGTGTTTAACATTTTACATTAATGGTACTTATTATGACTTTCTGCAACTTGCTCTATCAATGTCTTTTTTATTAGAAAACTTGGCTCAACTTGTGCTTACTAATTATTTGCTCCTTATTGTCTTTAGAAATTATAGCCCTGTCCCACAAAGACAACAATTATTACAAAATTTTAATGATGAAATTGCTTGTTGTGCAAAGTGACTCAGGCTTCAGATTGACTGGTATTTGGAATTGTCACACTGAAGATTTCCTTTTACTAAAATCTCAGGATTTGGGCAACCAGAAAAAACTCTTGAGTCTTACTATAGCACATGTAAGGTATATTTCTGAATGATTGTAGTCAAGACTCATTCAGGGGGAAAAAATGTCTCAAATTGCTGTCTTCCTAGTTTATAGGACACTTCCATTGTAAAATTCTTACAAATTGTCAAGCTGCCTCTTCAGTAGAGCCGTTCCTTAGCTTTGGTTCAGTTGAAGTGCTATCTGTATGAGACTCCAAGATGACTTAAAACCCTGGGTTTGATACAAAGAATACTATTAGTAACACAATTTTATATGCTAACGTTAGCATTTTGCTCTCTTTTAAGTTTGAAAACTGAAAATCCTTTGCATTATTACCTGTATTTTTTAAAAATAGATTTTTATTGATTTCAGAGAAATGAAGGAAGAGGGAGAGAGAGAAACATCTGTGATGAGAGAGAATTGTCCCCCCCCCCCCCCCCCACACACACACACCGGGAATTAATCATGCAATCTGGGCATGTGCCCTCACTAGGAATTGAACCCTGACCTCCTGATTCATGAGTTGACTCTCAACCATTGAGCCACACCAGCCAGGCTATTACGTATTTTGATAGTGGAACATACAAGTCATATGCACTAACAGTTGATGTGAGTATGTGAGAAATCAAATATGGAATTATCAGGTCAGTGCTATTGTTGGAAAAGCATTAAAAAGAACAGTGTTCTAGTGTAGTAATCAACTACTTAAGCATATGCCTAAGTCTATATCAGTGGTTCTCAACCTTCCTAATGTCACCCTTTAATACAGTTCCTCATGTGTGGTGACCCCCAACCATAAAATTATTTTCATTGCTACTTCATAACTGTAGTTTTGCTACTGTTATGAATCGTAATGTAAATATCTGATATGCAGGATGTATTTTCATGTTACAAATTGAACATAATTAAAGCATAGTGATTAATCACAAAAACAATAAGTAATTATATATGTGTTTTCCAATGGTCTTAGGCGACCCCTGTGAAAGGGTCGTTCGACCCCCAAAAGGGTCGTGACCCACAGGTTGAGAACCGCTGCCCTAGATGGATATTTTAAATTACCTTCCTTGGGCAGTACATATATGCTGATATCCAAAGTGCTATATATATATATATATATATATATATATCACAGTACCTAGTTCTTAAATTTTATATCATTCTGATCAGGTGCTTTATAAACTGTTAGGTGAATGCTGTTAGATGATATTCAGAGTAACATCTTTATGATTGGAGCACATTTAATCTTGGTCTTTGTGTGTGTGCCTTAATATCTATTCAGTGATTACTATGTATCAGGCACTAAATGCTTCTACAAGCACTTTCTATGGATTATCCTGTTTTTTTAAGTGCATCTCTAATATGAGACAAATATACTGTCGGATTTTTTAAAATTGTGAGTTCAGTTTCATTATTAAGTATTTTTGTCCCTTTGTTTCTTTACTCCCATCCTTCCAAAAATGGCAGTATTCCTGGGGGAAAAAAAATTAGTAGCTGTTCAATAAGTAGCTTAATTCATTAGTATAAACAAGTGGGTTTTCTCTAATCATGAGAGGAATTGGAATGTACTTGTAACTGGATGTTGTGCACCGTGTCTTTCCAAAGTACACACTTTCCCTCAGAATGTTATAATAGTAGTGAGATAAATGGTATCATTTGGCATATGTAGTGTTGTACTGGTATCTTGACATTGGTAGATTAACTGCTTGGCTACTATTAAATTCACTGTAGATGTTGATGGATGAAAATATAGTTGCCTAGATAAAGATTAAGATGCATAACTAAACTCCTGTTATTATTTTGTTGGCATAAACTTCAAACTCTGGAAGGTTTTGATTCATTTTACCCTTTGGCGAACAGCCAGTAAGTGCTTCATTCCTCTGTTTCTGTATTTTTAAAAAATCATATTTATGAATAGGCAAAGATTTTGTTGTTGTTGTTCAAATGTAATGCTATAAGTGGCCAGTTGGGACATAAAAGTTTTAGTGCTGTTTAAATATATTCTGGTGAAATAATACTAAATTTAAAAAAATATGTTTATTAAATGACATTTTTTGTTTAGGAACAAGGAGATTTGATTTATGAGAAGGATTTTTTGTTTGTTTTTTTGTTAGTTTTTTTTGTTAATCCTCACTGGAGGATATTTTTTTTTCATTGATTTTTAGAGAGAGTGGCAGGGATAGGGGGAGAGACAGAAACATCGATGTGAGAGAGACACATAGTTGGCTGAGTCCCTTATGTGCTCCAACCTGGGATTGAACTTGCAACTTAGCTATGTGCTCTGACCAAAATAGAACCCGCCATATTTTTAGTATATGGAAGGATGCTCCAACTAACTGAGCCACCCAGCCAGGGTGAAGGATTTTTTTTTTTTTTTTTAATGAGCCAAAATATATAATGAGCCATATGTATTAGAGATTTTGACAGTCTGTTATAGGCTTGATAGCATACTATTTGTAATATAGGTCAGATAATTTTAGTTTAAAATTAATCATGTTTGCTCAGTCAGGGTGGCTCAGTGGTTGAGCGTCGACCCATGAACCAAGAGGTTACCCGTTCGATTCCTGGTTAAGGTACTGGTACATGCCTGGGTTGTAGCCTCGATCCCCAGTAGGGAGTATGCAGGAGGCAGCCGATCCATGTTTTTATCACTCTATTCTTCTCCCTTACCCTTTCTCTAAAATCAACAAAAACATATTTCAAAACAATCATGTTTATGTATGGTTTGTTAGTAAAATGATTACTGTTAGGTATAGCTTTTTAATACAGATATTATATTATTCCTGTTTCCTTACCTAGTTTTGTGGTCTATTCAGTGTTCTTCAGGGCACTATTGAGCTACATATAGGTTTTGCTTGGTCTACACTGTGTTTTTGAATTTTTGAATTAGTTGTCATCAAATTAAAAATTAAGAGATTATATATAAAATCTGAATTTGTGACTTTTTAAAAATTGGAAGATCTGTCAACACTAAGTCTGCTTTTCAGTTCAGCAATAATTAGTTGCCTCTAAGAAGTGGCTACTTCCCCCTCCTTTATGCAAAGCTTTCCTTTATGTGTACCTTTCATCTGACCTATTGCATTCACCTGCTTGGCTGGCCTCTGCAGGCATTTGTCATTTAGGGCATCTGTATTTTTGTTATTTTAGATTTAGACCATTCAAATGTCTGAAAATAAATATGAGATTTTGTTTAATGCAACAAATATATAAAAACAAGATTACAACCAAATTGAAAAATGGGAAAGGGCTACGAACAAGCAATTTGCAGAAGAAAAACTTAATGTCAGCCCTAGCTGGTTTGGCTCAGTGGATAGAGCTTTAGTCTGCAGACTGAAGGGTCCCAGGTTATATTCCAGTCAAGGGCACATGCCTGGGTTGTGCCCTCATCCCCAGTAGGGGGCGTGCAGGAGGCAGCCAATCAGTGGTTCTCTCTCATTATTATTATTATTTTTTTAAATATATTTTATTGATTTTTTTACAGAGAGGAAGGGAGAGAGATAGAGAGTTCGAAACATCGATCGGCTGCCTCCTGCACATCTCCTACTGGGGATATGCCCGCAACCCAGGTACATGCCCTTGACCGGAATCGAACCTGGGACCTTTCAGTCCGCAGGCCGACACTCTATCCACTGAGCCAAACCGGTTTCGGCTCTCTCTCATTATTGATGTTTATATCTCTCACCCTCTCCCTTTCTCTCTGAAATCAATAAAAAATATATATTAAAAAAAACTTAATGGCAAAAAAATGCTTAGTAACCAAGTTACTAGTAATCAGGGAAATTCTAATTAAAACAACAATGGAATCCATTTAATACTTATCAGATTGTCAATAATTTTAAAGTTTTTTTGGAGGATGCTGAAAGTGGGATTTCTTTATTCTTTGCTCCTGGGAGTGTCAGTTGCGACTGCTTTGAAGGATAATTTGGCAATTCTTGGTAAAAAAAAAAAATGTGTGCACAAGAAAACATGGATCAGATATTTATCTATCTATTTATTTATTTATTTATTTATTTTATTTTTTTTTAAAATATATTTTATTGATTTTTTACAGAGAGGAAGGGAGAGAGATAGTCAGAAACATCAATGAGAGAGAAACATCGATCAGCCACCTCCTGCACATCTCCTACTGGGGATGTGCCCACAACCCAGGCACATGCCCCCGACTGGAATCGAACCTGGGACCCTTCAGTCCGCAGGCCGATGCTCTATCCACTGAGCCAAACCGGTTTCGGCATCAAGATATTTATTATAGTACTATTTAAAATAACTATTACAGTACTAGAGGCCCAGTGCATGAATTTGTGCACAGGTGGGGTCCCTCGGCCTGGTGGGCAATGGGGACAATCAGGGCCAGTGGGGGGCCGTGGGAGGTTGGCCAGCTGGGGGGAGGGGCTGTGGGGCGGGAGGTTGGCCGGCTGCTCTGATCTGGGCTGATTGGGGCTGGCCTACTGGGGGGAGGGACCGTGAGAGGTTGGCCAGCTGGGAGGAGGGACCACAGGAGGTTGGCTGTGGGAACGCACTGACTGCCAGGGTGCAGTTCCTGTGTTGAGCATGTTCCCCCTGGTGGTCAGTGCGCATCATAGCAACCAGTTGACCAGTTCAGTCGTTCAGTCGAACTTCCCTAAGGAAGGAAATGGATAAATAACTGATTTATTTATTTATTTATTTATTTAAATATATGTATTTTATTGATTTTTTACAGAGAAGAAGGGAGAGGGATAGAGAGTTAGAAACATCGATGAGAGAGAAACATCAACCAGCTGCCTCCCGCACACCCGCCACTGGAGATGTGCCTGCAACCAAGGTACATGCCCTTGACCTGAATCGAACCTGGGACCTTTCAGTCCGCAGGCCGATGCTCTATCCACTGAGCCAAACCGGTTAGGGCTGATTTATTTATAAAGTGGAATACTATGCAGGAGTTAAAATGAATGGATTAGATATAAATTTATCAGCATTTACTCATCTCAGAAACAATGTTAAGTGAAAAAAACAGGTTGTGCCCTAGCCAGTTTGGCTCAGAGGATAGAGCATCAGCCTGTGGACTGAATGGTCCCAGGTTCGATTCTGGTCAAGGGCACACATGCCTGGGTTGCTGGCTTGATCCCCAGTGCGGGGTGTGCAGGAGGCAGCCTATAGGTGATTCCCTCTCATCAATGATGTTTCTATCTTTCTCTCCTTCTGCCTTCCTCTCTGAAATCAATAACAATATATATAAAAAAAGAAAAAAAAGGTTGAATAAAATTATATATACACAATTTGATAGCATTTATATAAAATTAAAAACTGCTGATTTTTATACATGTAGTGGTCTCAGGATAGTGGTTAAGAGGGAATGAGGAAGAGAGGAAAGGGCTTTTATTATTTCTATATTTCATTTCTTTTTTGGATCTGAAGCAAGTGAGACAAAGCCCAAAATAAAACTTTATTTAGTCTTGGTGGAGCGTCATTAATGTCTATTATATCCAAAATGTTTCTTTGGGAAAATAAAAATTTAAAGAGTGTTTTATGAAGTTCTGACATAGTTTATGATACTAGCTTTCTTCCTCCGTCCTTATAAAAGGTCTCATGATGGGTTTCAAGGGTTATATAACACAGAATTAATTGCAACATATAAGAAATGTTTTCTAATTAAAAAAAATTTTTAAATTTAAGAAGATTAATTAAGTTAGCTAACTGGTCAGATGTTTAAATTCTGTGAAATACTTATATATTTGTTATTGCTTTTAATATAATATGAATTGCTTTGGATTCCTTAAAACTAGTCATTTATTTCTATCATTGATGCATAAATAGTTTAAGTTTTAGTGAGTCTGGGTTTCAGAAAGTATGCCTCTTCCTAATTGGTTTGGCTCAGTGGATAGAGCATCAGCCAGCAGACTGAAAGGTCCCAGGTTCAATTCTGATCAAGGGCACATGCCCGGGTTCCGGGCTCCATCCCCAGTAGGGGGTGTGCAGGAGGCAGCCAATCAGTGATTCTCATTATTGATGTTTCTATCTCTTTCTCCCTCTCTTCTCTGAAATCAATAAACATATATTTTTAAAAAATTAAAAGTTTGCAACATATTGTAGGCCAAGCTGAAGATAAAAATATTAATCAAGCTATTTCTGACAATGCTGGTTTTTCTTTCCCCTTAGGTGAGGCAGGCAACCAATCAGATTGTGATGAATTGTGCTGATATTGACATTATTACAGCTTCATATGTACCAGAGGGAGATGAAGGTAAGAGCTGTTTTTCATTTTAATTTGCTGTTCCTATTTGTGTGCGTATGATATGTACAGAGTGGGACAAAAGTAGGTATTTATAGTTGAGTACATGAAAGAGTTTATTCTTGTGTTCTTTATTAATTACTAGAGGCCGGGTACACGGATTTGTGCACATTGAAAGGAAATTAATTAGAAGGTGGCCGGTGGGGCGGGACTGGGCGAGACGGGCTGGACACACCCTGGATCCAACCTCCCACGGTCCCTCCCTGGCCAGCCACACCTGGGGTGGCGCTGGGGCTCGAAGGGCATCTGCGGAATGAGCAGGGTCCCTCCAGCAGGTGGGGTCCCTTGGCCTGGCCTGCAGGGATTGGCGGAAACCGGCAGTCCAACATCCCCCAAGGGGTCCTGGAGTGCGAGAGGGCATGCTGCAAAGTTGCTGTCTGCCCCCTGGTAGTCAGTGTACATCATACCTACCGGCCAGTTGTCCGGTCGGCCAGTCGCTTAGCCTTTTATATATATAGATTGTTTATTTTTTATACAAACAACTATAAACCTACTTTTGCCTAGCCCGGTATTTGTGTGTGCTTTTGTGTGCATGTGTAAATATACATTATGTTAAGCTATCCGCTTTACTTTAGAAATAGGAAAATTCTTAAGATATTCATGGGAAATATTTGAATAGTGTAATCTGACTGTACTATGAGATAACAGAAATGTCACAATTTTAATTCTACTTCAGACATTAACTTATTTTGTGACTCTGATAAATCACTTTAAATCAAAATGAATATAATACCATGCTTAAAAAACTGAAGAGTTATTTTAAAAATTAAGCAATTTGAACATGAAAGGTTCATCAAGTGGGCTTAGTTCATATGTGGTTTTCCTAAAAGTGTTTTTCCTCTTGAACTATAGATTAAAATTGAGAGAAGTCTTACTCATAACAGAGAAAAACTTTTGCTTTATGAAATCAAATATGAAGGTTAGAAGCTAAATGATGGACTTACAGGGGAATAATAGATTAAAAGAAACTTGGCATAGAATGTGCAGAAATTCAATGAACATCTTTAAAATGAGAACTATTTTAATCTTGTAATTACAATAAAGAGTAAATTTAGTAATCAGTTTTGGCATGAACTTATTTCTACATAAGCTGCATATTTTAAAGTTATCCAGTTTGGCATAAACTCAAAGGTATGTTAATATTGGAGCTGAATTGCTTTTAATTTTTACTTCACCTTGACATTCCTTGTCAAAATGATTGGTTAGTTTCTACTACTCTAAGACTTCCTCTTAGAAAGTCTTTTCATTTGGAATAAAATAAGTTAGAAATTTGACCTTTTAATTTACATTTTGCATTGCTGGTTTCCCTCTCCTTTACATTATACTGAAAAGAAGCATAAAAGTAACATTTTAAGGCTTGGCAATATATATATATATATATATATATATATATATATATATATATATATACACATACATATACACACATATATATTTACATATATTTATATATACATATTTTAAATAATTTAGAAACACACCAAGTTAATCATTTTCCTATATATATATATATTTATTTATTTTATAGATTTCAGAGAGGAAGGGAGAGGGACAGAGAGATAGAAACATCAATGATGAGAGAGAATCATTGATCAGCTGCCTCCTGCATGCCCCATACTGGGGATTGAGCCCACAACCTGGGCATGTGCCCTGACTGGGAATCAAACTGTGACCTCCTGGTTCATAGGTCAACGCTCAACCACTGAGCCACACCAGCCGGGCTTGCCAATATTTATTTCATGAATTTTTCTTAAATTATCTTATACATAGAAAGACAAAAGTATGTAGCAGTTGAGCATATTATTGCCAAGAAATACTTATGTTCAATTGATTGTAAATTAAATCAAACTGCTGTGATTTTAAGTTAGAGGAACAGTTCCTTCAAATGGACTTTGGCCCTGACTGGTTTGGCTCAGTGGATAGAGCGTCAGCCTATGGACTCAAGGGACCCAGGTTCAATTCTGGTCAAGGGCATGTACCTTGGTTGCGGGCACATACCCAGTAGGGAGTGTGCAGGAGGCAGCTGATTGATGTTTCTCTCTCATCGATGTTTCTAACTCTCTATCCCTCTCCCTTCCTCTCTGTAAAAAATTAATAAAAAATATATTTTAAAAAAATGGACTTTGAATGCATGCCTACTTTAAAATGTTGTTTGGTGAATGGAAGAGAGATTATTTAATTTCTTAACTGAAGAAAAAAGGAAGCACATTAGCCAAGAATATCAAGGCAAGCTTTCTTTGTTGTAGGTAGAGAAGATTTAAATTCAATGTAGGGTTTTAAAATGGTGTCCAGTATATTTAGGTAGAGATAGTAAAAGAAATATGCACCATTCAATTGGCATGGCTTCAGCTCAGGTTTTTGTTTTTTTTAATATATTTTTATTGATTTCAGAGAGGAAGGGAGAGGGACAGAAAGATAGAAACATCGATGATGAGAGAGAATCATTGATCAGTTGCCTCCTGCATGCCCCTCACTGGGGATCGGACCTACAACCCGGGTATGTGCCCTTGACCAAAATCGAACCCGGGACCCTTCAGGCCGCAGGCCAACGCTCTGTCCACTGAGCCAAACCAGCTAGGCCTCAGGTTTGTTTTTTATCTTCCTCTACTAAATTGTCAGGTAAGAATCCGAGAACTTAAATGTTTTGAAAATGTATAACTGCATGGCGCCAAACTCATAATGACCTGAACCTCAAGGAAGTAGTGTTAATGTTCTCAGTAAGAGGGTCAGGAAAGAAATGAAAATTTAGAGGAAGTGAAGAGGATTTGGAGAGAATTCATATAAAATAATTAATTTTTTTAGATACATAAAATATTTTCTTTAGAACTAGCTAAGGTACATTTCTCCTATAGCAACAGAAAATCCTGGAGTTGTGTGTAAACCCATTTTATTTTGGAGTATAAGAGAATGAGAAGTTGTATGAATTTGGCACTTTAGGGTTTCAGTCAGAAACAAAGAGATTTGGCCTTTCATTCATATATATCTGAGATCTTTCTTTGTAATAATATATATATCTTATATAGCTTAATTTTGCCCTTGGACATAGTAGCTTTTTTTTTTTTTTTTTTTTAATCCTCACCCAAGGGTATTTTTTCCACTGATTTTCAGAGAGTGGAATGGAGGCTGGGAGGGGAGGGTAGAGAGAAAGAAAAACATCAATGTGAGAGAGACAAATAGATTGGTTGCCTCCCACATGTGCCCCAATGGGGGTGTCGAACCTGCAACCCAGGTGCATGCCCTTGACTGGGAATCGGACCCGAGACCTTTTGCTATGCAGGTCAACACTCTAACCACTGGCTATGCCAGCCAGGGCAACATTTTTTATTTTTACCTATTAATACTGTTGGGTGCCTTCTGCAAGACCGATTTACATATTTGTAGCCACCAAATCTTGGCGCTTTAAGGCAAAATTAGAAAGTTATTTGAAGGCATTGGCATGTGTTTCTTTAAACTAAGGCACTGCCTTTTATAAAACAGAACTAATTTATTTTAAAATCTATCTGAGATCTTACTTTGTAATAATTTAAAAATGAGAAATCAGTAAGAAAAACGGCTGAAAACTGTTTTTTTACTGTTCTGCACTTCAAGGGTTGGTGAAATCACTAGCACTTAAGCCAGTGCAAGGAGTGCACCTCCCTACACAGTGCAGGGATTAGTATTGTCATCAGCTTCTGCAAAAGGAATACGAAACTTTTGAGTGCCTGAACTCAGGTCCTGACAGGTAAAGAATCTTTTAATTTATCATTAATACATGGCTTGGGCATAGCCACATAGAAAATGATTGCTTAAAAGATTTGTATCAATGTTTCCCTCACTATACTCTGCCAGGTATATGTTTGTAAGAAAAAAACTTTTTCATCAGTGACATAATATTTCATATAAGATTATAATATGTAGTTTCAGATCCACCAGCATCACTTTGATTTATCCATATAAGGCATGCAAACTTTAGTATGTTTATTCTTCAAGTATGATTGTAGTTTTTAGTGTGTGCATATGTACATGTATGTGTTTAATAAAAGGATAAAACAGCTTAGTCAGAAGAAATATTGCCAAACATGAATAATTTCAAACTATTAACTTGAAAAAAAGGAAAGGTTCCTGACACTTGATCATCAGCTTTTGTTTAGCTATTAGTAATAAATATTCTGTCATATAATTATGTGTGCATTAATAATAACATTAATAAACCACCATCTCTTTTGCAATAAAGTTGCTGTATCATTCTGAAAATACATATTCACCTAGTTAAGCACTAACCCTCAAATCAGGAAGCTTGAAAGAGAAGAGAAAATTTCTAATACAAATGTATTGAAATATATAGAATTTCATACAGAAATTTTATGTAAAGGAAATCCAAGTATAACTTAAAAAAATATATATATTTTATTGAATTCAGAGAGGAAGGAAGAGGGAGAGAGAGATAGAAACATCAATGATGAGAGAGAACCATTGATCAGCTGCCTCCTACATGCCCCTCACTGGGGATCAAGACTGCAACTCGGGTATGTTCCCTGCTGGAATTGAACCCGGGACCCTTCAGTCCAGAGGCCAACACTCTATCCTTTAAGCCAAACTGGCTAGGGCTCCAAGTATAACTTTAATAATAAAAATAATGATATATGGTAGGGGCCTCAAACCAAAGTTACCCTTGGGGTTAAGCAAATAACAAAATTGAATGAATTGGGCTGGATGTAGGAAAGTAAGAATGTTGGGACAGAAGCTGGAGAGTACGTATCTCATATAAATACATTCAACTTTTTAAAAAATATATTTTTATTGATTTCAGAGATGAAGGGAGAGGGAGAGAGAGAAACATCAATTGATGAGAGAGAATCATTGATTGGCTGCCTCCTGCACGCCCCACACTGGGGATCAAGCCTGCAACCTGGGCATATGCCTTGACTGGGAATTGAACCATGACCTCCTGGTTCATAGGTTGACGCTCAACCACTGAGCCACTGCAGCTGGGCTCTCTTTCACTTTCGAAGGATAATTTTGAAGGGTACAGAATTCTAGATTAGTGTTTTTTCTTTCTCAACACTTTAAATATTTCACTCCACTCTCTTCTTGCTAGCATAATTTCTAAAAGAGAAGTCTAATGTAATTCTTATCTTGCTTTTCTATTGGTAAGGTGCTTTTTCCTCTAGCTTCTTTCAAGATTTTTTTTCTTTATCATTGACTTCCTAATGTTTGGATATGATATGCCTAGGTGTTTTGTTTGTTTGTTTGTTTGTTTTCTTACATTTATCCTGTTTGGTCTTTTCTGAGCTTCCTGTAGTTGTAGTTTGTTGTCTGACGTTAATTTGAGGAAATTGTCAGTCATTAGTGCTTCTGTCCCTTTATCTCTTTCTTCTTCTGGTATTCCCATTGTGGGTATGCTTTATCTTTTGTAGTTTTCCCATTATTCTTGGTTATTTTTTCCCCGGTCTTTTTTTCCTCTTTGTTTTTCAGTTTTGGAAATTTCTGTAATCATGTCCTGAAGCTCAAATTCTTCCCTCAGCTGTGTCCAGTCTAATAATGAGCTCCTCAAAGGCATTCTTCATTTCTATTACAGTATTTTTTATCTCTACCATTTAAAAAAATATATGGTGTGTTGTGTGTTTCTTTTTGTTTTTTTTATTGATTTCATAGAGAGGAAGAGAGAGGGAGTGAGAGATAAAAACATTGATTGGCTACCTCCCTCATGCCCCTTACTGGGGCATGTGCCTTGACCAGGAATCAAACCAGTGACCTTCTAGTGCATGGAATGATGCTCAATCAACTGAGCCACACTGGCTGCACTCTGCCATTCTTTTTTATTCTTTCTTAGAATTTCCATCGTTTTGTTTATATTATTTACCAGTTCTTGAATTATATCTTTTTTTCATTAAAGCCCTTAGCATATTGATCCTATTCCTGCCATATCTGAATCTGGTTAAAATTTCTATCCTATATAATAAAGAGCTAATATGCAAATGGTCATCACGCCCTCATGTGGTAACGGCTCAGACATTGGGGAGAGAGGAATGGGGACCAGCCAAGCACAAATGAGCTTGCGAGAGAGGAATGGGGACCAGCCAGGCTGCGGCCCAGGAGAGGGACAAGCTGCCCGCCCATGATCCCCTGTGGCCCGGGTGCCTGTGGCCGGCCAGAGGGAGGGTAGCCCAGGTCCTGGGTGCCTGCAACTGGCTAGAGGAGGGAATCCTGGGTCCCAGGTATGGGGCGAGGCAGAGGCAGTTAGGGGTGATCAGGCCGGTAGGGGAGCAATTAGGGGCAATCAGGCAGGCAGGCAGAGGTGGTTAGGGGCAATCAGGCAGGCAGGCAGGCAAGCGGTTAGAAGCCAGCGGTCCCAGATTGTGAGAGGCAGTCGGACATCCCCCGAGGGGTTCCAGATTGGAGAGGGTGCAGGCTGGGCTGAGGGGCCCCCTCCCATCCCCCGTGCATGAATTTCGTGCACCGGGCCACTAGTATGATATAAAAGGTCCAAATTCATTTTTTTGCATGTGTATATTCAGTTTTCTCAACACTGTTTTTCCCCCATTGAATGGTCTTAGCACCCTCATTGAAAATCATTTGACCATATATGGAAGAGTTCATTTTGGGGCTCTCTGTTCTACTCCATTGGTCTGTATCTGTCTTTATGCTAGTACTATACTTTCCCTCCCTCCCTCCCTCCCTCCCTCCCTCCCTCCCTCCCTCCCTCCCTCTCATTACTATAGCTGTGTAATCAGGAAATGTGAGACTTCAACTTTGTTCTTTTTTCAAGATTGTTTTGGCTCTTTGGGGTCCTTTGAGATTCCATATGAATTTTTGGATGGATTTTTAAATTTCTACAAAAAACACTGTTGGGCTTCTGAGAGGGACTGCATTGAATCTGTAGATCACTTTGGATATTATGGACACCTTAACAATATTAAGTCTTCTAAGTCCATGAATGGAAGATGTCCTTCCATTTATTTGTATCTTTTTAAAAAATCCTCACTGAGGATATGTTTTTATTGATTTTTAGAGGGGAGTTATGTTTTTATTGATTTTTAGAGGGGGGTTGGGGAGAGAGAGAGAAACATTGATCTGTTGCCTCCTGTACGTGCCCTGACTGGAAATCAAACCTACAACCTTTGGTGTACGATGCAGTGCTCCAACCAATGGAGCCACCAGTCCAGGGCAATTTGTATCCTTTAATTTCTCTCAGCAGTGTTTTGTAATTTTCAGTGTGTAGGTCTTTCACTTCCTTGATTAAATTTGTTCTTAAGTATTATATCTTTTTTATACTATTGGAATGGTTTTGTTAAATTCCTTTGAGATTGTTCATCATTAGTGTATAGAAATGCAGCTGATTTTTTTTAAATGGTGATTTTGTATTCTATAACTTTGCTGAGTTTGTTTATTAACTCTTATAGTTGTTTGGTTTTTTGTTGTTTTGTTTTTATTTTGTGGAACTTTTTAGGATTTTCTACATATAAGATTATTTTGTCTGTGAACAGAGATATTTTTTCCTTTTCAGTTTGGATGTCTTTTATTTCCTTTTCTTGCTTAATTAGTCTGGCTATAGAACCTCTAGTACTATATTGAGTAGAATTGACAAAAACAGGCATTCTTATCTTGTTCTGGATCATAGGGGAAAAGCTTTCAGTGTTTCACTAAGTGAGATCATCTTGATCCAGTTAAGTTTGCTTTTTTCCTGTCAATTTGCTCTTATTGCTGGTTTGTAGCCCTGTCAGGAATCTTTACTAAGGTTTTCCCTTACTTTTTAGGCCCTGAAATCTAATTTTTAGTTCCATACCATTATAAAACTGCTTAAATCTAGCAGATGTCTTGAGGGGAAATTGAGTGAAGAATATTAAACTTTATCTGTTATTCCACTTTTCTGAGATCTTGGCCTTGAATTCTGGCTGCTTTGGTAGTCCTTAATTCCAGTTTTTCTCTCCTCAGCCCAGTAAGACTGCTGTAAACTTTATGACTCTTCTTTCTTTATTGGCCTCTATGTTCTACTTAGAAGTCAATAAATACATTCAACAAATGAATAAAGAGCCTGTGAATATAGAGCGAATTTTTGTGTGATTCGCAAACACTTAAAACATTTTGACCCTGTTTTTATAGCTTTTCTGACACCAGCTAAGCTGTCACAGCCAAAGCGAAAGTCTATGCATCATTTTATTTTTTTTAATTTTTTTATTTTTAATATATTTTATTGATTTTTTACAGAGAGGAAGGGAGAGAGATAGAGAGTTAGAAACATCGATGAGAGAGAAACACCGATCAGCTGCCTCCTGCACATCTCCTACTGGGGATGTGCCTGCAACCCAGGTACATGCCCTTGACCGGAATCGAACCTGGGACCTTTCAGTCCGCAAGCCGACGCTCTATCCACTGAGCCAAACCGGTTTCGGCTATGCATCATTTTAAAATGTGAAACATATTCATTATGAGAACTATAGCAAGTGATATTTCTTGCAGCTACTTGTAGGTTCAAAGGTTATTGGCCTTAATCCATATACAAATTATCATTAGCAAATATTAAGATGATCTTAAGATTGCTATTAAAGTTTAAAATACTTTTGTAAACATTGCACAGAAATAACTTTTAAAATGTGAACAATTGCCCCGACTGGTTTGGCTCAGTGGATAGAGCATTGGCCTGCAGACTGAAGGGTCCCAGGTTCGATTCTGGTCAAGGGCATGTACCTTGGTTACGGGTACATCCCCAGTAGGAGGTGTGCAGGAGGGAGCTGATTGATGTTTCTCTCTCATCGATGTTTCTAACTCTCTATCCCTTGTCCTTCCTCTCTGTAAAAACCAATAAAATATATTTAAAAAATGCGAACAATTATAAAACAATTATAGGTTATCATCATTAAATTATATTTAATATATTGTTTTGCTTATATTTTAAAATTATAAAAGAAATACATACATGTTGTAATAAAATAAAACAATATAGAATATAAGATGTGAAAGTCCTCTTCTTTCTTTTCTTTATTGTATCACCTACTCCTCCACTTCTAGAAGTAACCATATTAATAATTTTATAGGAATTCTTTTATACACACAATCTTTTCTTTAATTACAGAAGTGAGATTATAATATATATAATGTTTTCAACTTGCTTTTTTAACTTAATCTGGTGTACATCTTTTAAGGAAGTATATGTAGATATGTCTCATAAAAGCCTAGTAATCCTTTGTATAGATATATCATTTTACTAAGCCATTTCTTAATATTACACATCTTGGTTATCCCTCACTTTTTTGGCAATTATAAACAGTACATAGGACATCTTTTGTGCACCAGTGAGAGTGGTATACCTATAAGTTGTGTCAAAAGTAACCCCCCCAATGAAATTTGGCAAAATTCATGTATTTTCCATTATGAAATTGTTTAGGTTTCTGCCTATGTTTTAATTTAGTTGCTGTTGTGTGTTTTTTTTTTATCATTGAGTTGTAGAAGTGTTTATGTATCTCTGGATACAAGTTCTTTGTCATATAGATGACAAAAAAAAATACATGCACATGATTTGCCTATTCATTTTCTTAACAGTGTATTTTAATAATCACAAGTTTTAAATATTAATTAAATCTGATCTATCAAATTTTTTCTTTAATGGTGAGTGCTTTTTTTTGTTGTCTCTAACAAATAATTGTCAACTTCAAACAGACTGAGCCTTTCATGCTGAATATTTTGGGACTCTATTAGAGGCTTTGATCTCTCATTACTCTGGCTGATGTGTGAAGAAGAATAGACTATAAGGCAGCAAGAATAGAAACAGTTAGGATGCTATTGTGTAGTGGTCTAGGAGAGAAATAATGGTATATTGGACTGGGGCTGTAGTGGTGGAGGCATTAAATAGTCTGGGCTTAAAGTTATAGGCTATTGAATCTGCATATTGGATGTATGGTATGAGAGACAGATAGACACACATGGAGGAAGGCAGTTAGGATGATTCCATATTTTTGCCCAGAGCTACTGGATGAATGGTAGATATTTACAGAATATCCAAAACTATGTTGACCAAGGTTATTTCAAACTCTAATGTATATTTGCAGAGTAGTACATTTTTCAGTGTAAAGTAATTAGAAGAGTATCCGATAATATATGAGACTTTTAAAAAATTCAAATACATGGCTACTCTCTCTTTTATAAGAGAAAATTTTGGAGGAAATTTTACTCTTTTTTGTACACATGTAATATAATATAGTTGATGTGTACATTAATGGAACCTAGCAATACAATATTTGATTGTTTCAATTTTAAAACTGCTATTCTTTTGTTTTTCCATTTTCATTTCTTACCAGTTTGAAGCTTTTTTGTATATTCTTTTTAAAAAATATATTTTATTAATTTTTTACAGAGAGGAATGGAGAGGGATAGAGATTCAGAAAGGGAGAGGGATAGAGAGGTAGAAACATCGATCAGCTGCCTCCTGCACACCACCTACTGGGGATGTGCCCACAACCAAGGTACATGCCCTTGACCAGAACCGAACCTGGGACCCTTCAGTCCGCAGGCTGATGCTCTATCCACTGAGCCAAACCAGTTAGGGCTTTTTCTACATTCTTAAGCAAGCATGTCAAACTCAAAGGCTAACATGGGTCAAATAAACAAGGTTTAAGTTTACGTGGACCACAAAAAAACAAAAGCTTCAATTTTCATAGAAATGTAGATCTATTTTGATAGAGACATGCTGAATACAAAGGGCTGAAATAAATGAGTAATTGTTAACATAAAATAATAGAACATATTAAAAATTAATATTTTTGAACATTAACTTACCGGACACTGAATAACTGCACAAATTAATAAGTGTAATGCAAATAAACCTATTTTTCTTGTTCTCCGAAAGCGAAATATTTTCTATTGCGCACACCAAACAAGTCAGTACAAGACTAATGACGTGGTCATCGGCAGCTAAAATATTTGCTGCTAGTATTAGTGGAGAGAAATGGTGCGCCGGCGTGTAAGGGAAATGAATGCAACATGATTATAGCAATCAGTCATTAGCGAACGTTGTAGTTCGTTATTAATAATTATGTATAACAAGATATTGTAAAAATTAAGTTACGAAATTTTTATTAAAACGTTTCTTACATACCGTTATATTGGCTGGGCCGCAAAAATACTCATTGTGGGCCGGCCGCATGTGGTCTGTAGGCCATGAGTTTGACATGCTTGATCTTAAGTGTTAAGTTGATTCTTGGCTTTCCTATAGGTTAAGATCTAGTTTTTGCCAGCAAAAGTCATTGTTTCAGTAGAGAGTTCATCAGTATTGTGTATGTGCCAGTTCTTGAGTTTCTGTTCAAATTTAGGAGCTAGCATATGGTAGTAGAATGAATTTTACTTCATTTTCTTCATCTATAAAATGAGTAATTTATTAAAGTTCTTTTAAAGTCTGAAATTATATTTTCTTTTTGGTTTTGTAAAGATTTTGGCTTTATAAACATATTTGAACTATAATGATATTAGAAACATTGGCAATTCAGTCTTTGGGTGATTCATAAAAAAAGAATGGATTGTGGGCATCTTGCCTGGCTCATGGAGTGTTATTAAATCTGAATCACTGTTTCCTGTATCAGACTTAAACCTGTGGGTGATAAGGCTACCTCTCTGTCTTATATTTTTTATTAAAAAAATTTTTTTTTGTTAATCCTCACCCAAGGATACTTTTTGCCATTGATTTTTAGAGAGAGTGGAAGGGAGAGAGGGGCAGAGGACAAAGAGGAAGAGGGAGGGAGGAAGGGAAAGAGAGAGAAAGAGAAAGAGAGGGGGAGAGAGAGAGAGGGGGGAGAGAGAGAGAGAGAGAGAGAGAGAGAAACATCTATGTGAGAGAGACACATTGATTAGTTGCCTCCTGCACACTTCTGACCAGGGCAAGGGATTGGACATACTTGACCAGGAATCAAACCCATGATCCTTTTTGGTGCATGGGCCAACACTCTAACCATTTAGCCACACCAACCAGGGCAGCTACCTCTCTCTCTTCAAAAAAAAAAAGGGGGGGGGGTATGTGTTTTTTTATTTTTATTTTTTTTAAAGAAAGAGAGAGGAAGGGAGAGGGAGAGATAGAAATATCTATGGTAGAAAAACATCAATCAGCTGCCTCCTGCTTGCCCTCTACTGGGGATTGAGCTTGCATTCCGGGCAAGTAACGTGACTGAAATTGAACCAGTGACCTCTTGGTGCATGGGACAGTGTTCAGTCTAGTGAGCCACATTGGCTACCAGTGGTCGGCGAACTGCGGCTCGCGAGTCACATTCGGCTCTTTGGCCCCTTGAGTGTGGCTCTTCCACAAAATACCACGTGCGGTATTTCGTTTTAGTAGAGATTTTGCTCTTGAAAATGTTAATTGCTGCAGTCTGCATTTAACCTTATTAGTTCAGTCAGATTTATTGTAACTTTTTTTTCCATTCCAGAAATACATGCTACAGGATTTAACTATCAGAATGAAGATGAAAAAGTCACCTTGTCTTTTCCTAGTACTCTCCAACCAGGTAAGAGATGTGGCTTTTGCAAATTCCGATGAAGAATAGTGGCATCGTGCTTCTTCCAAAGAAATTTATTGTATGCCATTTCCCCCACTCATGTTTTAAGCAGATTAAAGTCAGGTATATTGCAACTTTTGGACCACCAGGGGGAAAATAAGAGAGAGAAAAAACCCAAAATTAATGCTCATTTTACCCTCGAACATAAAGCATTGTTTTTCACCTTTTCAGTTTCAGCTTTTTAAAAATACATTTACTTAGCTCCATCTTTAAGTGAATCCAAATCTCTGAGATGAATATGCCATAGATAATTTTGATGTACAGCTGGAGACTAGATAGATATAATGTTAGTGAGGGCATGGAAGGAAAGACTTGTTAATATGTTATTATTAGATATAAAACCAAAAAGAAAATAGAAGACTTTCCAAACTTAAAATAGTGGGAAAAATTATATACAAATCTGTTGGTAAAGCACTAGGACTTTGATTAGCTCTGGCCAGTGAGGTTAAGTGGTTAGAGTGTTGGCCCGAGAACCAAAGGGTCATGGGTTCCATTCCCAGTCAAGGGCACTTACCTGGGTTGCAGCTTTGCTCCCTGCTCCCCAGTCAGCGATTCTCTCTCATCATTGATATTTCTATCTCTCCCTCTCCCCTCCTCTCTGAACTCAATAAAAAATATATATATTAAAAAAAATACAGAAAAAATGTGAAGAGATACTAGTATTCAGCTTCCTAGTCATGAAAAATATCAAAACAACAGTTACTGATATATCAGTTTTTGTCTGTTCTGTAAGCTGAAATGTAAAAAATATTCTTTTCTTTTTTATTAAAAAATATGTTTTATTGATTTTTTACAGAGAGGAAGGGAGAGGGATAGAGAGTTAGAAACATCAATCAGCTGCCTCCTACAAACCCCCCACTGGGGATGGGCCCGCAACCAAGGTACATGCCCCTGACCGGGATCGAACCTGGGGCCCTTGAGTCCGCAGGCTGATGCTCTATCCACTGAGCCAAACTGGCCAGGGTGCAAAAAAATATTCTTTTTTTTTTTTTTTAAATTGCATTAGTGGCTTCTTTTTTTTTTTTTTTTAATATATTTTATTGATTTTTTACAGAGAGGAAGGGAGAGAGATAGAGAGTTAGAAACATCGATGAGAGAGAAACATCGATCAGCTGCCTCCCGCACATCTCCTACTGGGGATGTGCCTGCAACCCAGGTACATGCCCTTGACCGGAATCGAACCTGGGACCTTTCAGTCCACAGGCCAATGCTCTATCCACTGAGCCAAACCGGTTTCAGCAAAAAAAAAAAAAAATATTCTTGATAATGTGACTGACTTGATATTATTGGTGGAAGTGTAAATCCATTAAATCCATGTAATTTATTTAGAAGCAGTCTGGAAGTATGTTTCAAAAGACTAAACATGTTTATATCTTCTGACCTAGCAATTCTGGTAATAGAAATATGTCCTAAAGAATATGGAAAAGGCTTTATGCCGAGGCTATCTATGGAGACATTACTTAAGGTAGTAAAAAATTGGAGTTAATGTGTTTGTCCAACATTGAGGAAATAATCAAGCTATGACATATTAGGACGTGTCTGTCTGGTGGAATATATACATAGCAATTAAAAGTGAGGTTTGTGAATTCTTAACACTGTAAAGTGCTTATTATAATGTGAAATTAAAAAGCAGAATACAAAATTACATATACAGGGTGATGAATCATATCTCTGAAATGATACAAATAAAATTATATGTCTGGTTGTTGACATAATTGATGATTTTTATTCTGATTAATACCTTCTCTGGTTTTCATAATTTTTAAACTGAGAATACATTGCCTTAATAGAAAAGTATTTTTAGAAAAAAATTTAATTGGACAAGTTATCTTTTATTCAGGGCTCTTAATGACCTTTCATTTTGCCTTTTTCTAAGTAGGATTTTTTAATGAAATTATTATAAATATAAATGTTTTGCTATGATCATGTATTAACAGATACCTAAGAATATAACTTAAAAATTGAAATTTCCCCCAAAGTTCAGGGATCAGAATAGCAGTTGATTTACCATCACGAATGTAAACTAGCCCTGGCCAGTGTGGCTCAGTTGGTTGAGGTTGCCATCGGAATCCTGGTCAGGGCACATGCCCAGATTGTGGACTTGATCCCAGGGGGCAGGAGGCAGACAATCGATGGTTCTCTCTCATTAGTGTTTCTCTCTCTCTCTCTCTCCCTCTCCCTTTCCTTCTCCCCCCCCTTCCCCCTTCCTCCCTGCTCCCCTTTCTCTTATTCCCTTCCCCTCACCCCCCCCCCAGATCAATAAAAAACATATTAAAAAAAAAAGAATGGAAATTGGACTCTAATGAAGCCATTCCTTCAAAGTTATGAGAATCTTAATTTTCAACCTAGAATTCCATGCTTAGCCATTTAAAGAGGTTAAAATAGCCTTGGCCAGCATGGCTTAGTTGATTGAGCATCTTCCCATGCACCAAAAGGTTGCCAGTTCGATTTTCGGTCAGGGCACATGCCTGGATTGTGGACTTGATCCCTGGTAGGGGGCATGCAGGAGGCTGCCCATTGATGTTTCTTTCTTTCTTTCTTTCTCTCTCTCTCTCTCTCTCTCTCTCTCTCTCTCTCTCTCTCTCTCTCTCTCTGTAAAATATCTTTTCTGAAATTGGCACCATTTTAGAATAGTGTTAAGTTACCATAATCTTTTTTTTAAAATATATTTTATTGATTTTTTTTTTTACAGAGAGGAAGGGAGAGGGATAGAGAGTTAGAAACATCGATGAGAGAGAAACATCAATCAGCTGCCTCCTGCACACCCCCTACTGGGGATGTGCCCACAACCAAGGTCCATGCCCTTGACCGGAATCGAACCCAGGACCTTTCAGTCCTCAGGCCAACGTTCTATCCACTGAGCCAAACCGGCTAGGGCAGTTACCATAATATTTGTAAGACCTAACAACCTCAGAATCAGTGCTTAAGGATCCTGTAGAATGGCATTTATTTGGAGAAACACTAGAAGATACTAACATTTTGAAGGATCATAAGAAACGATCACATAGAGGCAAAGATCTTTACTCTTTTTCTATAATGTCTTTGATTTTATTTTATTTAGTAGGCTCATTAAATTTGTATTAAAGTATTTCAAGATCTTCAGTTTTTATAACAATTATCATACTCTCCTAAATATTAAACAAAGTTTTTGTGGAAGTCTCAATTTTTCAGTTGTTTAATTTATAAATGAGTTCATTGTATGTTTTAAAAGGGTTATCATCCCAAGCAGATAAATATTGGGTATCAAAATATTATATGTAATTTGAGGAAGCATTGTAAATTATATGTGCAAATAGGTATAAAATTAGACAACCTGGCAATCAGTTCTTCAATATGGTGTAAATTTGATAAGTGAAATTAATTTTTAAAAAGTTCTTTCTTCTCCTGCTCTTTCTTGGCCTAAAATTCTACTACATTAATAATAAATACTTTGTTATTAATATTGTACAATGTGACACTAATTAAATTTATTAACGATTAAAAAACATTTTTAACTTGTGTTTTGTTTGAATTTCAGGTAATAACCCTTCCTAATACTTTGTATTTTGTTTAGTATGCCACTTTTGGCAGTGGTCACTGTCAGTGTCTTGTAATGGTTTGATGGCCTTGGAGATTTAAAACCAAGTAAAAGTGTAAGCAGCCTTTCTTACTTAGTTTTGAGTTTTATTCCAAATAGGAAAAGTTGAAAGTAGATTTACCATGGAATCTGAGTTATATAAAAGACACCGTAACAGTTAACTTAGTGAAAACAGACTTACCAGTTCTATTAATGGAATTGTAACATAGAAGGAATGGGTTTTGATAATCTATTAGATATTCCTTGTAAACTTTATTAATGTTGATATATCTGCTTTTTTTTTTTAAAAAAAAGTCAGTGAATTCCTAAAGATAGAAATTTTATAGTTAAATTTTTTTATTTATCAGTAATTTAGAACTCTTTTAGATTCTTTTACTATATTCACATTTACTATCCTAGTAATCTATCATTCTCTTTAAAAGAAAAAAATTATTCATTGTTCCCTTAAGACAGAATGTCTGATTTAAAAAATATATATTTTTATTGATTTCAGAGAGGAAAGGAGAGCGAGAGAGAGATAGAAACATTAATGATGAGAGAGAATCATTGATTGGCTTCCTCCTGCACACCACACACTGGGATTGAGCCCACAACCCCGGGCATGTGCCCTGACTGGGAATTGAACCATGACTTCCTGGTGCATAGGTTGACACTCAAGCACTGAGCCACACCGGCCAGGCCAGAATGTCTCATTTGTAAAAAATAATCACAGCCTTAGCCAGTTTGGCTCAGTGGATAGAGCGTCGGCTGCAGACTGAAAGGTCCTGATTTCGATTCTGGTCAAAGGCACATACATGCCCAGGTTGCGGGCTTGATCCCCAGTAGGGGGCATGCAGGAGGCAGCCAATCAATGATTCTCTCTCATCAATAATGTTTCTATCTCTCTCTCCCTCTCTGGAATAAATAAAAATATATATTTTTTTAAAAATCACAAATGTCTATTCAGTTGAACTTCAATTGAGTTGTTTTCCCAGCATGATTACTTTAAGTATGTGGAACTTGCTTTAGTGATGAATTTGGTGCAAAGGTCTGAAATTGTCACTTGAAATTACTTTCAGAACCAGTTTGTGGCACGTAAGAAAACCATCAGTTTAAGTAGTTAATAAATACACTTAGTGTTTGTTTAGAAATGATTGACAGCTCATCATTCACTTATTCCGTAGACTTGGACTCTTTATAACTTTTGGATCTTTCTGAAAAGCAAATTCAATTTTGGAAGATGAAGATTTGAGTTTTTGAACATCCAAGATGATATGTTTGAAAGTTAGAGGGAGAAATACAAGAGCATTTTGAACATTGTCAGTGTCATTGTTTCATGGCATTCTAAAATGACAGTTTAAAACTTTATGATATAAAAGTTTGATTGGCTGATTAATTTATAGTTCTACTATATCTTGATTCATTATACTTCCACACTCTAGATAAGTGATGGCGAACCTATGACACGTGTGTCAGAGGTGACACGTGAACTCATATTTTTGGTTGATTTTTCTTTGTTAAATGGCATTTAAATATATAAAATAAATATCAAAAATATAAGTCTTGCCTAACCGGTTTGGCTCAGTGGATAGAGCATCAGCCTGCGGACTGAAGGGCCCCAGGTTCGATTCCGGTCAAGGGCATGGTCCTCGGTTGTGGGCACATCCCCAGTGGGGGGTGTGCAGGAGGCAGCTGATCGATGTTTCTCTCTCATCAATGTTTCTAACTCTATATCCCTCTCCTTTCCTCTCTGTAAAAAATCAATAAAATATATTTAAAAAAGAAAAGTAATTAAAAATGTAAGTCTTTGTTTTACTATGGTTGCAAATATCAAAAAATTTCTACATGTGACATGGCACCACTAGAGTTAAGTTAGGGTTTTTCAAAATGCTGACACGCCGAGCTCAAAAGGTTCGCCATCACTGCTGTAGATCCTGTAATATATATGTATAGGCACTTTAAAAGGATCATTTTTTAAGTCAACATTTTTCTGTTTTTTTGTGTATGTGACTTGATTTGTAAAATGTAGGATGGGATTATTATTTTATCGTGCATCTGAGTTTAGTAGATGACTACTAGATAATTTCTTTTTTTTTTTTAATATATTTATTGATTTTTTACAGAGAGGAAGGGAGAGAGATAGAGAGTTAGAAACATCGATGAGTGAGAAACATCGATCAGCCGCCTCCTGCACATCTCCCACTGGGGATGTGCCTGCAACCAAGGTACATGCCCTTGACCGGAATCGCACCCGGGACCTTTCAGTCCGCAGGCTGACGCTCTACACTGAGCCAAACCGGTTTTGGCGATAATTTCTTTTATGAAAAAAGTATATGTACCCACCAAAATATCCCATTTTGTCTGAGTTGGTTTTGTATTTGTACAACAATCCTATCTAATAAAAGAGAAACATGGTAATTAGCCGTACGTCTGCTACCCTTCCCATTGGCTAATCAGGGCGATATGCAAATTAACTGCCAGCCAAGATGGCGGCCGGCAGCCAGGCAGCTTGAAGCGAACATGAGGCTTGCTTGCTTCAGTGACGGAGGACTCCAACATTCCCCGCCTGCCGCTGCTGGCCTCTGAGCTTGCAGTTTGAAACATTGTTACAAATATAGAAGCTAAACAAACCCCCAGAAACCTGCTTTCAGCCAGCCGGGATCTCAGAGCTGGAGTTGAAACAGTGTTTCAATTATTATAGAACCCAAACAAACCAGATACCTGCTTTCAGCAGCTGAGGCCTAAGAGCTGGAGCCAAGCGTCAGAGCTAAAGCTGGCCCAGAATATAAAAAAGAAAAAGAAAAAAAGGAGCGGTTGGGAGCTTCAGTCACCCGCCAGCCTGAAAACAGCCCTCAGCCCCTCACCCAGACTGGCCAGGCACCCCAGTGGGGACCCCCCACCCTGAAGGGTGTCTGACCAGCTGCAAACAGCCATCATCCCCTCATCCAGGCTGGCCAGGCACCCCAGTGGGGACCCCCACTCTGATCCAGGACACCCTTCAGGGCAAACCAGTCGGCCCCCACCTGTGCACCAGGCCTCTATCCTATATAGTAAAAGGGTAATACGCCTCCCAGCACCGGGATCAGCGGCTCTGTGTGTGACAGGGGGCGGGGCCACAACCTCCCTATCCGCCCTGCTCTGTTCGTGACAGGGGAAGACACCCCAACCCCCTGATCAGCCCTGCTCTGTGCCTGATAAGGGGGAGCTCCCCAACCTCCTGATTGCCCTGCAGCTCTGTGTGTGACAGGGTGCGGCGCCCCAACCCCCTGATCAGCCCTGCTCTGTGTGTGACAGGGTACGGCGCCCCAACCGCCCCCCAACGGGCCCTGCTCTGTGTGTGATGGGGTAGAGCCATAACCTCCCCATCGGCACTGCTCTGTGTGTGACGGGGCGATGCCCCAACTCCCCTATTGACCCTACTCTGTGAGTGACAGGGTGGAGCTCCTCAACCCCCTGATCGGTCCTGCTCTGTGCATGACAGGGGGGAGCTCCCCAACCCTCTGATGGGCCCTGCTCTGTGCATGACAGGGGGGAGCTCCCCAACCCCCTGATCGACCCTGCTCTGTGCGTGACAGGGGGTGGCGCCACAACCTCCCCATCAACCCTGCCTTGAGCTGACAGGGGGCGGTGCCCCAACGCCCCAATCCGCCCTACCCTGAGTGTGACTGAGGGTGGCATCGCAACTTCCCGATCCGCCCTGCTCTGTGCATGACACGGGGCGGCTCCCTAACTCCCCAATCGGCCCTGCTCTGAGCCCAACCAGGGGCTGCACCTAGGGATTGCGCCTGCCCCCTGCCACCCGGGAGCAGGTCTAAGCCAGCAGGTCGTTATCTCCCGAGGGGTCCCAGACTGCGAGAGGCCACAGGCCGGGCTGAGGGACCCCCCGCTTCCCTCCGAGTGCACAAATTTTTGTGCACCGGGCCTCTAGTCTATATATATAAAAGCCTAACTGACCGTTATGACAGGATGACCAGATGGTAGCTATGACGCACACTGATCACCAGGGGGCAGATGCTCAATGCAGGAGCTACCCTACCCCCTGGTGGTCAGTGTGCTCCCACATCCAACCTCCCACGGCCGACCAACCTCCTGTGGTCCCTCCCCCACAGCTGGCCAGCCAGCTGGCTGGCCGGCCATAATTGGCCCCAATCAGGACTGGGCGAGACGGCCCTGATCAGCCCCTGATTGCCGGCCAGGCCGAGGGACCCCACCCATGCATGAATTCGTGCACTGGGCCTCTAGTAGAATATATATTCAGGTTGAATATTCATTTTGATTTGTATTTAATAATTATTGATTAAATGTATTTCTTTAATATCAGATTTCAAATGATTGAGGTGGCTCTAAGATGTTTTATGCCCTCTGGATGATCAAATCATTGGTATTCCCTGTGGCTCCTTACAAAAGTATGGAATCACTGTTCCATTTAGATTGAGCAGATAGTGCCTTGTCTTAATGATAGAGGTATTGACATGAATTAATCTAAAAGGACCAATTTACATGGTAAAATGGGCAGGAAGCATGAATTTTAGATTAAACAGGTTTAAGTTTTATTTAAAATATATTTTATTGATTTTTTACAGAGAGGAAGGGAGAGGGATAGAGAGCTAGAAACATCGATGAGAGAGAACCATCAATCAGCTGCCTCCTGCACACCCCCTACTAGGGATGTGCCCACAGTCCAGGTACATGCCCTTGACTGGAATCAAACCTGGGACCCTTCAGTCCACAGGCCACTGAGCCAAACAGGTCAGGGCTTAAGTTTTTATCTCATTTTTGCTACTTAACTAATTGTGTGATCTTGGACAAGTTATTTAACTTTGCAGCCTGTTTCCTCATCTGAGCAAATAGAGACAATACCTACTTCCAAGTTTATAAATACTTTTAAAACACAATAGCATGTTATACATCTACACTGATAAAAGAGAAAAATGGTAATTGGCGTATGACGATACCCTTTTCATTGGCTAATCAGGGCTATATGCAAATTAACTGCCAACTAAGATTGGCAGTTAACTGCCAACAAGATGGCGGTTAATTTGCATATGTAGGCACAATGCAGGGAGGCAAAAGGGAAAGCAGGAAGAAGCCCCCTGCCACTGACAGTGATCGGAAACCCAGGGGGGAGCTAAGACCTGGGGGGCAGGGCAAAGGGCCGCCTTTGCCCTGCCCCCCAGCCATGATCGGAGAATCAGGCACCTTTGCCGCCCTGGCCAGTGATAGCAGGAAGTAGGGGTGGAGCCAGCGATGGGGGCTGGGCACGGTCGAAGCTGGCAGTCCCAGGAGCTAGGGGCCCCTTGCCTGGGCCTAAAGCGAAGCCCACAATCGCGGGGCCGCTGCAGCTGTGGGTCCCCGCTGCCCGGGCCGAACGCCTCAGCCAGAGACATCCTGCAGGGGCAGGGGCAGAGCCCGCGTGATCGCGGCGCCCCCGCTGCCACTGCAGGTCCCCGCTGCCCGGGCCGGACGCCTAGGCCAGAGGCGTCAGGCCTGGGCAAGGGGCCGATCCTGCGATTGGAGGGTGATGGGGGTCAACGCCTGAGGGCTCCCAGTATGTGAGAGGGGGCAGGCTGGGCTGAGGGACACTCCCCCCCGCCCCACATCCAGTGCACGAATTTCGTGCACCAGGCCCCTAGTCCTATATAATAAAAGGCTAATATGCAAATAGACTGAACGGCTGGTCACTGTGACACGCACTGACCACCAGGGGGCAGATGCTCAGTGCAGGAGCTGCCTTCTGGTGGTCACTGCACCAGAAACCAGGCTCACAGCTGGTGAGTGCAGCGGCGGTGGCGGGAGCCTCTCCTGCCTCCACAGCAGCACTAAGCTGTCAGTTGTACATCCCCTGAGGGCTCCTGGACTGTAAGAGGGCGTAGGCCAGGCTGAGGACCCCCCCTCCCCCAAGTGCACGGATTTCATGCACCTGGCCTCTAGTTTAATAATAAATGTTTATTTCCTTTTCTGTTTTTATCTTCATATAGTGGTCATTTGAGACTAAAATAAAGTTGAAGGACTTTCTAAGCAGTTACCCACCCTAAACATGACTTTAAGTTTACTTTAGGATTAGTCTGCCGTGTACTTTAGTAAATACTGTATTCTCTCCATCGCCAGGAGGAGTATTTGAGAAAGGAAGGATTGATTTAAACATTGTAAATAGCCTGTCGAATTAGTGTCTTAAGGACATATTTTTGATAACTTGTACTTAACATTTCCCTAAAAGTGGTTTTCATTTATCTTCAATCACAGGTACAGGAACCTTAAAGATAGATTTTGTTGGAGAACTGAATGACAAAATGAAAGGTTTCTATAGAAGTAAATATACTACCCCTTCTGGAGAGGTACGCTATGCTGCTGTCACACAGTTTGAGGTACGGTATTCTTTTCTGAAGTATTACGATCTTAAATGAGATATTCTATTATTTGTGTGGTTATTCTATTATTTGTTCTATAATTTGTGTGATTATTTGTTGCTAGGTGCCTTTGGCCATACTTATATTTATGATTTTAGATTTTTATTTTATATTCAGCCAATTATTTTCATTATAAGAGGGAGGGAAACAGCATTACTATTAATTTAGTAAGAAAAACCACAGGCATCAGATACTAAGGATAATTTTAATTAAGAAAGGTACATAGGGTCCCCCGAACATCTCCAAGTGGACTAAGGAGTCCATGTTGAGGAACTTGGCAGTGGCTTGACGGGGACCTAGGGACCTGCCATGGGGCCGCCGTCAGTGGAGCCAGCGCTTCGACTTCGGCCTGAGGAAACCCCTTTTCAAGGAGAAATGAAGAAGAAAACTGTCTGTACCTTAAATGTGGGAAATGAGGAGTATGAAGATATGGAAGGTGAAGAAGACAAAGATAATACTGCTACCACTGGTTTGTTGTACAGTGAAGCTGACAGATGACCAATATGTCTTAATTGCCTATTAAAGAAGGAAGTTGGTTTTCCAGAAAGCTGTAATCATGTCTTCTGTATGACCTGTATTCTTAAATAGGCAGAGAATATTTTTACATAGATTATTTGATTTCTTCTTCTTTTTTTTTTAATAATTTTTTTTAATATATTTTATTGATTTTTTACAGAGAGGAAGGGAGAGAGATAGAGAGTCAGAAACATCGATGAGAGAGAAACATCGATCAGCCGCCTCCTGCACATCTCCTACTGGAGATGTGCCCGCAATGCAGGTACATGCCCTTGACCGGAATCGAACCTGGGACCTTTCAGTCCGCAGGCCGATGCTCTATCCACTGAGCCAAACCGGTTTCGGCTGATTTCTTCTTTATATCAGCCTTGTTGGATAACCAGAGCAGATGTAATAGTGTCCTTCCATTTTACAGATGAGGAAATTTGTTTATTTGCATTCTATAACTTGGCCAAAGTTCATAGCTTAAGGTGCAGAAATGAATTTAAAACTTCACTTTCTAATTTAGTATGAACTAATTTCAGAATCTGAGTTAGAGATATTACTGAATTTCTTCATAGATTTTAAATGATTAAAAACCAGAACATTTCAGACTTTATGTATTTATTATGGTGACTCCATTTGGGCCTACTTAAGTAGATCATGGTACTGGTACATTGAATATTCATTATGAGGCCCATTGTTATGGATTGTGAAATAAAAATTTGTCATACTAATTAAAAAAAGAAAGAAAGGTACATAGTATAAAAGCAATTCAAGTATTGAAAAATTACCTGCATGTATTTGTGTGTGTGTGTGTGTGTGTGTGTTTGCATATACACATTCTGAGCTCTTCAGGAACATCAGCTAACAATAGGTGTAACTCTAGTGTCTATCGCTCAAATGTGCCTTTGATTGCTTTCATCACTTCATCCTTTGAATATTTCAGAAACCTTTAAATTTTGTTATTTGTATCATTCATTTAATTTCCTCTAGTATAAATTTATTTCTGTACTGCTTCTCCTAATTTAAGTTTTTTATACTACCATTTCTTTTTCTTTTTTTTAAATATATTTTATTGATTTTTTTACAGAGAGGAAGGGAGAGGGATAGAGAGTTAGAAACATCGATGAGAGAGAAACATCGATCAGCTGCCTCCTGCACATCTCCTACTGGGGATGTGCCCGCAACCCAGGTACATGCCCTTGACCGGAATCGAACCTGGGACCTTTCAGTCCGCAGGCCGACGCTCTTTCCACTGAGCCAAACCGGTTTTGGCTATACTACCATTTCTTTTCTTACACTCTACTTACTTTGCAAATGTTTTATTTATTCTTTGATTGAATTTTTATAATTTAATTTTTTTGAGAGTGCAATCAGCCATCTAATATTTTTCCTCTTTAGAAAACCTTTTTCAGGGTTTCTCTACTTCTGCATATTTTGTTACTTCTTTTCATGACACAGAATATTGTCATTAGTGGGGGTTTTTTCTGTTTTGTTCTTTTATTTAAATCCTTCCTTTTGCAGCTGATGTTCTACTGAACCACTAAATTTTATTTTGCTTTAACAACTGTGCTCTGTTTTTACTTTTAAAGAAAGAATGAGGTCTATTTAAGTAGGTCAAGTGGTGACAGTTTTATGTTTAGTATATGGAAATGCCATTGAACAAATTACCTGCTTAGAATTGATAGAACGTCTGTCTTTATTCCCATTGCTAACATTCCAGATAAAGAACAAAGTACATCAAAGATTCTGAAAATATTTTTACTTTTGAAATAAAAGCCAGAGAGGCAACCTATCATATTTTCCCAGTTCTGAATCCTTACAGTATACTATTGACTCTCCCTATGCTCTTGTTGTGTTAACATTGAGCCATTTGCATTACATTTTTGAAATATTTTTATTAAAAAAATATAATTATAGCCCTGGCCAGTGGGGCTTGGTTGGAGCATCGTCCCATACACCAAAAGGTTGTGGGTTCGATTCCTGGTCAGGGTGCAAACAGGAGGCAATGTTTCTCACATTGATGTTTTTCTCTCTCCCCCCCCCCTTCCTCTCTCTCTCTAAAAATCAACAAAATATAAAATATATATATATTATAAATAACTCTAATACTATAAACCAGTGATTTTCAACCCTTTTCATCTCATGGCACACATAAACTACTAAAATTCTATGGCACACGAAAAAATAACGTTTTTTGCCAATATGGCAAAAAATGGGTATAATTTTTATTTATTCACACAGGACAGCTATTGTTGTGTTGGCTGTTATCATTTCTTTATTTGATAATCTAAGGAAAAAGAGGTCAGTGCCCTTGATTAAATAGCCAGGTATTGCATGTTTTAAAAATTCTTGGGACACACTGGTTGAAAATCGATGCTATAAATTGTTATGATCTGTAGAAGATCTAGTTCCTTACTATGTGGCAATGATAGTAAGCCTTGTGTTTCTTTGTAGTCAGTGCTTAGCTTTTGCCTGGCATTGAGTAGAAAGTAAATATTTGAACAAGTGAATGAATGATAGAAATAGAGAGGGAGAGATGGCAGTTACTTTGTGAAATAGACTGCTAGGGTAATCAGTGATACTTACATTTTATTTTTTTTTTTTTGAGGCTACTGATGCTCGGAGAGCTTTTCCTTGCTGGGATGAGCCTGCCATCAAAGCCACTTTTGATATCTCATTGGTTGTTCCTAAAGACAGAGTAGCTTTATCAAACATGGTATGTATGTGTTTGTAAGTATATTTAAATTTTGAATTTTAACACATTTGGTTTACTAATTAGATAGGATAGCATGAAACCACCCAACACAATGCTTCATAGATAATAGTTACACAAATGTTAGTTTTTATACTTCCAGTAAGCCCTCTTTTTTCTAGTTGCCTTATTTGGAGAGTTTTCCACCTCATGGGAGAAATTCCTTCTAAGCCAGCGGTCACCAACCTTTTGGACCTCATGGACCACCAGTAATCCGCGGACCACCGGTTGGCGACCGCTGTAAACCATATTGACAAGAGTATCTTCTTTTAATTTAAAGGCATAAATAAGTGATGAGTTTAATAAAAAGAAAAAATCTGACTTTTTAAATTGAATTTATTGGGGTGACATTGGTTAATAAAAAAGTATATAGATTTCAGGTGTACAATTCTATAATATATCATCTGTATATTGTGTGTTCACTACCCTCAAAAAAATCTGACTTTCTTATTAAATATCAAAAGATATAACCACATAATGAATTGTATTTAGGTTTGTGGCTGATTGTATTTTTGGAATATGCCTGATTTCATTCATAAACAGAGTAAGCATTCACCACTTGAAGTGTTTTGTCTAGGACTGCTTTCAGACATAGAGTATATCCTATAGCTTATAATGTGAATCTGGGGAACTTGGGAAAGCCTACTGCACCTGAAAATAACTGGCTTTTGCCTCCTTTATTGGGGGAAAGAATTCCACAGATAGACCACCATTCTCTTCTCAAATATTCTTAGAGAGGAGGCTAATATATTAAACTAAAATATTCATTTACAATTTAGTATGAATTTATCAAGTCTGTTTTTGAATAAGTCTTCCTTGGAAGAAAGAACAGAGAGATCTTGGGGAAACTGAGAGCCTGAATAGGAAAAAGGGGGAGAACACCAAAGGGAAATTAGGAACTCCAAAGGTATAGTGGAGATTTCTTCACAAATTTGCTTAGAGCTAGTCTTAGTACAGAGAATGCTCTAAATCTAAAAATCTGTTCCCTTTGAAATGTAGATTTCACAATTGCATTAATAATTATTATCTCCTAGCCTTATTTCACTTAAAATGTATTGAGCTCTGTCTTAAAACATCCCAGTGCCTGGCATATAATAGACCAGCCGTGGGCAAACTACAGCCCACAGGCCGGATGCGGCCCGTTTGAAATGAATAAAACTATTGAAAAAAAAGACCGTACCCTTTTATGTAATGATATTTACTTTGAATTTATATTAGTTCACACAAACACTCCATCCATGCTTTTGTTCCGGCCCTCCGGTCCAATTTAAGAACCCATTGTGGCCCTCGAGTCAAAAAGTTTGCCCACCCCTGTAATAGACATTCAAAAAAAGTTGTTTCTTTTTACTCATTCTTTTAACACGTTAGTCTGGAACTTTTAAATGTAACTGCATGATCAAATCACTTTCCTTCTTAATAGGAAAGATTTTGACAGCATAAAAGCACTGGGTGAATTGGCATAGATAAGTTCCGGAAATAGGGAAGGAGAGGCAACAAAGCCTACAGTTTTGGACTAATGTTTTCTCTATATTTAATGTAAATCTGTTTAAATTTTTTCTTTTTTTTTTAAGAATGTAATTGATCGGAAACCATACCCTGATGATGAAAATGTAGTGGAAGTGAAGTTTGCCCGCACACCTGTCATGTCAACGTATCTGGTGGCATTTGTTGTGGGTGAATATGACTTTGTAGAAACAAGGTCAAAAGATGGTGTGTGTGTCCGTGTTTACACCCCTGTTGGCAAAGCAGAGCAAGGAAAATTTGCGTTAGAGGTAAATGTACTTGAAGAGGATTGTTCCAACAGTCCATAACTCCAGGTTGGGGAATTTACATTTCTGATCAATTATTAGTACATTTATTTATAACTTAAACTGAAATTTGTTGTGCTACTTTGGTTTTATTTGTAATAGAATTTTTGAAGTACCAACCTTGCTGTTGCACTAACATTTTATGAGATAATGATTAAGAGAATATTGGAGTAGAATTTATTTACCCAGAGAGTGAGTGGGAAAATACGTAATTACATTTTTCATACCGAGTTAGATATAACTAAAGTTTGGCCAACAGATACAAAGCTTGGGGCTAACACAGTCTTTGAATGTAGGGCCCCTGGGATTGATTTCTAGTAACTTGAGATAATTTGGCTTGCAACAGGATTCCTTTGTGGATTTCTATATGAATTCCAATAAAATATTTATTAGATGGTTTTTTTGTTTATACTTTTATAGGTTGCTGCTAAAACCCTGCCTTTTTATAAGGACTACTTCAATGTTCCTTATCCTCTACCTAAAATTGATCTCATTGCTATTGCAGACTTTGCAGCTGGTAAAGTAAATTTCATTTTATTGCTGAATTGTCATAACTTTTTTTGATTTTGTGATTTTTGAGGAAGAAGTATGTGTATATATCAATAAATGTTTATATTTATTTTATGAAGGTGCCATGGAGAACTGGGGCCTTGTTACTTATAGGTATGTTAATGATGCATTACCCTGCCTTATCTTTTCAATCACTGATTTCATAAAAGCTTCACTCATAATCACAGTTGAGTATCTTCTGCTTTATGATCTACCATAAATTTTCCTACCTCCCCTCACTTCTGTGCACATTTTAAAAATGTGGATGAACACCCTCTGGTGCTACTATCTGAGATAGTATGATTTTTAGTAAGCATCTGGCATTAGTAACATTTTTAGATATATTTTGGGCTCAGTTTCTCAGTTCGGTGCCTTCTATTCCTCCCAGTAGTTTTGTAGTTATTTATCCACCTTGCCAAACCTTCACTGATTTAATATTTTCTAGCCAAATTTTTACATGTCTTTCACTACATTATAAATATGTGGGTTATATAATTTTTGAAGCAGGGTCTATAAACAAGTTTTTGCCTTCTACTTGCAATTGCCTTCTTTGATTAGCTAAGTTTTAGACAACCTTCTTAGTTCTTTTTAGGATTTTGAAATGCATCTTCCCCCTACTTGGCACTCCCATTCTTTTAATAGAAGAACTGTCTTCTCTCTAGCATAGTAATCCCTAAATCACTAAGACAAAGTTTTCCCAAAATTTCAGGCAACTGTCCTATCAATAACCTGATAATTAAACTTGTGTCAAAGCTTTGTCTTCTGTTGTATGACTTCTACTGATGTAGTCTTTAATCTTCCTGGAAACTTTTATCCTTTATACTAAGAAACTGTTTTCTTGACATTTCTAAAGCCTAATTTGACATCTTATTTCCTATTTGAATCTCCCTTCCCTACTTGTGCATGTTTTTATTGTAGTACTTTTATTGTTTAATTATTTTATTCTTTTTTTTTTTTTTAACACAGGGAGACTGCATTGCTAATTGATTCAAAAAACTCCTGTTCTTCATCACGCCAGTGGGTTGCTCTGGTTGTGGGACATGAACTCGCCCATCAATGGTTTGGAAATCTTGTTACTATGGTATTTAATATTTTTAAGTGCTCAAATATATTTATCTTCATCCTGCTGCACATTATTTTGGCTACATAATATTTCAGGGATGCCTGTAACATTGTGCCACAAAAATAAAATGAGCGTCTGCCCCCTGAGAGGGAGGTGACCGGTAGCAGTGATCAGGGGCCAGGGCCAGCCAGCGGGCGATGCCAGGCCGCCAGCCAAGGAAGGTACCAGTGGGTCCCCTGATTGCCCCACCCTCAGGTCGCTCCACTGATGGCCCTGATTGCCAGCCAGGCTTCGGGACCATACCCTATATAATGGGAACAGTCTCTTAGAGATAAACATTAAAACCTGGCAAGGCTACTCTAACACTGAAAAAAACAGGATGATGCAGCGATGCCATGCATGGTATCTGGCTTGCACCTTTTGTGATCAGCCCTGATTCTGACACTTATAACTGTGTGACAAAGCCAATTACTTAACTTCTCTCTGCTTCAGTTTTCCCACCCATAAGATGGAGGAAATGGTATTACTGCCTCAGAAGGATCATGCTATGAACTACTTTTTATAATCAGGGCAAAATAAATGTAGCTGCCCATAGAACAGCAAGATGGCTTTCACCTGTATGAAAAGTATGGTCACTGGTACATGCAGCATCCTGGATTGCAAGTGGGATGTCCAACTGCCGGTTTAGGCCCGGCTGAACGGGCAGTCCGACATCCCCCGAGGGCACAGGCCAGGCTGAGGGACCCTCCCTACACACACATGAATTTCGTGCAGTGGGCCTCTAGTTTGATTATATTGAAATGTTTTTAGGGGTCAGTTTTTTTCATTGTCTAAAATGTTATGTTGAAATTTGATAGAAATTGCAGAATTAATGTAAATACTGGTAAATACCATCTACAACAGCCAATTATGTTAAAGCTTGGGAGAACAGGGTTTATTAAGTGAACTAGAAGTACCTCTGCAAAGGAAGAACTGGAGATTCTGGCGTCAGCCAAATCCCTGATGGCTTTTTAGGCTGCCAAAGAGCAAAACCTGACTTGGATGTTAGCTGAGACCATATGTCACAGAAATAAGCAAGAAAGTAAGATATGTAGCAACTGTGACATGTCTGAGAGAGCTTCTAAAGGAAGTCAGCCCTTGAAAGTAAACCCTTTCCTTTTACTTTGGATGATTAAAATTTTACTTAGGGGTAAAAAAAGGTTTTTTGAAATATAATTTTATGTGGAATTAAGTATGCTCGTACCTGTGTTCAGATATGTACAGAAATGTTCTTTTCTGTTTAATGCAACAAGTTTGTTGCTGCTAAACAATTTTTTATTTTTTTTTTATTTTTTTGCTCAGGCTTTCAGCAGACTTTATTTTTTCTGATTTTATTTTGAAACTACCAGTAATAACTTTTAGTTGGGGAAATGTGTGCATTATTATATTGATTTTAGGCAGTTTTTTTACCTGGTTTGAGTAACTATTCTAGTTATTAGATACCAGTTGTTTCAATAACTGAAATTCAAGGGCTTGAAGATAGGTTGGAGAATAACTAGCTATGTACCAGCTATCTTTTTTTTTTTTTTTTAAATACATTTTATTGATTTTTTACAGAGAGGAAGGGAGAAGGATAGAGAGCCAGAAACATCGATGAGAGAGAAACATCGATCAGCTGCCTCCTGCACGCCCCCAACTGGGGATGTGCCTGCAACCAAGGTGTACCAGCTATCTTAATGGAGGCTAGTAGTTAAATAAGTGGACAAAACAAATAGCCACTTATCACTTAATGTTGGAAAATCTTGGTCTTTTCAGAATTTTAAAATGTCTTTTTGTTTTTTACCATTGCATTAGTCCTTTAGCATTTAGCATGGATTCATATATTGTTTTCATAAGAGGTTTAATCAACTTTAATGAAAATTAGATTAAAATCTCTAAAATGTGCTTTTTTTTTAAAAAAAAAGTTGATTTTTTTTGACCCATTATATTCTTTGTCCATTCCCCTATTAATTCTTAACAGTTGAGAATTTTCTATTCCATAAATGCTTAAATACCATTCATTACTGAACTACTTGCTGCCATTCTGTTAATCTCACCCAATTCTTATATAAGCAGTACTGCTTTTCTATTTACCTAGAAAGTTTAACTCATCCATAAACAATGATTTTTCTCAGCCATTATGGAAATAGTTTCCAGTTTTTCTTGTGTGGTCCTAGTAGCTTTCTGGTTCTTTTTGAGGGTTTTTTGTTTTGTTTTTGTTTTGTTGTTTTGTTAATCCTCATCCTAGGATATTTTTTTCATTAATTTTTAAAGAGAGTGGAAAGAAAAAAGGCGGGGGAGAGAGAGAGAGAGAGAGAGAGAGAGAGAGAGAGAGAGAAGGGAGGGAGGGAGGAAGGAAGGAAGGAAGGAAGGAAGGAAGAGGAAGACATCGACTGGTTGCCTCCTGCACACTCCCAAACCAGGGCCAGAGATGAAACCTGTAACCCAGGTACATGCCCTTGACTAGGAATTGAACCAGCAACCCTTAGGTGCATGTGCTGATACTCTAACCACTGAGCAAGGACGTGTGTGTGTGTGTGTGTGTGTGTGTGTGTGTGTGTGTGTGTGTGTGTATTTTAAGAGAAATCTTTATTAAGCTAAATTTTACATGACAATATAGGAAATAATATAGGGAGGGAAAGCCTACATTTATCCACTCCCTTCCCCTTTCTATATAAGGGCTTTCCCACTTATTCCCCCCTCCTTCCTCTGTTTATACCTTTGGTAGTAAAATGTTAC
Source organism: Myotis daubentonii (assembly GCF_963259705.1). NCBI lineage: Eukaryota > Metazoa > Chordata > Mammalia > Chiroptera > Vespertilionidae > Myotis > Myotis daubentonii. The sequence goes on along the minus strand of NC_081855.1, from coordinate 47,982,756 downwards.
TTATTAATGTTTTGAAATGTCTCTTAGGCATAATGCTAACATCATCCGTTGGCCTTTCTTGGAATCTCTTTTAGGCATCTCTTTAGTTCAGATATATGAATTATTGCTCTGGCCTGTATGTCTCAGTGGGTTGGAGCATCGTCCCATACGCTAAAAGGTTGTGGATTCAAACCCTGGTCAGGGCAAGTACAGGAGACAACCAGTCGATGTTTCTTTCTTTCTCTCTCTCTCTCTCTCTCTCTGACTCTCTCAAATCGGTAGAAACATATCCTCAGATGGAGATTTAAAAACTAGAGATGTGAGTTATTTACTCATTTTTTTGAATTTTAGTTCATTAAGTTGGCAAGTTTTAGAGTATAGTGGAGGGGACATGAAAGTTTTTCAAATGAATGGAATGACAAGTATTTTGTTTTCTTTACATATTTCTCTTTTGTTTTTAGGAATGGTGGACACATCTTTGGTTAAATGAAGGCTTTGCATCCTGGATTGAATATCTGTGTGTAGACCACTGCTTCCCAGAGTATGATATCTGGACCCAGTTTGTTTCTGCTGATTATACCCGTGCCCAGGAGCTTGATGCCTTAGATAACAGCCATCCTATTGAAGTGAGCCATAATTTCAACCACTGCTCTCATTTTTAATGAAGTAATTTGTTACAGAGATATTTAAAACTCTGAAAATTGCATGGGTGATTCACTTGTTTTTATACTTTATATTTCCAGTCTTGAAAATCTAGCAAGACTGGTCTAATTACGTTTCTTCTTAAGATAGACACTATAAAAATTGATCTTTGTAGAGTCAAGTACTATGTACCCTTAAGCATTAATTAAATACATTTTTATTGACTAGTATGGGAGAACCATACATATTGAATAATATGCATAGGGGAACATTATCATTCCATTGTTGGTTTCAAAGAAAATTCTGAACATATTCTTTTATTGTCATTATCTGTTTATATATATATTTTTAATTCTCTTGACTTAGGTTATTGTTATTTCAGCTAGTTTATATGTATAAATTTTGCCTTCAAAGAACTAGACTTATAGTCTACTTTGACATATTTAACCAAGGTCCTATATAATTGTAAACCATAAAGAAAGTGTTTTTCATCTCTCTCTTCTCCACTCCCACTCACCACCACCACCAATAAACAGATTCATAGTGACTTACCTCCCAAGCAAAGCAGAGCCAAGACTGGACCCTAAGAGTTGACGGGGATCATGTTAAATATTTTTTTTAAGGATCATCATTATACATTATGAGGGAGCCAAAGGCAGAAAAATATCATATTAGTTAGAAGTGTTTTCCTAGAAAGCTTTTTATGTAATTCAATATTATAGGTTGTCTGCTTCCTGTCATAACCTTGAATTACATTGTCTGCCAGGTCAGTGTGGGCCATCCTTCTGAAGTTGATGAGATATTTGATGCTATATCATATAGCAAAGGTGCATCTGTCATCCGAATGCTGCACGACTACATTGGGGATACGGTAAAAAAGCAATTTTAAAAGTTTTCTATTCTTTTATGGTGAAAAAAATATCAGATCTTAATTAGATTAAGTTCCTAAGTAAATTTTTTTTTTTTTTTTTTGCATCCAGAATATTACACTACTGGATTGTCTTTACTAGTATTTTTTTAATATTGACTCTTGTGATCTCTTAGGTCAGTGGTCGGCAAACTGCAGCTCGCGAGCCACATGCGGCTCTTTGGCCCCTTGAGTGTGGCCACGAAGTTTCAATCGCACTGTACATGCGCGCCCGCACGTGGTATTTTGTGGAAGAGCCACACTCAAGGGGCCGCAGTTTACCGACCACTGTCTTAGGTGAATGATATACAAATAAGTTTGGGAGGGTGGAAGGCTGGTATAAAACTTAAAAGTAGAAGACAGAGTATGCATTCTTTTTTTTATTATTGATTTTTCTTTTTTTAAGAGAGAGAAAAACATCAATGTGACAGTAGAACATCGATCAGTTGCCTCCTTTATCCACCCCAACTAGGGATCAAACACACAACCTGGGTATGTGCCCTGACTGGGAATCAAACCTGTGATCTTTTAGTATACAGGACTTGAACCAACTGAGCCAACCAGTCAGGGCCAGAGTATGCATTCTTAAATAAAAGGCAGTAGCCTGGCCCGTGTGGTTCAGTGGTTGAGCATTGACCTATGAACCAGGCGGTCATGGTTTGATTCCCGGTCAGGGCACATGCCTGGGTTTCAGGGTGGATCCCTCGTAGGGGGTGTGCAGGTAGCAGTTGATCAATGATTCTCATCATTGATGTTTCATCTCTCCCTCTCCCTTCCTCTGTAAAATTAATTTAAAATATTTTTTAAAATAAAAGGCAGTAGACATATATGTATTTCAGTAAATCTGGCCCTCAATAATTTTAGTAAAGTAGCTTTTGAGTATTAATATGTAAATATACTATAAATTCTGAGGTCTGACTCTTGGATTTTAAAAATTGTATTTTCTCAGGACTTTAAGAAAGGAATGAACATGTATTTAACCAAGTTCCAGCAAAAGAATGCTGCCACAGGTAATCTTTAATAGCTTGAGAGAGAAATGGAAGTGGGACATTTACTTTTTTCTAGCTGCTTAACTTTCCTTGTGATGGATAGGAAATGAAGGTGACTTATTTTATGCCATTTGTTATCAGGGCCCATTACCCTTTTGGTCATTCTTCAATAGTCAGCTTTCCATAGCTCAGTGTTTTGCCACCTAAAAGTCTGAAGAGTGCTGTTTACCTGACCGGAGCTTGTTCTTTTTTGGCTATTTGTTGGTTTTATTGCCCTAAATTAATCATTGACTATTAAAATAGCTGCAGATTAACCATTTTTAAAAGTTAATATATGGAATTGGAGTTTCAATGAAGTAAAATCTTAAGAAATTTTTGCATATGGTGGTCTATAGTTTATTTGCTATCAGAGTCAAAAGGATGAATAAAGGCTTAAGAATTGATTTGATATGAAAAAGAGCCAGAGCCATAGTTTTAAGTTCTTTAGTGAACAGGAAAACTTTTTAAAAAACAAGATTTATGTAATGTCATTAGTGTCTAATAGAATGACAAAAGTTCAGAGTCCTGGCTATAAGGGTGTTCCTTAGGTTTGTGACCTACGATTTAAAAATACAGTCTCTCCTCTGTTCAGGACATGATGTAACCTTCACACCCCACTCCCAGCCCCATAAATTGCCATTAGAGTTTGTAAAATAGAGGCATTCTGTTCCTTAAAGAAGGGCTACAGAAAAATGTACTCTTGCAAGTTTTATGAGTCTTTGGCATGCATATACAGGCATACCTTGTTTTTATTGTACTTCGCAGATATTGTGTTTTTTACAAATTGAAGGTTTATGGCAACCCTGCATTGAGCAAGTCTGTCAGTGCCATTTTTCAAACAGGCTCAGACGATGGTTAGTATTTTTTAGCAATATAATATTTTTTAACTAAGATATGTACTTTTTAAGACATAATACTATTTCTCACTTAATAGATTATAGTATAATATAAACATAACTTATATGCACTGGGAAACCAAAAAATTTATGTGATTCACTTTGTTGAAATATTTGCTTTATTGTGGTGGTCTAGAACAGAACCTGCAGTATCTCCAAGGTATGCCCGTATATAATATATGAGGAAAGTACCTTATGCTTCTTAAAATATAATGGACATATAATCACCTGGGATCTATTAGAATGTGTATAATTCAGTAAGTCTGGAGTAAGGTCTGAGAGTCTGCATTTCTAACAGGCTCCCAGGTGAAGCCAGTGCTACTAGTTCATAGGCCACATATGAATAGCAAGGCCCACCATGTACCTTTTTTCAGTTTGTTTTGTGGTTTATGAAAGATAATTGGCAGGTCAAATACATTGCAGTTACCATCCATGCTATTTACCCTCTCGCAGCAGTTCCAGTGCCCTCTTTCTATCTCACTGCACTTTCCTTAATTCATGCCTTCCTTCGTGACCTATCTATTGCATTTTGCAGTTGCCTATTAACTCACTACTTGCCTTGCCCCACTCTCTTCAGTTTCATCTCTCTCTCTCAGGCTAGCTAGGATTATCTTTCTGAAGTGAATATCTGATTGCATAATCCTGCTGATTAAAAATACTGGGAATGTGGAGGGGGTCCATGGGAAAAGGGACATATGTAATACTTTCAACAATAACAATTTTAAAAATAAAATAATGGGTAAGCCACATTCCCTTCATGATAGTCAGTACTTCTTTGTAAACCATACAGAGTCTTCAGCAGTTCGGCCCTACCTACATTTATAGCCTCATTGCCCATTATTCCCACATATGTGCCCTCTATTTTCAGCTAATTGAACATATTGCTATTTTTTGTTATTTTCTGTCTTTTCTTATACTTTCATCTTTGCATTGACCATTTATTCTGCCCAATTGGAATGAGCTAGTGGTTCATATCTATCTAATGAACAACTCCTTTTCAGGATGCAGGCCAAAAGTCAACTCTTGTGAAGCTTTTATTTTCTTTGGATTTTCCTTGAAGTGCTTTTTCTCTGTTCGTGCCCTCATTCTAGTGTGTGTCACATGGCATTACTGTTTTGCTCACTCTATCACCACCTCATCAGCTTTACTGAGTATTTTTTAACTCTGTTAATTGAGTGGATATAATGATTTTATGTTAGTGAATGGTTATTTAGTTGTGATCTTAAATGTGTTTCCATTTGTTTGTTTCTATTTATTCTGTTTGAACTCACCTGTTTGTCTTTGGTTTATTATAATTTGTAATTTTTAATAAATTGGAAAAGTTAGGAACATCTTAGAATATAAGACCAGTTTTTGTAATAGAGTTAAATTAATGAGAAGGCAAGGAGGATGTTAATTTGGCCCACTGCTTGTTTCCTGAACATGAAAGAATCAAAGAGTGGGTCAGCAATGCATTGTCAAGAGGTATATAAAACTGCGTGTTTTTTTTAGGAAAATAAAAATGTAAACATTTACATTTTCATTGCTTGTGTTATCTCCTAGAGGACCTTTGGGAATGTTTAGAAGGTGCTAGTGGTAAACCTATAGCAGCGGTGATGAATACCTGGACCAAACAAATGGGATTCCCCCTCATTTATGTGGAAGCAGAACAGGTAAACGTAATAAAAAGTCCCTCAACTTACCTAATATTGTATTAAGTGAAATTCAATCAGTGGTTTCAAATTTATTTTTATGTACTTTAAGAATTCTAGGTGACATTTAAACCAGCCCTCAAAATGCACTCAAATTTACATGGTACATTACAGTGTAAGTTAACCTTCCAAAGCCACATCTTAACCTTAAATGTGATTGTATCCTATATAATAAAACTCTAATATGCAAATCGACTGGATGGCTGGTCACTATGACGTGCACTGACCACCAGGGGGCAGACGCTCAATGCAGGAGCTGTCCCCTGGTGGTCAGTGCACTCCCACATGGGGAGTGCCACTCAGCCAGAAGCCAGACTCACGGTTGGTGGGAGCCTCTCCTGCTTCCAAGGCAGTGCTAAGGAGCAGCGAGCCTGGCTTCTGGCTGAGCGGTACTTCCACAGGGGAGCAGGCCTAAGCCGGCAGTCGGACATCCGCTGAGGGGTCCTGGACTGTGAGGCTGCAGGCCGGACTGAGGGGGACACCCACCACCACCACCACCACCACCCCAATGCACGATGTCATGCACTGGGCCTCTAATTTTATAATAAAAAGTACACACATTGGAGGACCTCTCAGATTGGCTGTAAACATTTGAAAAGGCAATTTAGTGAATGCATCAATCATATTTGGTGGGAACTAGGAGGGCTCTGTAACAAAAACATTTTGGATTTCTCCCTCTCCCCCTTCCTCTCTCTCTCTAAAAATCATGTACTTGACTTTGTTGCTTCTGGCCTTTTAGTTTCCTCCATACTTTTTTGTTTCATTGCAAAGCTTATCCTTTGAAAACAAGGTGTGTGCTTTCTTTTATGCTTATCAGTCATTCTAAGAGTTTGAATTCTGAACATTGAGTTCACATGCTAATCTAAAATAACTTTTTGTAGTATTACTTATTGTTATGTATCCTTTTGAGAACTTTAACCCTTTAAAGTTCTTACCTGGGTACATATCTCTTCTGAGGGACCATATTACATAGAACCTGCTCTTTTATTTAGACTATTGTTATTTTGAAGCCTAAATAAGAAATAGTAACCTTTCACTATTCTATAGCATCATCATCTTCATCATCATTGCACTTTTGGTATGTTTTATATGACATTTGATAATACTGGTTTACCTTCTACTTTGTCACAGAAATGTTGCCCCCTCCAAAAAAGAAAAAAAAGTTATACTACTATAGCCTTTGTTTTGTTTCTTTAGGTAGAAAATGACCGATTACTAAAGTTGTCCCAAAGGAAATTCTGTGCCAGTGGACCATATGTTGGTAAGCAAATGGCTCTAAGTGGCAGTTGATCAATGACTTTGGATACCATACCAGTAGTGTTCCAACTAATAGGAAATAATTATCCATTTTTTAAAAAATTAATAGAATTAAATAAAAACAAGGAAGTGGTAATAGAATAAAAATGAAATCCAGCCGAAACCGGTTTGGCTCAGTGGATGGAGCGTCGGCCTGTGGACTGAAAGGTCCCAGGTTCGATTCCGGTCAAGGGCATGTACCTGGGTTGCGGGCACATCCCCAGTGGGAGATGTGCAGGAGGCAGCTGATCAATGTTTCTCTCTCATCGATGTTTCTAACTCTCTATCTCTCTCCCTTCCTCTCTGTAAAAAATCAATAAAATATATTTTAAAAAAAAAATGAAATCCAGAAAATCAGGAAAGGAGATTCTTGCTGTGGCTGGGTAGGTCAGTTGGTTGGAGCATCGTCCTGATATGCTAAGGTTGTGGGTTTGATCCCTGATCAGGTCACATACAAAAATCAACCAATGAATGTATAAATAAGTGGAACAACTTATCAATGTCTCTCTCTGACTTCCCCCACCACTTTCTCACTCCCAAATCAATTTTTAAAAATTAAGAAAAGAAAAGAGATTTACAAAGTATATATAATGTCATATTCTTAGATTTTTTTATATTCCATGTCTCTGTGTATGAAGAAGCATAGGAACAGCCAAGAAGTGATGCCTCTAGCATTAATACCTAAAAGAAGACTTGATACACGTTTGTGTGGGTGGCTGATTATTTTTTTAAATTCCTGGGCATAAGTAAGTAAATAAATAAATAAAGCCCAATGACTATTTAGATATATTATAGTGCTAGCTCTTATTTTATACTCTCAGCAATCCTATTAGGTAAGTAAAATTATTTCCATTTTACAAATGAGGGAGCTGAAGCATAGGTAGATTAGTAAAATTGCCCAAGGTCACTTTGAGTTAATTCTCTAATGAGTTAAAGAGTAGGAATTCAGCCCACCTGGCATGACTCAGTGGTTGAGCCTCGACCTATGAACCAGGAGGTCATGGGTAGATTCCCATTCAGGGCACATGCCTGGTTTGCAGGCTCGATCCCCAGAAGGGGGCGTGCAGGAGGCAGCTGATCAATGATTCTCTCTTATCATTGATGTTTCTATCTGCCCATCTCCCTTCCTCTCTGAAATCAATAAAAAATATATTTAAAAATAATTTTAAAAAGAGTAGGAATTCAAACAAAATAATTGTGGATTCCATGAATTTATACCCTTACCACTCATCTCTGCTTTCTTTAAAATATCTCTACATATCATTAGATTCTTTTATCCAAGAAATTAAAGATTAATTGAAAAATAAAAAAATAAAGTTTTCTATACCTTTCAGACTTCCTTTAGAATAGCAGGTCTCAACAGGGGGAGGTGTATATCAGAATCACTAACGCCTTTTCATCTTCAATCCACCAAAATATGATGCACTCTACTAAGGTTAAAAGATACAGCCTTATACCCTCAACCTTCTTTAGCATTTAAAATTACTCTTTTAATATATTTGAAAGTCAGAGGACACATGTATTATCCAAATAAATCCTTAAGTGTCACAGTTGCCATTTTCTGCCTCACACCTGCAATCTGCATTGTAGGACTGACAGGTTTTTTAGGTTTATCTAATACTCAGGACCAATATAGGCAGTGTTAAAACCTGAAATATCCCAGTGTGGAGAGGAAATTTTAATTTGTGGCTTAGCCTGATAGCATAAAGGTATATAACTTATTAAAATGTTTCCTTTGATGTACTATTGGACAGTGACTCTCTTTTGTTTGGCATCTTAATGCAAAGTTAATTTTGCTGTCTGATCCCTAAGAGTATGTATATATCTTACAAAAGCTTTGGCTTTTAGATATGACTTGTCCATGTTGGAATCCAATAGTTCCCAGGGTGTGTCCTGTCTATCAGAAAAATAAAAACCAACCCTCTAGGGTTTCAGTAGTATATAAGGTACTGTTAAAGACTGTACCTTAGCCCTAGCCGGCTTGGTTCAGTGGATAGAGCGTCAGCCTGCGGACTGAAGGGTCCCAGGTTCGATTCCGGCCAAGGGCACATGCCTGGGTTGCGGGCTTGTTCCCCAGTGGGGGGTGTGCAGGAGGCAGCCAATCAATGATTCTCTCTCATCATTGATGTTTCTATCTCTCTCTCCTTCTCCCTTCCTCTCTGAAATCAATAAAAAAGAAATATATTTTAAAAAATAAAATAAAATAAAGACTGTACCTTAGTATTTGTTTTTAAGTGCTATATGAGGGCTTTCACATACTTGAAATTTCTTTAAGACAGTAAAAATCATTGATGTCTTTATTGCTCTGTAAAGGGAAAACAACAATTAAATTAAAATCACTGTATTTGGCCTGGCCATTGTTGCTCAGTGCTTAAGCGATGACCCAGGAATCAAGAGGTCACTGGTTCGATTCCCAGTCAGGGCTTGAGCCCCAGTGGGTGTGTGCAGGAGGCAGCCAATCGATAATGTTCCCCTCTCACTGATGTTTCTATCTCTCTATCCCCCTCCCTTCTTCTCTCTGTAAAAATCAATAAAAACGTATTTTTAAAAAATCACTCTATTTGTGCCCAGCCAGTGTGGTTCCATGGTTGAGCATCGACCATGCACCAAGGGGTTACCACTTCAATTCCTGGTCAGGGCACATGCCTGAGTTGCAGGCTCGATCCTGGGTGAGGGGAGTGCAGTAGGCAGCTAATTGATGTTCTCTCTCATCAGTATTTCTTTCTCTCTTTCTCTTTTTCTCTCTCTAAAAAAAGAAAAATATCATTAAAATATTCTTAAAATCACTGTATTTGTGATCCTGCAAGTAAGTAAACTATTACATTTGGGGTTTTGTAGACTTTTGTGATTTTGTTAATAAATTCTCTTTTCCTTTGCACCAGTATTAGTCAGGTCACCTGAAAGAGTTTTTGTACCATTAAAAATGAGCTATTGGCTTAATAGTTAGGCTCAAGCCTGTGCATAGAATACTAGTCCTCTCTCCACCTTACCTTCTTTTTTTACAGTGAGAAATTATTTTTCAAGTTTTCTATTTGTTCTTCTCTTGCTTAAGGAGAAGACTGTCCCCAGTGGATGGTTCCTATCACAATCTCTACTAGCGAAGATCCCAACCATGCCAAACTGAAAATTCTAATGGACAAGCCAGAGATGAATGTGGTTTTGAAGAATGTTAAACCAGACGAGTGGGTAAAGGTGAGTCCAGAAATGGCATGGCCATTTTAATCTTATCTAAATTGATTTCTATCTCACTTCTTTTATGCATTTTATGGCTGGTTCTAAATTCTGCTTCATATTAGACTAGGACTTGCAAAGAAAAAAATTTCTAAACTTTCCTATGTGAAATGTAGGGCCAGTTTTCAAATAATATTGTCTAGATATTTGCCTTTATGGCAGAGAGTGGTAGATAAGCAGATACAAAGGGATAGCATTAAAGAGGGGGGAAAATAGTAGACTACGTATAAAGTCATACTAACCAAAATTCAAACTGTCCTGTCATTGTAATGACACGTTAATGTCAATGATGTGTTGTCATTGTATGTGTACAACTATAATCAAGTGAGATCAGATGTATAATAATCAGTTGTGTCACCGAAACGTGAAATTCCTTTAGCTGGTGTTTTAAAACCATTTCATAAAAATAACAGTTGAGCCGAAACCGGCTTGGCTCAGTGGATGGAGCGTCGGCCTGCGGACTGAGAGGTCCCGGGTTCGATTCCGGTCAAGGGCATGTACCTGGGTTGCGGGCACTTCCCCAATGGGAGATGTGCAGGAGGCAGCTGATCGATGTTTCTCTCTCATCGATGTTTCTAACTCTCTATCTCTCTCCCTTCCTCTCTGTAAAAAATCAATAAAATATATTTAAAAAAAAAAATAACAGTTGATAAATACTGTTTTTCATTGTTCTATACTTTTCATAATGTAAGTATCTACTACAAACTTTTCTCCCAATTGTAGCTTCCTAATAGGAAATATACACCGAGTGGCCAGATTATTATGACCACCTGACATTTCTGGACAAATTAGCTATAATTTCGCGCTGAAGTTGCTGGAAGGCCAGACCATTATAAATAGGGAAGCAGGTTGTTTACCACAACAGAAGTGATTTTTTTCTGAAGATATGGATACACAACGCGATTTAACAGCTTTTGAACGTGGGATACACACACACACACACACACACACACACACACACATTGGCTGGACTTTTGTGCTTTCTGAAAAGTGTCCTTTCTCCCTCTGTTTTAATTTTTATACTCAGTAGAATACTATATTTCCATTTGAAATTATAATCTGGAAGATTAAATAGCTATATGAACATTTTCTTATAAATGAGAAAAAAGTTATGCACACTGATTGTAATTAGGTAAATAAAAGTGTTATTTCTACAGTAAAAGATAAGGTAATCAAAATAATAGTTGTATTAGAATTGTGAGGTGATTTTTTTACTATTTCTTTATAAACAGTAAAATATTTATATCTTATTATTTTATCATTAAAATATTTTGTGTGTAAATACTATCACAAATATTTTTGACTAGGGGCCCGGTGCACGAAATTCGTGCACTGGGTGTGTGTGTGTGGGGGGGGGAGTGTCCCTCAGCCCAGCCTGCCTCCTCTCACATACTGGGAGCCCTCAGGCGTTGACCCCCATCACCCTCCAATCGCAGGATTGGCCCCTTGCCCAGGCCTGACGCCTCTGACAGGGGACCCTCATTTCTCCCCATAACTGGTTCTGCCCCCAGCCCAGGTCTGATGCCTTGGCCAGAGGCGTAGACCCCCATCACCCTCCGATCGCCTGATCGGCCCCTTGCCCAGGCCTGACGCCTCCGCCAGAGGTGTCAGGCTTAGACAGGGGACCCCCATCTCCCCCTGATCACTGGCTGTGGCCCCCACCCAGGCCTGAGGCCTCTGGCCCAGGAATCATGCCTGGGCAGGGGACCCCCATCTCCCTCTGATCGCTTGCTCCACCCTCCGCCCAAGCCTGACGCCTCTGACCCAGGCTTCAGGCCTGGGCAAGGGGACCATCATATCCCCCCAATCCCCGGCTCCGCCCCCCACCCAGGCCTGATGCCTCGGCCAGAGGAGTTGACCCTCATCACCCTCCGATCACCAATCACCGGATCGGCCCCTTGACCAGGCCTGAGGCCTCTGGCAGAGGTGTCAGGCCTGGGCAGGGGACCCCCAGCTCCCCGTGGTCGCAGGCTCCGCCCCTGCCCAGGCCTAACACCTCTGGCTGAGGCATCCAGCCCGGGCAGCGGGGACCCGCAGCTGCAGCGGCCCCGCGATCGTGGGCTTCGCTTTAGGCCCAGGCAAGGGACCCCTAGCTCCCGGGACTGCCAGCTTCGACCGTGCCCAGCTCCCATCGCTGGCTCCACCCCTACTTCCTGCTATCACTGGCCAGGGCGGAAAAGGCACCTGATTCTCCGATCATGGCTGGGGGGCAGGGCAAAGGCGGCCCCAGGGCCGCCTTTGCCCTGCCCCCCAGCTCTTAGCTCCCCCTTGGGTTTCCGATCACTGTCAGTGGCAGGGGGCTTCTTCCTGCTTTCCCTTTCGCCTCCCTGCATTGTGCCTACATATGCAAATTAACCACCATCTTGTTGGCAGTTAACTGCCAATCTTAGTTGGCAGTTAACTGCCAATCTTAGTTGGCAGTTAATTTGCATATAGCCCTGATTAGCCAATAAAAAGGGTATCGTCGTACGCCAATTACCATTTTTCTGTTTTATTAGATAGGATTATTGGCAAATAGCCTACAGAAAATGACAGTCAGTGATAACCTCACTTCACAAATCATATGAACTGTTTTTTAAGTCCATGTAATTATTTAAAATCTAGGACCTGACATTCGTTATTTTCTTGAGGCTCTGGGCTCAATAGATCAATGTTTGTAAAGGTTTATTAGTCTTCCTTAGAGATTCCACTGTCCAAGTATTTTTACATATAGTAAATATCTTCTACTAGAGGCCTAGTGCATGAATTTGTGCACCGGTGGAGTCCCTCGACCTGGCCAGCGAGGATTGGGCCAAAGATGTTTCTCAGGTGATGCACCCCAGAATCGGGCTCCCTTCTCCCTTCTCCCTGGTTCCAGGTGCATCACCCAAGAACCACAGCTGCCAAGTCAACGCAGCTCAGCAACTCCTGCATTGAGCGTCTGCCCCCTGATTGTCAGTGCATATCATAGCTACTGGTCGGCTGGTCACTTAGGTTTTTATATATAGAGATAATCTTAAAACTATTTACTAAGTTTAGAAATAGAAACTTATCCATATCATTTGTTCCCACCATGTTCTTCCTACTCTCCCTCACTTTGGCCTCTACCATGTCAAGTTTGTTTTCTTTTGCCTTTGTATTCATCTCTGACAACTGATTTCTATCTTTATGTATTGTTTCATTTTAATCCCTATCTGTTGGCATATATGATCCTTGTTGTTTTCATCCAGATATACTAAAGCCAGAACTCTTTCACACCTACAAAAGATTGACTTAAAAAATAAATGCAACTATTTAATAATATCTACTGGATATCTTTTCAGTTAAACCTGGGAACAGTTGGGTTTTATCGGACCCAGTACAGCTCGGACATGCTGGAAAGTTTATTACCAGGCATTCGTGACCTTTCTCTGCCCCCTGTGGATCGACTTGGATTACAGAATGACCTCTTCTCCTTGGTGAGCCTTTCTCACGTAGTATGATGGATTTTGTTGATTAAAGGATTTTGTTTTTCCTGGAGTGTCTAACTGAAACATAATTAGAAGAATATAGTTCTTCTTGAAGGTTGGATGCCTTTGGGATTAGAGCAAATGACTAATTATTAACTAACATGACAAAATTGAATCTATATAATTTACCAGAAACAAATCCCATTTCACTATTCCTAAGTCAGCTTTTTACAACTGTACTTAAACTAGCCTTTGTAACGCAGAAATTCTTTTCAATAGAAATAGGTAAGAGCCTTGAAGAAATTTCCCTATTAATGTAATTTTAAAAAAATACTTAGTTGATTCAGGGTGATTTCTATTTTTCTAAAGTAGTGGTTATACTTTGCTGGGAAAGTCTAGAATTTTTTAACAACTCTATAATAGCCTGTTAGCTTTAGAATTATATTTATATTTGGCTTTGTTTCAGAAAAGATTTAAAGCAGCATTAGTAGTGCTATTTTTATGTCTCCAACATAGGTTAGATAATTTCTAGATGTCTTTGACTGTAATAAAATTGTCAGATTCATCCTAGTGTTCCTTTAAGTTGGACTTGAAGTTTTCCCTCCCCTCTGCAGTAACTGGTTTTGGATTCCTCCTTTGTATAAACACAGATTAGCATTGATGCACAAAACCTCACATCTGCTGATCTCATTGCTGAGAGAGACCTGTCCCAGGAGAGTGGTGTGTTTGTGCAGTTGGCTGTTGTAACAGAAGTTCTTTTTCCTAACTCTCTTAGCTAATTCTGAAAGGACTCTGAATTTGTAGTGCCTTCCAGTATGTGTTCTTTTAGAAATGAGTAAAGGACAAGCTAAAGTTGACACAGTTTGCAGGTCCAGTTAGTTTTGAAAGAGCCTCTGTCAAAAACCAAAGCCCCAACTATTTTTGTAACTTTTCTAAACGTATGAAAATTTTCAAAAGAAAAACAAAGCCAAGACCCCTAAAATAGAATAGAAATAGGAAATTAACTGTTTTCTGTCTTTATTATTTTTTTATTCTCTCCAAACTGGTAGAATTTTAGCATATTTTAAAGTGGCTCTTTATTAAATAGCAAAAAAATAAATAAGGAATGTTGTCATATAGGATTTTTATTTTATAAAAGTCTAGTGTTCTGAGCTTATGTAGTCTCATTTCCTTTAAAGCAAAGAGATGACTAACTAGCAGTAGTTAATGCCAAAAATGTATGCTTGTGTTTTTTGTTTTGTTTTTGTTTGAAGACTAGATTAATTTATGTTTTTTCCTATCCCAGGCTCGAGCTGGAATCATTAGCACTGTAGAGGTTCTAAAAGTCATGGAGGCTTTTGTGAATGAGCCCAATTATACTGTATGGAGCGACCTGAGCTGTAACCTGGGGATTCTCTCAACTCTCTTGTCCCACACAGACTTCTATGAGGAAATCCAGGAGTTTGTGAAAGATGTCTTTTCACCTATAGGGGAGAGACTGGGCTGGGACCCCAAACCTGGAGAAGGTAATGGATGTACTGAATGGAGAAATAATTGATCGGAAATTGTTTCTTTTTTACTTATCTGTGGTTAACAATGGCAGTAGCCTCATCTTGGTATCTGCTAGATGTTATTATGTATTCAGCTAGCCAGAAATTAAGACTTGGGTCTTTTAAGCCTAGTTGTGAAGTTACATGGGTCACTAACATAAAAACAGTGGTGGTTATATTATGTATACTCATTGATTTGATTATGTGTAAATATGATTTGTGCATAAGCAAATGGTGGAAATAAAAGTCTTTTATAAAGAATTCCAAAAGCCTATTTATAGTCAAGAAAAGCTATAGGGAATTTTGGATTATTTTATTTATTATCATCATAAATACCAGGTACCTTATATACAACTTGTAAAGACACAGGTGCCAGTTTTCTTTTGTGTGTGTGTGTTCATCTTTACCTGAGGATATTTTTTCCATTGTTTTTTGTTGTTGTTGTTTTTAAGAGAGTAGAAGGGAAGGGGAGAAACAGAGAGAAACATTGACGTCAGAGAGACACATCAATTGGTTGCCTCCCACACACGCCTTGACCATGGCAGGGATAAGGCCTGCAACCAAGGTACATGCCCTTGACTGTAATCAAACCTGAGACCCTTCAGTCCACAGGCCGACACTCTAACCATGGAGCCAAACTGGCCAGGGCAGTGTCAGTTTTCTGAATTAAAGAAGTTATTTGGCCTTCTATCTGTGTTCTCTCCTCTGTGAGAGAATGTTGACAATGGTGACTTCAGGGCTTTAAATAGAATTATTTTCTACCATCTGCTAATAACTAAAGATGGTATTTCCTCCTGACCAGTCTTGTTCTGGGAGGCAAACACTATTCTGACTTCTTCAATGCTATATTAATATTGTCTCTTCTAGAACTTTATGTAAATGAAATCATTATATATATATTCTGTTCTGTCACTCAGTATGATGTTCTTATCACTCACTACGATCCAGGTTGTTCATTCCTTTTTATTGCTTAGGAGTATTTCATTGTGTGAATATACCACTGTACTGTTTATTTGGCCACTGTACTGTTGCAAACCCATCAGATTTGTATTAATTCTTAAAAAAATATAACCAATATACTATAAAATGCACCCTTCAAAGTATACAGTTCAGTGGTTTTTAGTATGTTCACAAGGTTGCACAACCATTACTATCATCTAATTCCAGAGCAATGTCTTTAACCTCATAAGAAACTCCATAACAATTGCCTGTCATTTTCCATTCTCTGGCAACCCCACTCTCAGGCAACCACTAATGTGCTTTCTATCTCATGGATTTGCCTAATCTGGACATTTTACATAAATGAAGTCATGCCATTTGTGGCCTTTCGTGTCTAGCTTCTTTCACTTAGCATGTTTTCAAGGTTCATCCATGCTTCATATATCACTTCATTCCTTTTTATACTTGAAATAATATTCCATTATATGGATATACAGTACCATATTTTGTTTGTCTATTCATCAGTTGATAAGTGTTTGGATTATTTCCACTTTTTTACTATTATGACTGCTGCTATGAACATTTGTATACAAGTTTTTGTGTGGACATATGCTTTCATTTCTCTTGGGTATATACTTAAGAGTGGAATTGCTGGGTCATATGGTAACTCTGTGTTTAACCTTTTGAGTAATTGCAAGACTGTTTTTCAGAGTGGCCACACTATTTTACATTCCCAGCAGCAATGTATGAGGATTCTAATTTCTCCATGTCCTTGTCAACATTTGTTATTATCTTTTTTATTCTAGCCATCTTATTGGGTGTGAAGTGGTACCTCATTGTGGTTTTGATTTGCATTTACCTAATGATCAATGATGTTGAGCATCTTTTATGTGCTTTTTGGCCATTTGCATATCTTTGGAGTAATAAATCTGTCAAATTTTATTTTTAAAATCTAAATTTTTAATTTCTTATATGCAGTATACTAGTACTGTATGTGGCCTTTCCCTGAATCTTGGATTAAAATTGCATGATCTAAGCCTGTTCTTTCACACATAATCTTTAGCTGTGTAATTACCTAGACGGAGTGAACATTTAGTAAATTTAGATAGCTGGCATTTGTGAATATAGACAAAGTTAGCAATTTATTTGCTTGTCTGGTCTGTTTAGCACTTCATTTCACTCATATGATTTGATCAATTTAAACCAAGTGCTCTTTCAAGTACTAAGGTTATTGATTCTGTTATTCAAGACTGTAGATATGGTATAACACAATTATAAGATATCTAGGTGGCATATTTGTATAAATAGGCTTTTTAAGTAATTCTTTGTCTCTTTTACTTCTCAATCAGGTCATCTAGATGCACTCCTGAGGGGCTTGGTCCTGGGCAAACTCGGAAAAGCAGGACATAAAGCAACATTAGAAGAAGCTCGTCGTCGGTTTAAGGACCATGTGGAAGGGAAACAGATTCTCTCCGCCGATCTGAGGAGTCCTGTAGGTTTTCATAATGAATTACTTTAATTTCTAGGTAACTGCATCATTCTTTGAAGTGTGGAACATATTTAATAGTAACTAAAAATGACCTAAGTACTGACCTGCAAATCATGTCTGACCCTGTTTTAATATGTTCTATTGAAGTGATTTGTAGTCAGCTTCTCATTTGTTTCAAATTTCTCAGTCTGCACTGTGGTGCTGAACGGTGATTATCAAAGCACATTCCCCTGAGAAAGCTGTTGTGCTCTGCTGTTACTTACTACATGCCATCTGCCTTTCTGGTTCATGTGGGCTCTTAGCTCCTTGCCACAATTTGTATGTAACATCAACACATGGCTATTTACAATTTTTTTTTACTTGCTTTCTATCTTTTCTTAACTTTAGAATATCTGGAAGAGATATATTTAATTAGATGCCTTCTTTTTTGTTCCTATATTCTCTTGTAGGTCTATCTGACTGTTTTGAAGCATGGTGATGGCACTACCTTAGACATTATGATAAAGGTGAGTAAATTTGGAAAGGGCTCCCATTTTCTGCTTTTGAACTTGGATTGACACAGATAGTATGAACTTTATGTGGTTTTTCAAAAAAAATCCCGGCAAAAGAAATATATACAGGTCTGCATATTGCAGACACCAAATATTAAGAAACTATGGGATCCTGTATAATAAAAGGGTAATATGCAAATCGACCGAATGGCAGAACGACTGGTTGCTATGACGTGCACTGACCACCAGGGGAAGACACTCAACGTAGAAGCCGGGCTGACAGCTAGTGAGCACAGAGGTGGTGGTGGGAGCCTCTCCCACCTCCACAGCAGTGCTAAGGATGTCCGACTGACAGCTTAGGCCCGCTTCCTGCACCCGAGGGCTCCCAGACTGCCAAAGGGTACAGGCCGGGCTGAGGGACCACACACACACACACACACACACACACACACACACACACACACACACACACCAGTGCACAAATGTCATGCACCAGGCTTCTAGTAAATATATAATGTCTGTTCATGAATACTACCAATATGATACAAAAAGTAAAACAATTTTTTACTTCTTTTTACTCACCAGTTTATCTTAAATCTTAAGACTGAAATGTTCATTTATTTTGATTAACAAGCCAGGTTCTTAAAATTTTCCCCTTCAATGTAAACTTACTTGGGGTTCTGCCCATTTAAAACAAAAGGTTTGTTTCTATACTTAGAAAAGAAATAGATGATTGATCAGGTATCTCAAAGGTTTAAACTATGCCATTGCCTCTTATGAATAGACAGAAAATTAATTCACCTGACTGCATATCCTCTGTCGTTTCCCTAGGGTGGTTAGCATATAATTAAACTCTGGTTTAGAAAAAATATAGGCAAAACTTCCCATGTCCTTATAATGGCAGTAGCCTGTTTGAAAGCCCTAATACTGTGGAACAGGTGATACCTCTAGTCCCTATCCATGCATTTATCTCAGAAATAACTTGACTATATTGGTTGCATTAGAGATGGAGGGAGCTGAGTCTTCTTATTACCATCAAGTAAAATGTGCTAAATACTCAAATTATCTATCAGGCCTTTAACACTCATGCATTGAAAGAGCCACACTTAGGAGGATGAACAGGATAGGAGTGTGATGTGCTTTAATACTTCACCTGTAATATATTAAGAATATTTACTGATTCCAAATGGATCAGAATTGCAAATCTAATTTCCAGTATTTTAGTTTTAAACAAATCCTATTTATATGATTAGAATGTTCTGAAAAATATAAACTTGATTTGTTTAAAAAACTCCATCTCAAAATGTACTCCTTTAACTACCCATCTTGTGCAAGGTTTTCCTTCCTAATAATATACAATTATATTTTGGGTTTACCTTTCAACTAAATGACATTAAGGTTCCTTCTCTTTCTTAATAATCTGTGAGCCTATACACTATAAATCATATATTTCTTTGCATATAAAATGAGATATTTATGGGTTTTGTCTTTGCCATAAAAGGGTATGAGACAAAATAGGGGTTCTGAAAATTTCATGACTGAAAATTGACATTTTCATGTCATGGCGTAATTTTAAGAATTTATACTGGTATGTATATTTAACAAGAATTTGCATCTGTTTAACACAAGGGAACTCAATAATTCAGTTTTACTATGAAATAGCTCTCATATGAAGACAGAATCAGGTTGGTGTTTTTTTTTTTTAAAATGTGTTGATTTTAGAGAGAGGAAGGGGAAGAGAGGAAAAAACACATCAATTTGTTGTTACACGTATTTATGCATTCATTGGTTGTTTTGTGTTAGTGCCTGACTGGGGATCGAACCCGCAAGCAACCTTGGCTTACTGGGATGCTCTAACCAACTGAGCTACTCAGCCAGGGCCCAGAGTCAAAGCTCTTTAAAAAACAACAAAAATAATAAAGACAACAACAGTTGATGAGAGATGTTTTTTGTTGGTAATTTAAGAATAATGAGGCAAGATAAAAATAACTTTAATTCTAAGTATATTTGAAATGGGGTGTTATGGTGCCATCTAGTGGACTAGTGTAACAGGTTCTCCTTGGGGGGTTAAAATGCTTTCTAAAAGCCCAAGTTCAGACATTGAGTACTAGAGCTGAAAAGGACCTTAGAAATCATCTGTCCACCCCGCTCATTTTACAGATGGGGAAACTGAGACCTGGAGAGGTTAAGGACTTAGTCAAGATCACACAGCTAGTTAGAGGCAAACTGGGACTAGAACCCAGATCACCTGACTTCCTATCTATTTTACCACACTGCTGCTCAAAAGAGTCCAAAGGAAAGGAAGAGGAAACTGGGAGCTGTGATGGGGTCTCCAGACACTGGTCAGTGTTAAATCTTTAGGGGGAAAAACGGTCAAGAGAGTCTATAAATTAAGTTGTCTTCGAGAAGTATTTCATATACCTTTGTAGCCCTAATTTTTAAAAATATATAATATTTTGTTTCTGATTATGAAAGAAGGTTTTGTATATTATGAAAGAGTAGACACTAGAAAAATAGAAAGAAAAAATAAAACTTACCTGTAATTTTAAAATATCAGATCACAAAAATAGCAGGTGTAATATGATCTTATTCCTGATTTGGTAATGTACGTATAGTAGTATTTTGATTTTTTCTTTGTACTTCTCTATTTTCTTAATATTCTGCATTCAATTCGTGCTTCTTCTTGCAGTCTAAAAATGTTATGATGCAGATTCTCACTGGTCAGAAACCATTATTAATTAATGTTAACATTTTGATTGGTTTTCAGGGGGTTTTTTTCCCCCTCCACATTAAACTTTTAAAAATTAAGAATAATTTTGCTTTATCTTTCTCCTTTTTCCATTTAATGTATCAAGAACATGTTTATGTCATCAAACATTCTTAAAATGTTATTTTCAATAATGCATTTTATATATTCTTTTACTGTTCTATATTAAATTGATGATCAGTGGTATTAGTAGTGACTAGTTTGTTCATATAACATAGAACATTAGTCAGACATCTATGGTGTAAAGAGTTTGGCCATGAAGTGTTTACCCCTTAGATCTTGATGTAAACTGCTCAGAACTGAGGAGAAGCCATTCATATAGTGAGCACTTATATATAACTTACAAAAATGGCATGAGAAGTTTAGTGCCAAACATCTCCAAAGGTATTCTTTTGTTAATTTTATGCCCTGCAATCTTAGCCAGTGAGAATCTAGAGCAAAAGTTGCACCATATTGGGGAAGGAGCTCATATAAGCATATGCATAACTTTCAAGGGAGGTTTAACTATATCTTTATTTTTTCATTATAGCTTCACAAGCAAGCAGATATGCAGGAAGAGAAAAACCGAATTGAAAGAGTCCTTGGGGCTACTCTTTCACCTGAATTGATTCAAAAAGTCCTCACGTTTGCACTTTCGGTAAGTTACAGTGAAAACTGCTTTTAGAGGGAATTGTTACCCACTGATCTGTAGCAAGTGTCTTTGATCCAGTGTCTTCTTGATTTGCCTTAACCAGAGAGTAAGACTTCTTTTAGTGTAGGAAAACTGGAATGAGTTTGTTACTGACCTCTATATCTCCCTCTAGTGGTGAGAATCAAAATAGTTGGGAGAGGAAAGAAACTGGAAAGCTGCCTGTCTCTTCCTTTTTACCCTGTAGAAGCCCTAGCAAGTATTTCTTGAGCAACCTGTTTGTACCTGTCTCAATGCCTTATTATCAGTTTGGCTGATCTTTAGGTTAAATTCCTCTTTGTTGGAAGCTTCAGGTGCCAGTTATTGCTAAAACAGGGAACATTATCTTCAAGCGATTACTTGGGTTCCTCAACATTTGCTCTTTCTGGTACTAGACGATGCTTAGGTTACAGTAGACTCGTAGTTCTCTTTCTGTTTTTAGGAAGAGGTACGTCCACAGGATACTGTATCAGTAATTGGTGGAGTGGCTGGAGGCAGCAAACATGGAAGGAAGGCTGCTTGGAAATTTATAAAGGACAACTGGGAAGAACTTTATAATCGATACCAGGGAGGATTCCTAATATCCAGACTAATAAAGGTGTGTGAAGATATTTATTTGAGTAGCTTGCTTATCATGGATGTTATTGAGCGACATCCATGATTCACTAGACCCATAGGTTATGGTCTTTGCTCTTTAAGAGTTTCCTTAGTTATTGGTCTTATTAAAGGGCATCTCCGTCATCCATCCTGCACCCTCTAGAATAAACTGAAGTAGGGAGAGGATGGAATGGGGGGTTTTTTAGTTGGTTCCAAGCCTCTTTTAGTTGCACTTCCTACTTAAACCATTGTGTGTGTGTTTTTCAGCTATCAGTTGAGGGATTTGCAGTTGATAAAATGGCTGGAGAGGTTAAGGTAAGGAAAATACTGTTAACTTTTCACTTCTCAATCTATTAAATAAAAACACTAACCAAACTATAATCATAGTATGTAGGAGTAATGAATGTTAGTATCTCCTTTTATTGCTTAGAGAAAGATAGCTTAGGTTGATTCTTTAATGCCTGAAGAATTTAGGGTTGGAATCAACTTTGAGGGAGTTGAAATATGATTGAAAGAATATGGAACTTGGAGGCAGTTGACCTGGGTGTAAAACTCTGCTCTGCTCTGTGTTAGCTATTCAACATCAAGCAAGTTTTTTAACCCCTGTGAGCCTGTCTCCTCATCTGTAAAATGGGGCGATGATAAGATTATGAGAGGGGAATCATTGATTGGCTGCCTCCTGCACACCCGCCCACTGGGGACCAAGCCAGCAACCCCGGCATGTGCCCTTGATCGGAATCGAACCTGGGACCCTTCAGTCCGCAGGCCGATGCTCCATCCACTGAGCCAAACCAGCTAGGGCTGTTAATCTTTAATTCAACCAATATTTACTGAATGGCTTCTCTGTGTTGTGAACCTGTCTGGGGGCAGGGAGAGTTGCAGATAATTCCCAGGTTTCTCTTGTGTGAATGGTGGTGCTATAATAAGAGGAAGTCTAGCATCTTACTCAGGCCCTAAGAATCGAACCATAAGGAGACTTGGGGGAGGGGCCATTGTCATCTATATAAATAAGGTTATTGATTTCTAAAAGGTCTAGACTTAATCTGATGAATTAGTCATTCTCTCTTAGTGATTACTAGTTCAAGGGGAAGACCCCATCCTTTCGCTGGTTGGTATTTAAGAGTTGTTTTGTCGCCATAACCGGTTTGGCTCAGTGGATAGAGCGTCGGCCTGCGGACTGAAAGGTCCCAGGTTCGATTCCAGTCAAGGGCATGTACCTTGGTTGCAGGCACATCCCCAGTAGGGGGTGTGCAGGAGGCAGCTGATTGATGTTTCTCTCTCTCATCGATGTTTCTAACTCTCTGTCCCTCTCCCTTCCTCTCTGTAAAAAATCAATAAAATATATATATAAAAAAAGTTGTTTTGTTTTCTGTGAAACCAGGTAGACTTTCTTAGAAAATTAATTCAATCTTGAATCAATAAGCATTATAATAAATTATAATAAAATTATAAATAAATTATAATAAAATAGTTTTATTGTGTGAAAAATGTGAGTCAATGGAGTATTAAATTATTAGGGTATAGCAGCAGTATAAGTTTCTTGGTTTTATCATCCCTTACAAATCTTTATTTGAAGCAGCCAAAATGTGTACTCTGTGACAACTGTTTATGTGCATTGTCTCTTTAATCTTCTGGAGTAAATATTTTCTCATAGATGAGAAGACAGACTTAGAGCAGTTAATTTACTTAGTCATAGACTAGTACATGATCAAGTCTAGAATCAAGTTTCAAGCCTGATTCCAAAGCCTAGAGTAACCACTGGACAGTGAGTCTAAATCTAAAGAAAGATTGTAAGGCTCAGCCGGCATGGCTCAGTGGTTGAGCAGAGCATCGACCTATGAATCAGGAGGTCACAGTTCAATTCCCAGTCGGGGCACATGCCCGGGGTTGTGGACTCGATCCCCAATGAGGGGTGTGCAGGAGGCAGCTGATCAGTGGTTCTCTCTCACTGATGTTTCTCTCTCTCTCTCCCTCTCCCTTCCTCTCTGAAATAAAAATATATTTTTTAAAAAAAAGAAAGGTTGGCTCTAGCTGGTTTGGCTCAGTGGATAGTGTCCACCTGTGGACTGAAGGGTCCCAGGTTCGATTCCTGTCTAGGGCACATGCCTGGTTGCGGGCTGGATCCTGTAGGAGGCAGCCAATCGATGATTCTCTCTCCCTCTCCCTTCCTCTCTGATGTCAATAAAAATATACTATTAACTTTTTATTAGGTTTTAAGCATATAATACTTAAGGGAGAATTCCTATAGCCTGGTCCAAGAAGCTGCTTGTTTCTTTTAGTCTGGGGACGGCAGTGGTAAATTGTCACGAGTGAAGGTGATGATTCCTTTACAGATGAGCAGGTGTTTTTTCAGGTCCCCTTACTATTGCTAGTAATAATCCTACATTCTGGGTTGTTTTATACCAGGCTTTCTTCGAGAGTCACCCAGCTCCTTCAGCTGAGCGTACCATCCAGCAGTGTTGTGAAAATATCCTGCTGAATGCTGCGTGGCTAAAGCGAGATGCTGAGAGCATCCACCAGTACCTCCTTCAGCGAAAGGCCTCACCACCCACAGTGTGAACCCTGAGCACGCTGCCACTACGGTTCTGCTGCTTCGCTGCCGGGATAAGGTGGAGCTACCGAACAGCTGATTCACATACCAAGAATTTGGAGTCTTCTTTCAAACCAGTGGGGGTTGGACAATGAATGTAGTTAACTGGTTCCTGCTCACACTCCAGAATTAAGTTCTATTGAAAAAGGAAAATCAGCAATTCAGCAAAAAAAAAAAAAAAAAAAAAAAAGAATAAAAAATAGAACTGTAAATATGATAGTAATAAAATAGAGCATAATGAAACTGTGAAACTTCCTGAAGCCTTGTCAAGTGGTTAAAAGTATTTAACACTCTCCTGTTAATGACAGATGTTCTGTTTTTATAACCTACCAAAAGGAAACTAGAGGCTTCTGGGCGAAGAGGATATTTGTGAAGTGGGTTCTGCAAGCAGCCTACAAGCCAAGGGTAGTGTCCATTGCAGGGAATGGTTAAACATGAAAGACTGATAGCTGGTATAATATAGAGTCTGTGCATAATTCCAAGTGGGTTTTGGGGGATTTGGGGGGTTTTTTTTTGGCATGGGGACTGATCAGGAGACATATTTTCCTGCATAACTCAATCCAATCCAAGGATTGTAGTTTTCCTCCTTGCCTTCCCTTCTGTGTGACCCCTTGGCAAAAAAGAAAAAAAGAAGAAGAAAAAGAAGGTTAAAAAAAACACTTATCCTGGTCTGGGTTTTTCCTCCCCTTAGTTCCACCCCCAGCACCCACCCCCGGTGTCCTTCTTAGAGATAACGAAATAATAAGGAAACATCTTTTATAGCCACATTAAATAAGAGAAACTGATATACATTATTTTTTCTTTCTTTTTTAAGATTACTTTTAAGAACCCTGAAAGGCATATAGGTGAGACTATAGAAATGAAAAGGCTTTCAGCCAGGCCTTTCTGAAGGAGTTATTCTGCTAAAAATGGTCTTAGTTGTCTTGTAGGCCAACTATCAGACCTCTTATGGACAGTATCCGCACTGGCTTCTCCGGGGTCACTGGGGGCATGTAAGAAGCCAGTGGTCGCTGCTGCAGGCCTATTTATTAGTGGTAACTGGTTAAAAGCAGCAACAAAGGCTACACGCCTGTGGTGTGCCACTCTCTACTTCCACAGCGCACCCTACTGACCAGCCTCACCTGTCTAATCCAGTGCGTTTTAACTCTACATCTCATTCCTATCTCTGTCCCTACAATTTTTCTTTTCTTTTTTCCCCTCTTTTCCTTTTATTTTTTCTTTAAAAATATTTTTGTGTTATTAACAGAAATTCATATTTGGTGTGGCTTAACTGTATTTCAGAAGGCCATCAGATTGTGAGACTGCTTCCCTGAAACATTTTTGTGCTATTGTTTTAAAAAAATAATAATTAAACAACAGTTGGCGTTAATAAAAATGTCAATGTGAAACGGATGTCATGATTTATTTATTTTATCTATTTGATTAGAAACTAAAAAGTTTCCTATCATTCAGTAGGATTGTAAGTTTCACTACCATTGGATTTTTTGAGTCTAAGAAAATCTAGTTCCTGAATTCCTAATGAATAGTACCTAAACAGAAAAATCCTAAGACTCCTTCTTAATTAGTTCTGAATTCTCAAAAATCTCTTAGAGCTCATTAGAGTCAGCATTCATGAGTTGAGACCTTTATTAAGGCTTCGTTATACAGGAGCCAAGCTCAGGGCTTTTCTGTGGACTCCAGGCCTGTGCTTAAGGAAGCTGCAAAACAGGTTCACAAAAGACTGAGAAGAATTCCGCTTTAATAAAATAACTCAATTTTACATCAGAAATTCTGGAAAGTCTCTCCTCCCCACCACCTTCTCTCCCCACTCTCCCTTCTCTTTCTTTCCCCTCTCTTTTCTTTCTCCCCTAAAAAAAAAAAAAAAAGAATAAAAAGAATTCTGGAAAGAAAATATTTTTGTCTCAGCATCCATGTAAGCTTTGTACAGTGTAACAGTTTAGTTTGAATTGTGTTGGGGGAGAGGTGGTGCTGGACGTCTTCCATTTGCCCTTCGGCCAGGCGTTGGTGACCCAGGTGTATGGCATTAACAAGCCCCTTTGCCCTCTCACTCAGGTTGTGTTGATGCAATTAGTAAACCCTCAGATGATCAGAAGGCCTGAGAAAAGGATGGTCAGGAAATCTGTTCTGGCTTCCTCACTGCCAGGTCACATGGGCTGGCTAAGTCCCTCTACCAAAGACCGTGACCCTATTACGCAGCCCTCCAGCTTCTAGCGCCTCTCTGCCCCTTCAAACCCAGGGACATAAAGGACAACTCCTTAACCAGCTCTGGATGATTCCATCATTCCTTGTTGGTTTCCCTGAACGCTGCCCATGTCTTTGTAAATAGTCCCTTTATTAAACCCTCCTCAAGTTATCCAGTTTGAGTGTGTTCTCTGTTTTCTACTAATATTTTGACTGATTTGGACACCAGAGTCCTGATTTTTAAAGGTTTTGATCTAACCTTTTTTGTGTCAGGTGTTTTAATTTATTATTAGTCTTCCAAATAGCTCTCTATCATAGGTAATATACTCATTTCACAGATAAAAAAGCAAGCTTAGAAAAATTAGGCAAAGTAGTTATTTTGCACATAACATTCAGAACCAGTGGTTAACCCAAGCTTGACAGTGTCCAAAACTTGTGTTCTTCCAGCTAGTTGTCATGCTTCCACAGTTAGATCATATAGTTAGACTCTACCCAGACAATAGCTTTAAGATATTTAATGATTTTCCTTTTCCCTAATATTTCTTGGTTTACACTTTAGTGGAAATCAGAACGTTGGAAAGACGAATGTGTTGATCCTCCCTATGGAGAATGTTATTTATTTACTAGAAGCCTGATGCACAAAATTAGTGCGAGAGTAGGCCTTCCTTCCCCCAGCTGCCATCACCAGCTTCCCTGTGGCACCCAGGACCCTAGCTTCCCTCACAGTCCCAGCTTCGTCCAAAGAACATCCAGTCTAATCAGATTATTATGCTTTTATTATTACAGATTTTAAAAATTTAATTGGGGTGACCTTATTCTATATCAGCAGTTCTGAACCTGTGGGTCGCGACCCCTTTGGGGGTCGAACGACCCTTTCACAGGGGTCACCTAAGACCATCAGGAAACATATATAATTACATATTGTTTTTGTGATTAATCACGATGCTTTAATTTTGTTCAATTTGTAACAATGAATTTGGGGGTCACCACAACATGAGGAACTGTATTAAAGGGTCACGGCATTAGGAAGGTTGAGAACCCCTGGTCTACATGAACATATAGGTTACATGTGTGGGTTATTAATTTACAAAATTTGTATATAGGACCATGTGCCCACCATCCTGTGAAGCAATAAAGCCTTTTGGGAACAGTAGGCAATGGTGAGTGAATTTTTAAAAAATATATTTTTATTGATTTCAGAGAGGAAGGGAGAGGGAGAGAGAGAGAAACATCAATGGTGAGAATCATTGATCAGCTGCCTCCTGCATGCCCCCTACTGGGGATCGAGCCTGCAACCCAGACATGTGCCCTTGACCAGAGTCGAACCCTGGACCCTTCAGTCTGCAGGCCGACGCTCTATCCACTGGGCCAAACCAGCTAGGGCAGTGGGTGAATACTTAACTTACAATTTCTAAGTATGGGTTTCAGGGAGTAAGGAACCCCTTGAAATTATTTGTAAAGAATGTATCTTTCCGCTGAAACCGGTTTGGCTCGGTGGATAGAGCGTCAGCCTGCGGACTGAAAGGTCCCAGGTTCGATTCCGGTCACGGGCATGTACCTGGGTTGTGGGAACATCCCCAGTAGGAGATGTGCAGGAGGCGGCTGATCGATGTTTCTCTCTCATCGATGTTTCTAACTCTCTATCTCTCTCCCTTCCTCTCTGTAAAAAATCAATAAAATATATTAAAAAAAAAAAAAAAAGAATGTATCTTTCTGCCCTAGCCGGTTTTGCTCAGTGGATAGAGTGTCAGCCTGCGGACTGAAGTGTCCAGGGTTCAATTCTGGTCAAGGGCACATGCCCGGGTTGCAGGCTTGATCCCCAGTAGGGGGTGTGCAGGAGGCAGCCAATCAATGATTCTCATCATTGATATTTCTCTCTCTCTCTCTCTCTCTCTCTCTCGCCCTCTTCCGCTCACTCTCCCTCTCTCCCCCTTCCTCTCTGAAATCAATTAAAAAATATTAATAAAAAAAAGAATGTATCTTTCTGTAGTATGCAATTTGGGGGTTATAAGAGGAGTTCTACAGCTTGAAATAAACCCTTTCTATTCTATTACCCAGAAAGGTCCTAGAATGTTATGAGAAAGAGCTGGAGCCACATTTGCAGGGTTAGTGATTTTTCTTCCCAGCAAATCATAAAAAGCACTGGGTAATACATTTATCCCGCTGTATCTGTGCTTAGAGACAGCGTCATTTCTGACTCAACAACAGCACCTGATGAGAACTGAATCTCCTCTCACTTACATATTAGTTTTAGGACCTCAGAGTTGTTTTAGTTTTGTTTTTTATAAAACTATCTTTTGGACAGTGCAAAATACCCAACCAAGATGGACTGTGCCTTCTTGTACCAACCCTGATCCATGCCAAGTGGTCAAGGTGTTTGGGTTCAAATGCAAGAGTGAAAGACAGGAGAACCTAATGTTAATAAAACACTGAGCCAAACAACGGCTTTCCCCGGGAAACCAAATCAAAGGATTGGTGGTCCTACCTGAGCGTTGGATGGCAAACTGGGTTGATGGTAGTGCAGGAAGGAAAGTCAGTTCGGTTGTTACTGACGTTTGTAAAGCTCTGACTGCTCCTGCGGTTCTATTGCTGGTATCTGTCAGCTGTAGCTTTCATTATTGGACTCCTGGTTCCAACACTGGGGTGAAATTAGCAACAGGGAAAGAAATACAGCTTACTACCATAATCTGGGCTTTCTTGAGAAAGTTGCCAGCAGCTGACAGCAGACATGCTATACACCAGTTAAGATGACAACTGGGAAGGAAAAAAATCATAAATCTTGCTATGGTTTAGCCGACCACATCAAGTTGGTCCTCTTGAGACATCCGCCTTCTCCCCACCCCCAAGCCCAACCTTAACCTTTATTATCAATTTGACAAATTGTGTAGGTATATTGCATTACACTGCAATTTCAACCCAGTCTAAGTATTAGGGGACTTGTGTTATATATACTAATATTATGGATATTCTAAAAAAGTTAAGGAGAAGAAAACCACATACTGAACGGCTGATGGTTTGATGGGAGAAGTCTCAAAACAAGAACATTGAATACAAGATAATGGGGAGGAGAGAAACAGTTTATAAAAAGTATAAAACATTTAAAAATTTTTAGATGAATGAGATTATTGCTTTTCTAATAGGTCAGTTCCCTCTTTTATCAATGGAGCACTTGAATGTTAGGAAGATGTAAAGGGGTGTTGAAGATGAAGTTAATGCTGTTGCCTTTGTAAGTGTAAAGAAGTGTCTCCTGCCCTAGACAGTTTGGCTCAGTGGATAGAGTGTCGGCCTGCAGACTGAAAGGTCCCGGGTTCGATTCTGGCCAAGGGCACATGCCCGGGTTGTGGGCTTGATCCCCAGTAGGGGCCGTGCAGAAGGCAGCCATTCAATGATTCTCTCTCATCATTGATGTGTCTATCTCTTCCTCTCTCTCCCTTCCTCTCTTCAATCAATCAATAAATATATATATATATTTTAAATAAAGTGAAAAAAGAAAAAAAATAAATATATATATATATATTTTTAAAAAAGAAGTGTCTCCTTTCACTTCATTCCTAAAACAGTAACAGAGTACATAGACCATCTCCACTGGCTAGACAACAAAGTAGTACATAATTCATGTAAATCTCTTGGCTTCCAAATCTGGTCTCTCCCTGCCCCTGTTGACACTCTTGTTTCTTATCCCCAGCAAATGAAAGGTTTTAGACCTGTGTGTCCAAATACAGTATATATATATTATAGCCATATGCAGCTATTTAAGTTTAAATTAAACTTTAACAAGTTCCTTAGTTGCATTAGCCACATTTCAAATACTCGGGAGCCACATATGGCCAGTGGTTACTATGGTATATTGGGCAGCACAGATACAGGTCATATCCATCACTGAAGTTCTATTGGACCACCCCACTCAAGTGTATTTTTTTGTGTATAATAGAAAATTGTTACATGTTTTCTCTACCAACCTCATTGTAATTTGCTACTCATCTAAGAACACTATCACTAACTCCAATCTACTTTAAATTTTATTTCTGTTCACAAGTGCAATTCACATTCATTTTCCAAATTTTGAAGGAAAAACACAAACATAGAAAGTAACTATCCCTTCTTATAGAGCCACCTCCCAAAGACAGGCATGGTTAACCGATAAGTTTGGGGCATGTTCTTCCCGTTACATTTTTACACTCAGTTTATGCATTCAATTCTTTTAATAATGAAGATAGGCTGTGGCCTCTTTGCTTATTCCCCTTTGTAACCAGCACAACACATTTCAGCTTTGCCTCATGAAGCTACGTGTGCGGGGCTCTGTCATGAAGCTAATCCCCAAAGATGACTGGAGAGCCCCGTGACAGCTGGCAGATGTATTCCTCGAGACGCATGTCTTGTTTAGAATCATTGGTTGATGAAAGTTGTCCAGCCTGACTGGTCACTGCTGCCTGGTGTGAAATGCCTGTTTTGGGGAGTGCACACATTCGAGGAATGTGGCCTGAAGCTCCCGGCTCAGTTGCAGTGGTTCGTGTAATGAAGCCACTCGATGTTCTTTCCTCACAGAGATGTGAACTGAGACTCTATTTGGAACATTTACAACCATATACGGTGTTGCCCGGGTGTTTAGCTACAGATTTGGGTTATTATCATCATTAACTGGATTTAGGAAGTTATACGGTGATGGATTTTCACAAAGACTTTGGTGAGAAGAGATGTAACTGGCTCGAAGGAAAGAAAAAAAAAAAGTACCCCTTTTCACAGATTGCAACCTGCAGGGACTGCAGCTCGCTGTACTTGTTGAAATGAGGCCACCAATTCCTCCCCCTGGGTCCCACTTACCTGCTGAACGCCTGCCGTGCGAGCCTGAGCAGCTGTGTTACTTCCGCTCCTGCACTTGCACCATTAATTTGATGACTGAACCTCACTGCTTCAAAAAAAAAAAAAAAATTCAATGTGCCAGCCATCAGTACATGACCCAAACCAAGTGTGCACCAAGGTAGAAATAGTATGGACAGCTTTAAATGTTCCTGTCATCTGGGACTTGACCCCATACAGGATGCTGGACAAAGGTTCTCATTGCTATGTGAGCCTCACAGAGACAACAGAAGAGGTGAGCACACCAGCCTTTTCTGGTCGTTATCAAATGAAACACAGCTGCACTGTGTTCTAACCCCGCAGTCTGCTGTGGGAGGCGTGCATTTTGGTCCCTAATGGAAGGATTTGCTTACTGACTTATCAGGAGGAGCTTGTCTGAAAAGCTCCTCAGCATTATCTCGAGGGCACCTTCCATGGTTACGGAATCCAGACAGCAGACCGTGGTTACAACAGCTTTCAGAGCAACAGGATATTGTACTAGGCACTGAAACTATCAAATAAGGCAGATTTGGCCCAGCCGGCATGGCTCAGTGGTTGAGCATTGACCTGTGAACCAGAAGGTCACGGTTCAATTCCCGGTCAGGGCACATGCCTGGTTTGTGGTCTTGATCCCCAGTGTGGGGCTTGCAGGAGGCAGCGGATCAGTGATCCTCTCTCATCATTGATGTTTCTCTCTCTCCCCCCTTCTCCCTTCCTCTCTGAAATCAATAAAATTGTTTTTTTAAATAAGGCTTTACAATCTAGCAGGAACAAGAAATACTGAGTGGGTAGTTTTCAGTGTGATGGGTCTGCAATGGGACCAGCAGGCTGGTACAAGAGGATATTAGTAGGGAGTCCACTGTAGCCTGAATGTGCAGGAAAGGCTCCCATGAAGAAATGCTAAGTGAAGACCTGAAAGGTTGGTGGTTGCTAGCCAGAGGGGATGGGGAGGTGGTCTAGGCAGAAGAAATGGCATGGGCAATGGCCTGTGGCTGGGAAGAACCTGCCCTATTTAAGGAACCAAAAGAAATCCAGAATAGCTGGAACACAGACCAGTCTTGGGGAAGTGGTAAGAGAGGGATCTGGAGAATAGGCAAGGGTCAGACTGGGGAGGAACGTAGGCCATGTGAAAGAATCTAAACATTAGCTCAAGGACAATAGGAAACGATCAGTTTCCTCATCTATAAAGTGAGCATAATAGCTATCTCATAGGATTATCAGGAAACAAAACAAGAATACAAGTGAAAGGTCTTGGAAATCTTGAAAACATGACAGGGCCCTGGCCAGTGTGGCTCGGTTGGTTGGGCGTTGTCCTATGTACCAGGAAGTTTGTTCATTTGATTTGAGGTTAAGGGCACATGCCTGGGTTGTGGCCTAGATCCCCAGTAGGGGGTGTGCAGGAGGCAGCACCAATGTTGTGCTCTCACACCAATGTTTCTCTCCCTCTCCCTTCTTATCTCTCTAAAAGTCAATAATTTAAAACAATGATAGGAATACTACTAACATTATAATATTAGCAGTAATTATAAACTATGCTGTCTTCTTAAGTAATGGAAGTCGTCGTTCAGATCTCCTACATGGGAATATGAAAGTCTATAAAACCCTGACCTACTCAAGGGAGCGGATGGAAAGGTCAGAAGTTTGCTTCAGTCGAAACTTCCAGTGTGAAATGAAGTTCTGAAGCTGAGGGGTGAGCCCAGCTGTTTGGAGCAGCCTCACACCATGTATGGCCATGTGTATTTCTCAATCCACAGACTTCCAACACCACTTCCAGAAAAGATCAGTGTTCCGCCTCCTTCTCAAGCCCTTCCTGCCCCCGCCAGCAGAACCACTGAGACATTCTTTCCTCTCGATTCCTTCCAGCCAGAGCTTAGGCCCAGCATCTCTCCAACGTCAGCTTTTGTAGAAGCTGCCATCATTCCAAACACATTACACTCCTCTGAACTGTTGGTGGGAAAATAGTTATCCCGGTTCGCACCTGCATTACATTTTTTAGGAAAAATGCAAGACCTTTACAAATATGTTTGTGACAGTTTAATCTTACAATGATTCTGTGAAGTAGGCTCAACCAAATCTCAGAATGGATGAAAGATCGGACCAGCATTGCTATACTACCAAGGAGAACTTGGTTCATTTTGGCCACTTCCACTCTGCCTGCAACGCATTAAACATTACCTGAGTACAGGAGGGCAGAGCTTTGGCAGGAGTAGGCATTTGATTGCACTGCATCACCACAACCCTCTTTCCAGCTCTGGTCAAACAAGCCAGGCACGCCTCCTCCCCAGAGGTCACTGACGACCACAAATGCTTCACATAGCTGCACAGCAGACGTTACAAACTTGCTTTTATTTTTTATTTTTTTAAATCTATGCATTGCTGTTAAAATCTTTTTGAAAATTTAAATCCAGTTTTTTAAAATCAAGATATTTCACAGAAAATCCAGATTCCCAACTTTAGGAAAATCAGATCTGGCTTTTAAAAATGTCTGGCGGTAGTGGGTGGGGGTGGCCGGGGAGAGGTCAATGGGGGGGGGGGGGGGGAAGGAAGCTTATGTAATACTTTAAACAATAAAAAATTTAAATTAAAAAAAAATGTCTGGAGGTGACCAGCGTATTATACCACAGTCACTACTCCGCCTGGATGGATCCTTTGTAAAGTTCACGTGACCGGCCTAGAATATCTTGAATTTGTATCCTTTACCCATGTGGACCAAATCTTACGAATACTGTGTCCCCTCCTTTGTGACCTTTTTCACATGGATAGGGCTTACTCTGTTTGAATGTAACTTTGGGATGTTAGGAGACCTTTCTGTAGATGAGAAAACAAGGCCACTCAGTCCTTCTCTGATGGATCTAACTCTATTTGCAGCTACTTCTCAAGGGTAAAGGTGAAAAGATTTATTCCAGCGAAGACTTCTGTCAGGTTACTCCTTTCCATTGTCGCCTCTGTTCCATTCTGGCCCCTTTATTCATTAATTCAAGATTCCAAACATTTTAAAAATATCGATGAAGGTGCCGGGATAGTGGCCTCAAATCATTTTTAGAATTATTATTTTTTTAAATCCTCACCCGAGGACATGGTTAGAGAGACGAAGGGAGAGAGAAACATCAATCGATTGGTTGCCTTCCATATGCTCCCGGACTGGGGATCAAACCAACAACCCAGGCATGTGCCCTGACCAGGA